>NC_140498.1:91263362-91798362 GCF_964271855.1 Acomys minous | reverse complement strand
GTCTACCGACCGCTGTCCCTGGACATGCTGAATGAACAGCATCCATGGTTTCCCCAAAAGTGCATCTGTGGCCGTCTGTGTGTTCACAGGTGGCTCTGAGAAAGGCATGAGTTCCAGGCTGGCCAGGGTTACAGAATGAGATGCCAGTCCCAAAAACGTTTTCTTATATGTTAAAAAGCTTGACTTGATAACTCCAAAACACATACAAATACCAAAACATGACATTGTACACTATCTATAAAATATGTAAAATTTACTTGTTCATTAAAATAAGTAAAAGATTAAGATTTAGAAATTAGTCTCAGATAAGGTTAACAGATGCAAAGGCTGAAATGGCAACAGCCACTCTGAAACCTCGAGGGAAAGTGGAAGAGAATTATAAAGTCCTCATTCAGGGATGAGAAAGCCAAAGAGCCGTAGGCAAGAGTCACCTTCCCTCAGACACTTATATTTAAAAAAAGAAAGAAAGAAAGAAAGAAAAAAGAAAACCTAAACCACTTGCTTAGATTGGTGCTGCTACTTTCAACTAAATGAAATCATAAAAAGTAATAGCCCGAAAGTTCTGATTGGGATTTTAATCTTGAAAATCAAATTTAAAATTAGGAAAATATGTTTATAGCTCATATTAAAGCAGCCTCGAGTTGTAATTAGGTTGCTGTGATTCCGTGTTCTGGTTCTCAAGCCTGGGAACGGTTTGGGTAACTTGCAGGGTTCTTTTAATCCAGTGATAGCCCAGTATGTTATGAAGATGTGTGGTCTCATATTTAAGTTTCATAGAAGTTCAGTGAGATGGTGAGCTTCATGGCTTTCCCGTGAGTCTCATTTTCTCCTTGAGTCTCTCCTCGCCCTCCGCAGGACCCCTGGGGTCAACCGTATGCATCTTTCCCTCCTCTTCAGTTACCTCATGCTGATGAAGTCTCCCATCCTTTCCACGATGCACAACTATTTCCATTGGATGTCTTCAATACTATTGGGACTTCCAACCTCAGAAGACTGAGGGATGGGCTGAGAGAGGTAGAGCAGGTGGGAGGGGCCGAGGAGCAAACACTGAAGGCATGGTGGCCTGGAGGTTGATGCTGCATTGTGGCCAATTCACTGGTGAACACCGTCTTGTGCGGATCGCATGCGAAGGCCTCGAACGGGTGTTGCTCTTGACATGGTCACGAAAGCAAAAGTGGAATCCGGAAGACCAGATGTACACTCGTGTCCCTGACAGGAAACTCCTCTCCCTTACTAGAACTCAGTTTTCTCAACTATAAAAACAAGGCTCCTTGCCCATAGTTAGGGCTACTATGGCTGTGAGGACACACCCTGACCAAAGCAAGTTGAGGAGGAAAGGGTTCATTTGGCTTACACTTCCATATCACTATTCATCATCAAAGGAAGTCAGGACAGGAACCCAAGCAGGGAAGGAACCTGAGGGCAGGAGCTGATGCAGACACCATGGAGGGGTGCTGCTCACTGGCTTGCTCCCCATGGCTTAAGTACAACTCAATCTTACAGAGGCATTTTTCTCAACAGAAGCTCTCTCCTCTCTGATGACTATATCTTCTGTCAAGTTGACATAAAACTAGCCAGCACAGTCCTGTATATACTCTGAGACCTTTCTCAATTGATAAAATTTCTACAGTCCTGAGAATGGCTCATAATGGGGGAGGGGTGCTGAGTTGCACTTCCAGCCCTAGAAACCTCTGCAGGAAATGTTAGAGAACTCTGGCCAAGGGCTAAGGAGATGTTCAGCCAATGAAGAGCTCGCCTTGCAAGCTTAGAGACCTGAGTTTCATTCCAGGAATCCACAAAAAAAATTGCTGGCATGGTATTCTGTGCTTCTAATCCCAATAGTGGGGACAACAAAGACAGCAAAGGCTGGGTTCCCTGGGCTCACGAGCCAGACAGCCCAACCTTATCAGTGAGTTCCAAGCCTGTGAGCAACCCTGATTTATGGTGGCGCACACTTTTAATTCCAGCACTCAGAAGGCAGAGGCAGGCAGAACACTGTGAGTTCGAGGCCAGCCTGGTCTACAAAAGCAAGTCCAGGACAACCAGGGCCACACAGAGAAACCCTGTCTCGAAAAAAAAATCTAAAAAAAAAACACAGTGTGTCCTCTGACTTCCATGTGCACACATACATACAAACATGCATCCACAGCTGGAAGCATACATGTACGTCTATGGAAACACGAGCTCATGTGCACAAAATATTTTTTAGAAAAGAGAGAAAAAGAAACTTCCTTGCAGCTGGGTGGTGGCACATGCCTTTAACCCCAGCACTTGGGTGGCAGAGGCAGGTAGATCTCTGTGAGTTCAAGGCCAGCCTGGTCTACAGAGTGAGTACAGGACAGCCAAGGCTAGATCAAGAAACCCTGTCTTGAAAAACCAAAGTAAAGGAAAGAAAAAAAAAAGAAGAAGCTTTCTTACTAAAAGTGACTCCAGCTATGCTTTTACATTGAAGACGCTCTCCTCCGCCTCTCAGCCACAGAGAAACTAATCGCACTTAATAAGAGACAAGGCTGCTAAACGAAGTACATGAGCAATATCACATTGCAGAAGATTAACGCGTGCTGTGCTGTGTCCGCAATAAGAAAGCCGGAACTCCCCATTTATTCTGGAATCTGTGACCCAGACAGAGTGAGGGGAGGTGTCCCCTCATGCTGGAGGACTGAGCGTTGTCACTTCAAGTGCAGGAGGAAATGCCAGCCCCATCCAGAAGCAGACAGGGGCTGAGTAGCAAGGGTGTCCCCGGGCTCACTGCTGGAGCTCTCAATATCAGTAGGCCTGTGTGTCTCCAATGGCTTCCCACCAGGCACCCGAAGCCTCCACTCCTTGCCCCACACTAGCTGAGCCGCTTACATCACACTTAGCACCAAGGAACCTGGAGAGATAGCAAGAGCGACTCACTGAATCAACGGAGGAGCGTTTTCTCAGTAAACACCACTTACATGGGGCCTTGCTTGCTTCCATATTGGTAGTGATCCCGACTGCACCTCTCAGAATTCTTTACGGCCTCTTGCCCTGCACCCAAACTGTCCACATAACCTGAGACGGTTCTTCAGCCAGTTTGTTCATCAACCCATCGGTGACGTGAGCACGCTGATGCTCCAGCATCTTCCCGCTGTCCTCTACACTCAGTCTCTCCTACCCTCATGGAAGCAAAACGGCTGCCATTGCTCCAAGCATCACAATCTACACTCGAAGCCACTCACAAGAGCATTTTCATACTGGGTTGTTTGTGTCTCGGTCCTTGGTCTTGAACTCAGGGCCTTGAGATTAGTGGGGAATCTGAGCTACATCCCCAGGGCCCTTCAGTCATCTTTATATGGAGGGGGAAAGGCCCTCTCGGAAGCTCCTGCACTCAGCACTGGCCTTCTCTCAAAAAAAGTCCATAAACTTCCTAGGAAGGAAATTGGGTCAGCACCATATCACCATAGGGTCCAGGGCCCCTCTTCTATTTAAAATATAAAATAAAATTAGTAGCATTCGCTAAGCATTCCGAAGCACCACATAGGATACGTACTCTCAGAAAATCCTCTTCAGCCGTGGTAAACATCACTATACTCAAACTCAAACTAGCTTTGAGAAAACCAAGGCCCAGAAAGGCTAAGCAAGCAGCCCAAAGACACACAGCCACAAACGAGTAGAGACAGAATTCAGATTCAAGCGTGTACACCAGAACGAGGAATGACTCTTGCACTTCTGGTGGCTCTCGTCCCTGCCTCCTCTGGGTATTCCGCAACCACAGTTGTCCCACCCCCTGCCCTGATTTCTTCATCTGATGGGCTTTGGGTGGCACACTGGGCACATCTTGGACACAGTGGGAATCCACTGAAAAGGTGCAAACATTGGATGCCTATGGACATTGAGAGCCACAGCAGAGACAAGGGTGCGTGGCATCTAAGCTACTGTTGGCTTCTGGATGGGGTTGGTGGCCCTGTGTTTCAGGCCACAACCCTCACTCCTCCCCTAAAATGCTCTGCTAAAGAACATTTTCAGATCTTCCTGTGATTAAAGACAACTGAGAGCCATTCCCCGCCAGCCTGCTCTCCCCTTGGTCCAACAAACCTCGGCAGCCATGCTGTCTCCACAGTGATTCTACAGCCTTGGCACTGACTTCCCGAGCTTGCATTGGCATCGCCCCTGGGAACTGCTAGGCCCAAGGTTACCAGTGACCTTGTGGGGAGAGCAGGTCTGTGGCTGCTCCCCAGTGCACCCTCCTTCTGAACTTGATTAATTGGCAGGGCAGCCAGGTAGCTGCCTGGGGGTGTAGTTTGTGCCAAGCCGTCAACATCCCTGCAAATGTAAGGAGAGGAAGAAATGTGTTGAGGAGAATCCCTCCTAGCTGGAAAGTAAGCTTTGGTAAGCTGTGTGGGAAAGGGGCTGTGAGACACACACACACACACTCCCAACAAGAGCCTTCCTAAGAGGTTAGGTCTCTTCCACTGCAGGGCTCCTGTCATGTGAACCTTGGGTGGAAGGTTTATAAACATTGCTAAGCCTTCATCCATGCAGGAGAGGATGATGCACCGCGCAGCACTCAGATCTCCCATGAACGGGCACCACCAGTCAAGAATCAGAGAACACCAGCATGGCAGGGGCAAACACATTAGCCTGCACTGAGTGACCTTTCAAAAGTGTCGCTTCCTCCCTTCCCCATGGCTCAATCTCCCTTCTGGGTTCTGGCTTCCCACTGATTTCCCATTCCTACTCTACCCTCGTCAGCATTCTATTGCTGTGTAGAGACACCATGACCATGGCAACTCATAAAAATAAAGCGTTTGATGGAGGCTTACTTACGGTCTCGGAGGGTTAGTGCATCATCGTGGCAGAGAGCGTGGCAGCAGGCACAGTGCGGAGAGGTAGCTGAGAGCCATGTCCTTATCTGCAAGCAGAGAGAGGGGGGAAGGGGGAAAAGAGAAAGATACTGACATGGTCTTTTGAAACTTCAAAGCTCACCCCCCCAAGGACACACTTCCTCCAACAAGGCCACACCTCCCAATCCTTCTAATCCTTTCAAAGAATTCCACTTCCTGGTGACTGAACACTCAAATACGTGAGCCTATGAGGGCCATTCTTATTCAAACCACCACATCCTCCTCTTCTTCCTCTCCCTCCTCTTCCTTCCTTCTCTCCTTCTCTTCCTCGGTTTCCTCTCCCTCCTCTCCTGTCCTTCTTCCCTCCTCTTCCTCTTCTTCATCCTCTACCTCCTGTTCTTCCTCCTTTTTCTTCCTCCTCTTTCTTCCCTGCTCTTCCTTACTTCCCACTCCTTTCTCTCTCCCTACCTTCGCCATCTCTTCTCTACCCACCCCTCCCCCCTTTGCTTCCCTAGTGCCTTGTTCACTTCCTGTCCTGTTAGTGAGGTCTTTTCTCCAGGCTCTACTCACACCTGCGTGTACTTCCTCCCAGTCTCGGCCACTTGTTACAGGTTGTATTGGAGCAACTGCTCTATTGCCACGTGTACCCGCACACTTAACAGCTATACGTGCCAAACCCTGGCAAGCACAACAGATATAAGAAATGGGACTGTGTGTCACTCCAAGCCTCTTCCTTCAACTCTTAATGCCCATGCCATGGCCCCTTTACCACTCCACTCCATGTAAATGTGGCAGATTGTTGCCAACTCTTGCTCTACCCAAGCCTAACCCATATTTTTAGGTTGCCTTCTGACTTTCCCTCCTTCTTTCATGGACAGTACTGTCATCAGTCCTCGATCCAAACCTCCAAGTCACCCTCACTCTGGGTGTGTGTCAGGCACATTCAGAAACAGTCCTCTTTGACAGCACTAGATGGTAGGTATTTCCACTCGCATTTGGTACGGGAGTGCCTGCTGCAGCTGTGAGCAACATCTGGATTCTAACATGTATCCTTATAAGGGCCAAATGCAAAAAAAAAAACAAATACACAAACAGACAAACAAAACCCCACGAGTCTGTGAGGGACACTTCCCAGACAAACCACAGCAGTGTGTGTGTTTTATGTGACTATGTACATGTGTGTCTGTGCGCATGTGTGCGTGTGCACGCATGCATGTGTGCTGGATTATTTTTATGTGTCTGCGCACATTCTGGGTCACTTTCCTTGCTCTCCTTACACACAGCTGTTTATTATGAGAATTCTTGTTTATTGTTCTTAGAAGGTATCATCTTCCTTTGAATTCTGAGCCCCACTGGGCCTTCAGAGACCAATAAAAAGCTCCCTGAGGCAAAGCAGAACGTTCCTCTTAGGGCACATAAAAAGAATTAGAGAACACACTTAAACCTTTCCACTGATGAATTATAGGGATTTTCCTTCGTAAAGAAGACAAATGAATGGCACGGTATTTCACTGTAGTGCACTCTCCTGGGCTCTGTTTATTTCCTTGACATCTCTGGAAAAAGGCTTAAGACGCAGACTCCAGAGTTAGCCCAGTTGTGCCCCCAACGTGCACCTGGACCCCCCATTGCTGTCTTCAACGTGACTCAACAGTCACAATTCCAGCATCAACAAAAAACCCCTTCTATGTCTCTCCTTCTGTCTTCCTGTAAGGGACATGGGGACTCTTTTCATTTTCCCCATCTCTTGACCTCCCACGTTGTGTCCCGTCATTGTCACTCTTTCCCATTACAGGAAGCTTGGGTGGCCATGAGCTGTGAATATGGTGTCTGACTCACCTCTGTCATGGCTACTTGTGTGACCTTGGAGGAGTCATTTCACTTCTCAGAGCCCTGAAACAACCTGTATCTGAGAAAATGATGCTTCTGTGCAGGTGGACTTGTGTAGAACTTTGACCAATAGGTGGTTTGGGCTGAATATACATGAGAAGAAATTTTGAACTAAATAATGAATCTCAGTAGAAACTGGATTTACCTTGTGGAAATGGGAACTTTTTGTTCAAGGGTAGACATCACATTGGGATTGAAAAGACTGATCTGGGTTCAAAAGTGTTGTATGATGGTTTCCTCAGAACTGAAGCCTTCCTTCCAGGAGGGTAGGGGATGGGTGCTCAAGAGACTCAGGGTGGGAACAAAAGACTTGTCTGGGAAAGCTGAAACCTGCAAGATCCATGAAGACCCCTCCCCAGCTACGTAGGAGCAGAAAACACTGTTGTGGGGGGCAAGGTGTGACCAGTCCGGCTAGTCAGTTATTGGGGGGCCGAGGAGGGTCGCAACCTGTGAATAAAGAATGGGCGAGAGAAAGGCAGGGCTCAGGGAAACCGTAGCTTGTCAAGAGCCGCTTATTGAAGGTGAGGGCAGGCTTTTTAAAACCTGCTTTAGGGAGGGCGGGGGTAGGAGAGGAGGGTAGTGGAAAAGTACAGAATCTTCTGGAGTTGAGCCCCGGGAACATCTGCAGGGGGAGGGGTTTTTCCTAGTTGGGGCAAAGCAGGATGTCTCTGTGGTTATCTCAGAATCGAATTGCTCTCTTCTCAGGGCTAAGCCGGATGCCTTGCGTGCCTAGTGAGCGGCCAAGCAGGATGTTTGCTGCAGGTGCTGAATGGGTGGGGGTCGGCCACGGGCCGTTTGGTCCCTGGCAAAGGTGAGCCCCTCAGGTTCTCTCTCTCTCTCTCTCTCTCTCTCTCTCTCTCTCTCTCTCTCTCTCTGCAATGGAGACATGAAGCCATTTCTTCCATGAGAAGGGAAAGCCACAGCATGGGTCTGGAGCAGCCTTGAGAGTCTTGGGCAAATTGGAAGAGCAGGAACCACGAAGTGAGGCTGGAGGCGGCGGAGTAGAGGAGCAGAGAACAAAGAAAGATGAAAGGAGGGAGATGACATTCACTGGAGCCCTGGGAGATTCCAGAACTTTCTCTTCCAAGACTTAGACTGAGCCTCTTTGATTGGCACCCACCTGTGTCATTTACAAGTTGCCTCATCCCTTCATGTCACTAAACTATGTAGCTGCCGTTCACCTGAAACTAAAGCTCAGAGATGTCAATTGACTTGTCTGAGATGGCACAGCAACCATGGAGAGGCTGAGCGGAGCCTGGAATGTGAGGCACTCCTATGCCCCGCCCCATCCCTTCTGGCACCCCAGGGACTGTGATGAAGTTTGTTTTAGCAACAACCCCACCCTCCACAGGTGACTTTGCTCTGGGATTCTCTTGCCTTGGTAAAACTCTTTGATTCCACCTCTTTCTGGAGCTAAGTTAATTGCCAAGACTGTGGGGAGAGCTGCACCACCCCCTCAGTTTACCCAGCAGGACCCCAATCCTTAACAAGGCAACTCCTTGACAAAGAGTGTTGGATGGTCTTCGCCTAAACTTTCCTAGCAGGGGATTGGAGAGGGAGAAAAACTGAAGACTAGGTAGAGAAGTAGGGCGGAGGGGGAGGTTTATTGCCATTGATTTCTTTGCCAATGAGAAGTCTTTTTAAAAAATCACTTTTTAGCTGCAGCCCTCAGATGCCTGAGCTGCTCCGCTGAGGGAGAGAAGGGGGGGGGGGCGGAGAGGGGAGGGAAATCAAAGTCTGAATCAGATCAAACTGTGATCTTTCATTCATCTGAAAAGCAGCCATCTTGGTAAACAGGAAATTAGAACTTCAAACGGAAGAAATAGGGAGGAGGTGAGAAAGGGGTGACCTAGTCACAATCGTGAGGCTGGAGAGTCTGATTTCAGCACCCCACAGCGCCCCTTCTTTCCCTGGCCCCCTGCCCCAGACAGAATCTGCAATGATTGAAATGAGAAAGAATTTGGGACAGACCAGTCCTGGCTTTCTCCCATTCCGGATGTCCTTACTTTGACTCCATCCACTAGAGTCTGCCCTGGAACTGCTTCCTGCATTAGATGACCACCCAGCGCCCCCAGGACTGACTAATGGCTCAACACACTCCTTTTATTACAGAGGGCAGAGGATTACTTGCACCAGTTGGTCCTTTGCCCCAGGAACCAATTCCAGGTCACCAGGCTGGCTGCAAGCACCTCTGTTAACTGGGGTATCTATCTGGGCCCTGCAACAAACTCTCACTTGAATAATAACATCAAAACTTCAAATGTCCCTGCCTCATCAAACTAGAGGTATCTAGTTTAAAAAAAAGAGTTTGCAAAGAGCCCAAAGTGTTCAACACATGAAGACTCCAGGATGGAGGCATGATGAGAGGTGTGCTGATGGGGGCGGGGCAGGGCGGGGCGGGGTCGGGGAGGGATGCAGGGATGGGGCGAGGGCGAGGAAGGATGCAGAGGCGGGGTGGGGGAGGGGTGCAGAGGTGGGGGTGGGGTGCGAGAGGGATGCAGGGGCGGGGCGGGGTGGGGGAGGGATGCAGTGGGCGCTGCCTGACATTACAAAGACCCCTTTCCAAACGAAAGTCTTGACGTCTCAGTGGTTTCAGTACTTTTAGAATGGTGTGTTCTGCAGTCAGTCCCTCATGGCCTCGGCTGCAGAAAGCTGCCTGGACCACGGGCTAGACCTAATGTGTACCTGCTTTCCTACAGCCAATTACTGACCAATAGATGGTTTCATCTTCAGGGATGGGTTTGAAAAGTCACCCTGCCATCAAAATCCTATCCCCATACGTTTGGCTGACTTTCCTGTTGTTACTACAGTGTGTGTGTGTGTGTGTGTGTGTGTGTGTGTGTGTGTGTGTGTGTGTGTGCACGAGCGTGTGTATGAGAGAGATGTATTCCTGTGTGCCTACCAGAGGTGGGTGTCAGGTGTCAGGTGTCCTCCGCTCAGTCACTCTCCACCTTCTTTGTAACAGTCTCTCACTAGATCTGGAAGCTCGAACTTGAGTAGACTGTCCCAAGGATCCTCGCATCTCCACAGCTCCAGCACAGAGGCTATAGGCATAAAAACCGCTCAGCCTTTTATGTAGGCGCCAGGGCCCCAAACTTGGGTCCTCATACTTGTGTGCAAGCGCTGTGCTGACTACGCCTCCTGCCCAGCCCCCGGCATTGTGTAGACAAGCCTCTTCATCGATGAGGCTTCCTTGCTGCCTCTCACAGCTGCTGTTTCCGGAAGCTCTACCTCACAAAGCTTCTACCTGCCAAAGCCACCCCGCTGCCTGCAGCCCGCAGCCCTAAGGAATCCATCACAGCAGCACAGCTGAGGACCCTTCCCAGCAGGACCACTTCTCTCTAATCCTCTTCAATGCTGTCCCCGCCCCCATTCCATGTTCAACACTCACTACATTTCACTGTACTGTCCCTCCCCCCTACAAACCTGCATTCCTCCTCTGTGGTTGGAATACGCATTAACCATCAATACCCGAGACTCCCTCCTTCCTTTCCCCAGTAGAGGACCAAGCATCAAAACATTTCCCATTATGCCTTGCAGCCAGAAAAAAAAGGCCTTGCGGGTGCCACGTGACCACACTGCAGCCAATGAGGTGAAAGCGGTAGAAATTATGTCATTCCTCAGTCACATACTCTGCTCCCCCAAATCAGGTTTTCTCTGTATTTTCTTTCCTTAGTGTAAGAAGTTACAAGTAGAGGACCTGCTTTGAATCCGTAAGTAAAAGTCAGCTCTAAACATCCAAGTCACACGGGAGAGGAATCAGCTTTACTTTGGTTAAACTACTGGGTGCTCTGCATGAGTGCATCTTCCTGGGGTATCATTAGTCACATATGTGTACACGCATTAAAATGCCCACCTCACACCCTTCCCACTGTCTATTCCTTCTCAGTGAGATGTGGGTTCTCTTCATCTTGTTGAGCCCCAGCTAGAACAATGGGCACAGGATGACTGATGTCGGGCTCATCAGATTTTCCTGTGGGCACGTCCATGGGAAATTTTCTTGATTAATGATTGATGTGGGACAACCTAGCCCATTGTGACTGGTGCCAACCCTGGACAGATGGATAAACAGGCTGAGCAAGCCATAGGGAGCAAGCCGGTAAGCAGCATCCCTCCACAGCCTCTGTATCAGCTGCTGCCACGGGGCCGGCAGGAAGAATGAAAGAAGAAAGCCATCCCTCCAGCTGTGTCATGGTCTCTGCTGCCATCCTCTAACTCAGCTCTGAGGATGAATTCCCCTACAGTGGATCTAGGGCGCATATTGATCAGGCAAAGGGCTCAGTTCAGCTGATAACAGAGAGAATGTGTGGTCCCTGCCCTCAAATGGCAGCCTTGCACAATCTGAGTCACCACTCCCCTCAGCCCACAAGCCTTTTCCTTTCCTGTCATTTCTGCTTTTCCACACAACAATTCTGTCCCAAAGGTTCTTGAGTCTTTCCAACTCTGGCATCACTCAGCAGTTGCTGAGAACTATTAATATTGAGTCTGGTTTCTTCTCTTTCTCAATTGGAAGGGCACCATACTCATTGACCACGAGTCTTCTATTTGTGGCAAAAGGCGCCCAAGGTGTCTCAGAATGCCCTTTAGATCATTGAGCGAGACAGAGTTTCAGGAGCCTGGAGAGTGACCTCTGCAGTCACTCTGAGGTCCCCTCCTTTGTTACCTCTAGGTGGCCATGACTCTTCTGGATCCATTAACCGGAAAACAAACAAACAACCAAAAGCAAATGCTTTGATACAGAAAGCCATTTTTAAATGCATACGTGTGTGTGTGTGTGTGTGTGTGTGTGTGTGTGTGTGTGTAAGCCACATGTGTGCAGGTGCTCACTGAAGCGAACATCAGATCCCTCTTCTTTCGCTTGAACTATGGCAAGTCTCTTTGAGGGAACTTGAGAAATTACGTGTTCACATAGCAGGCTCAAGACAATGAGTGGCCTTCGTTCTCTAAGTGCCTGACACTTTTTTTTTTTTTTGTAGTTTTACAAATGGAAAAATACAAAGGTAATAAGCCATCACATTCTCGGATACTTGCTAAATGTCAGGCCGTCTGCTGAGATGTAGAGAAATGTGTGCACACATAATCTATGTCTCCATGTCTGTCTGCAATTGCCTACCCACAGCCCTACAACGATATGGGTAGCATAATTTGGTACAATGATCTAAAACATTCTTGAGTTTTGATTTAAAAAAACTGATTTATATTGTAAGAGACTCATATTCTCCACTCTATGTCTTGTGAGGAAGTTAAGACAAGTAGCACATGAGACACATCCCCATCCCCCACCCGGCAACCCCCAAACAAGCAGTGTCGAGACCCACCCACCCCCACCCGGCAACCCCCAAACAGCAGTGTTGAGACCCCCCTCCCCTACCAAGCAACCCCCAAACAGCAGTGTCCAGACCCCCCCACCCCCGCCCGGCAACCCCCAAACAGCAGTGTCAGAATTCAGCACAGGGAGCCTGATGTGGGAGCCTACACAATTTATTGTAAAATGTAACATTTTAATGTATCTTTATTTATTCGTTGAGAATGTCATACATGTATACAATGTATTCTGATTGTATCAACACACACACAAACACACACACACACTTTTCAGAGGGTGAAATCTCGTGGTAATGATGTGAAGGTGGTGTTACCAGACAGCTTCAGAAGAGTTCCAGTCCACCGGAACAACCAGAATGTGTACTCATTCCCCGGCTGGGTGGACCTGAATAAACAATGCACCTAACACATGGCCCCCAGGGCTCATACACTGTGTGAGTTCAGTACCTACCCATTGTTTCTATTATCACCCACCCCTTGCTGATGTGAGGACCGCATGAAATAACAGATGTAAAGCGGTCCAGTGATGCACACACAGCATCTCCGAGGGCTTCCCTGACACCGCATCCTCCAATCTGGTTCTGAAGGAAGCATCAATCCTGATGCATGCTGTCTGGCCCCTGGGAAACCGTGAGATGCCTCAAAGCCTAGCTGCCTCAGGTTGATGGATAGCAAACCAGTGAAGTGCTGAGTCTGGCTGGAACGCCCATCTGCCACACCCCAGGAAAGAAACCCAGATTCCTGGAACAGCCATTGACAACTGTCAGGGGCATCTGATCTCTCAGCTAAATTCAGATTGGCAATCGATGGGGACTCCTCCCCAGAGTGATTTTCCAGGCTCGCTGAGCTGGCTGGCGTGTCACTGCGAGGTAGCGAGAACTTCGTTCAAGGCAGCTCTCTGTCTGTAAATAGCTGCCCGGAGCTCCCCAGACGCCCTTCCCATCTCCCCCGTGCTCTTAACTGCTTCATCTTTTAGCATAGTTTATGGTGGCAAAAGACCAGGAAAAACAGTTTAGCTGTGGCCACCTTTCTCAAGGTGTGGCTTAGAGATATCAAATCACGAAATCTTAGAAATCTGGCTAGAGCGTGTTTGAAGCCTGCTCTGCGCGTCAACCTACAGCCCAAGAAACTGATTCAACAAGAAGAGATTTGCCTAATGCAAGAGGCATGTTGCTTATTATGTTAGAATTCTACGGGAGTTAGGAGCAGGACTGCAGACCCAGAGACCTCAGCCAGCGTCCTGTTGCTGGGAAGAGACCCCACGGCCACAGCAACTCTTATAAAAGGAAGCACTTAATTGGGGGGTGGGTTGCAGTGTCAGAGGTTTAGCCCATTAGCATCGTGCTGAAGAAGAAACTGAGAATTCTACATCTGGATCCCCAACCAGCAGGGAGGGGGGCGGGGCACTGGGTCTGTGACGTACTTCCTCCAACAAGGCCACGCCTCCAAACAGTGCCACGCCTAATGACCAAGCATCCAAGCCTATGAGATGATGGGGGCCATTCTTACTCAAACCACCACAGCAGACCACCCAGGTGCAGTTCAGATTCTCCTGCCCCTGCGCCATTCCCTCTCCGTTTCCTCATCCAAAACCACAGACTGAGAGAAACACCCACCTTTTTTATGTCACGAAGACCATCAGATGTGCCACAGTCTATAAGCACTTTACCACGGTTCCTGGTGCTAAAATTACACACTAAACAAGTTTTCCAGAATTTTAATACTGTGGGAGTTGATCTACATTTTCAAAAGATGCACACTTCAGAAACAGCCTCTCTGTCTCTGTCTGTCTGTCTCTCTGTCTGTCTCTCTCTCTCTCTCTCTTTCTCTCTCTCTCTCTCTCTCTCTCTCTCTCTCTCTCTCTCTCCTTTTCTCCCTCCATCTCCCTCTGGTCTTCTGAAATAGGGTTTCTCTGTATATCCTTGGCTGTTCTGGAACTCCCTCTATAAACCAGGTTGGCCTGGAACTCAGAAATCTGCCTGCATCTGCCACCCAAGTGCTGGGATGAAAGGTGTGTTCCACCATCACCCAGGGAGGAATCATATTTCATATGATTCCAGGTTATAAAATGTTTTTTCTTCCTCAGTGATTAATATTCTCAATGTCTCATTAACTTGATTGCTCTTTGGTTCTTCAAAACTGGGAATCCTTAGGCCAGGAGTGGTGGTGGCTCATGCCTTTAATCCCAGCACTCAGGAGGCAGAGGCAGGTGAACCACTGTGAGTTTGAGGCCAGCCTGGTGTACAAAGTGAGTCCAGGACAGCCAGAGTGACACAGAGAAACACTGTCTCGAGAAAAAAAAGAGGGGAATCCTTGAAATTGAGTTAGGAGGCCACACACATTTGAAAGCAGCCATCACCCTCTTCTTTGGAATTCAATAAGACACAGCCACATGCTCGACACCTGGGAAGTCTCATGAGGCTGGAAAACAAACTCTATGTGGTCTTATTTACAGAGCCTTCATTCTAAAGGCTCCACAGTGTTTTGTTGACACTGGTACACCATGAACACGGTCTGGGATACTCTGACCAAAAACATGAGGTCTCGGAGCTAGAGAGATGGCTCAGAGGTTAAGAGCACTGGTTGCTCCTCCAAAGGTCCTGAGTTCAATTCCCAGCAACCACATGGTGGCTCACAATCATCAATAATGTGATCTGATGCCCTCTTCATACATTAATTAATTAATTAATTAATTAATTAATTTTTAAAAAACACTTGAGGTCTCACATCACCAGACAAACCCATCATCTCACATCCCACAGTCATCCAGCCCAACCAAGACATTTTCTAGCAAATAATTTCTATTTGACACCTTCTCTCCAAACCCCAAACTTCCAAGCAAACAGCACTGAGTCAGTAAGTATGTTTTATTCTAGGATTTTTAAAAATGTATTTATGTGTGCATGCATAAGAGTCAGGAAGAGTCCAGAGGAGAGTACAATTACAAGGAGATGGAGTTAGAGGCATTTGTGAGCCACCTGATGTCGGTGCTGGCAACTGGATCCAGGCCTTCTGAGAAGAGCAGTGAATGCGCTTGGTTAAGAGCCACCTCTCCAGCTGACCAGAATGACTCACTCATGTTCATTCTGAAAAACTCCCACCCACCCAACCCCCAGTTGGCCAAAGCTGGCCACCCTAACCCAACCAGTCAGGTTCTCTCCTGAATCATCTAGCAGGGAGTTGTCCCAGACTTAATGTCCCAAACTCCCTACTGCCGGAGGGTCAGACCCTATGTTTTTACTTCCTTCTCCAACTCTCTCCTGTGTTGGTGAAGAAACACAACTCTATTCCCCTCTCCCCATCATTCCAAGACAAGTCTCCATGTCAAGTTTTGTTAACACTGGTGGACATCACTTGAGTGACTTCCTCATGGAAGGTCAAGGGTGCCTGGATATGAATGGCTGGGTCAGATGACCTACAGCCATGATCGGCAATCCACTGCAGGACTGAGAGCATGAGAGGCAAAGCTGCCCAAAAGGAAACTGAGTTTCCATAGTCAGAAGATACACCCAGGGTGTGTTATGACTCTGAGAGACTCTTGTGGCATTGGAACTAGAAAGCACCCAAGGGCTCTCTAGGTTCACTGGGAAACATGTTAACCTCAGTACCATTCCCTAACATTGGAAGCAAGCCGTGTCTCCAGACAGCATGAGCGTGCCATATTCACTTTGCCATTTGATGTTTTTTTGAGTTTTTTTGTTTGTTTGTTTGTTTGGTGTTTTTGTTTTTTGGTTTTTGTTTGTTTAGTTGGTTGGTTGGTTGGTTTTTGGTAGTTTGTAGTTTGTTTTTTTCCTTGTATGTGTAGCAATCTTTCTGTCATTTGTTAAGCTGGTTTTTTTTTTAAATACCTCATATTTTTCCCATCCTTCTAAGCAACATGATTCATGAGATTAAAGGTTTTTGCAAGGTGGGGGGTGGGGGGACACAGTGGCATACACCTGTAGTCCCAGCTCTGCAGAGAGTAAGGCAGGCTCATGAGTTTATGGCCAGCCTGGTGTAGCATGCCCTTGTCTCAGAACAGCTTGACAAACTGGATAAGGTCTTTCTGATCCATTTAGTTAAAAATTAACTGCTCAAATAGAAAAAAAACCCTTCTACCACAAGCTAACACCTTTATTAACATCTCCAATTGTATGTACACTTCTGCTTCGACACCTGCCAGTGGGTGAGGGTGTTTGTCACCAATGCCTGACGACCTGAGTCTGAGCCTAGGGTGCCATATGGTGGAAGGGGGGTGAATGGACTCCCATTAACTGACCTCTGACCTTTACCTAAAAGGGGCTGTAAACATATGTGTGTGCCTGCATACGCGTGTGGGTATACAGACAGACAGACAGACACACACACACACACACACACACACACACTTTATAAAATGTAATAAAAATTAAAAACCACACAACACAGTGTAAGGTAATGTATTGTCATCTCACTGTGTGGCCGACACTGGAACTGAGCCCCTCCCACTTAACTGTTACTTGGTCCCATTGCCCAGCCCCTCCCTAACCCCCCTTGTGCCCCCCCCCACTTCCCCGCTTCACTCTTCTTCAGGCCACTCCCTTCTTTGAAGTTGCGTTTCTAACTCCCACTTACGAGTGAGCACGTGTCACTCGATGTCTCTCGGGGGTTGGCTTATTTTACTTAGCGCGATGCCTTCCAGTCCTACCCTTATTACATACTAATTTTAAATCAGGAAATCCTATATGCAAACCTTGAAGCTAAGTTTAATTTGGGCTGATTGCCCTCATTCTCAGTACTTCATATCTGATGAAGTGTCTTCTCGGGGTCCTTAAAAACCTCAGAGATTTTGCCTGTGCTGTTCCCTCTGGAAGCAATGCTGTTCCAACTCCGGCTAATATTTATCTGACAGTTTCTGTGCCTCTGCCCACTGCTTACAACACAGCTCCTTTGTTCTATCCCAATAACTCACTAGCATCTTGTATCTCTCATGTCTAGTTTTGTTTTTTTTTTTTTTTTCAGTTTGAGTATTATTTCACCAATGTCTGGCCTCTTCATAGAAGTTTCATGCGGCCAGGAATAACATTTAGTTTCGTGGCCAGAAGTCTCTACCGTGTTGAATTGTAGCCAAGAAGCCATCTTGTTGAATGGCAGATCTCTAAGAGGGCGTGATTTTGAAATTTCACAGAGAGGTTTATCCTCACTGCTAGCCTGTTCTAGGTGTTTCGGCCTCGTGTGGCTGTCCTTACTATATCGCCTAAACCCTTCCTTTTTCTTGGCAGAGTAAAGATTTCATAAATGGAGTTAGATCCAGAAGCTTTGCGCTTCAAGGAGAACTGCCGGCCTGCTTCCCTGAGAGCCCTCGGAAGGCTACCCATCCACCACGCAGGTGAAACCCACATGCCCCTGATAACCCGCTCGCCACGGTTGCAGCTACCGGCTCGTGGTAAATAAACCACAATTATCTGGGAAGCTGGTCCAGAAAAAGGCCCCGAAGGACGCAGCTTGAGAACAGAGAAGAACCGAGAACGTTATCCGAGCAGCGAGTAAGCGAGCCGAGATCCATCACGGTTAATTATTTGTTCTTAATTGTCAGGAAATGAAGGCTGGATGGGAGAGGGCTCAGGCGGAATAACACCAAAACCATTCTTCCCAGACAGTGGAGGCAAATTTGCAAGTGAGACTTTGTATAGTCCACGAGTTAATCATCTAAACACGGGGGCCCCCTCGGAGCTGCCTGAGTGAAGATTAATTAGTTTTTGAAATAATAGCTAAATTGATGCGGCGAAAGGAGCTCAGACTCCAAAATAATGGCTGAAAATTAGCCACCCTATTTCTTCATTTCTCTTTGCCGGGGCTCCCGGAGGACATTCATCTTTGTTGCTTTTGTAGAAAGGGCTCATTAATCAAACAGGCAGATGGTCCTTCCGAAATCTGTGACGTGGAAGGAGAAACCAGCCCCGCCAAGCACACAGAGGAGAAAAGGTGGGTGGCTGCCTGCTTGCTTGGGGCTCACTTGCAAAGCCAGCCGTGGCCAGGTGTTTCGGTCCCACCGTGAGCACAGAGAGGCACCAACCAGGATGCGCGAGTCTTTCCTCCTAGACCAGAAAAACAGGCTTGCCACAGGAAGGAAGGAGGCTTTGTGCTCCAAAGACTGGACTCCACTAAGGGGATTTCAGCTAACTTCTTCCATAGTCTCTAAACCAATCTATATAAGTAAAACATGGCCTGCTTATTAATATGTTAAACTCTCCACCTCCTGAATTTAGCTTTTCACTAAATTTAAGAAGAGAGTGTGTGTGGGGGGGGGGGTGGATAATCTCTGAAGAAATGGGCTTTCAGCGGCTACACAAAGCCATCCGCAGACTCAGGGCATTGGCTGTTGGAAGCCTTGGGCTAAGAATTGGAAACTCAATGAGGACCAAGGCTCGGTCTGTGGGGCACCAATGTCTGGTTGAGTATCAAATGCTAACTAAGAGCACCTCAAAAAGATCATGGATGTCACACGATACAACTCTGCCACACACCCCGCCCCTGCAACTGCCCGATTATAACGCTTAGATATTGGCTCAATTGGAACATGGAAGTCTCTCCCACTGCTTAGCGCCACATCTCGCCTCCCCTCACTAGGGCAAGGAGCCCAGGTTTGTGGTTCCACTTAAAGATCCACCCGGTCCCTCCCCACCACTGAAGCCCCATTCCTCTCTCCCATACCAGCCTTGGCACAGACACCAGGCTCCCTCTGTCCTCCAGCCCTTTCCATGTGCTGCTCCTCTTGCTTTTTATGAGCACCCCAACTTTCTCACACTCTTCTACATGCCTGTCTCAAATCTCAATTGAACACTCACGTTCCAGGAAGCCTTCTTTGTTCCCCCAGGTTGGATAAATGACTCCTTTGGACAAACCCACCAACCTCCCTATAGGGACGGATGTTTGCCATAAGACACCCCAAGACCAACTTCTCAGCACAAAGGAGATTTACTTGGCCCAGACAGACAAAGGGCAGGGAATAAGACAGGAGACAGAGGAGGAGGGAGAGGAGCAAAGGATACTTGTCGTCGGAGAGGGACAGAGAACTGCCTCTGGATAGAGAGAAGACAGACAGAACCGGTGGGCAAATGGCGGTTCACAAAGGGGAAAGGGGAAACCCCGTGTTAGGATGAGGTGTTTCATTTTGATTAGGCATGTTAATTATGTGAGCCAAAGGGAGGCTTCTGATTGCTGGACTATAATACTTTGATAGCTGGGCCTTGGCCAGAAAGTAGCCATATAAGGCAATAGACCTCGGTGTCCGGCTTTAGGAATGTAATCTAACTGGTTTTAGCAAGGCAGAGGGAACAGAGGAAGGACAAGACCTGCCAGAGCCACATTTGCCATGCTCAGGCTGGACAGCATCCAGCTGTGTGTACCGACAGAATGCATTTCTGACTTCTGTTTTTTTATTGACAACGTTTATCTCCACCATTAAGCCCCGGGGCTTCACAAAGGGCAGAATATATAACTTGTCCGCTAATATAAAACGCCACAAAGCATTGACTCAAGGAACTGTGGTTGAATAGGTATGGAGCAAAGATGAAGGAAGTTTCTCTGGCGTTCTATTCTCTTCTAGGACCACTCCAGTTCCAGCAACTTCTTTTTCCACTCATAGTAAAGTATGTCTCCATCACGAGGCAGGGGAATGCCTCTGTTCTCTGGTCAGCCTTTCTGCCAAAGGTACCATGATTTCTCGTCCCTGGGACCTGGAAGAAGCCTGGTGTTTGGGGTCCCTGAGAGAAAAGTGCAAAGATTCACCTGCACGATTGTGGTGTGTGGAAGGGCAGAGGTTCTGGAAGGAGAAACCGGAGGAGCACGGATTTAACGGGGATACTGGCATGGTGTGGGTAGACCCCGTCTCTTATGGATGGCTTCAGCAAGAGAACCAGAGACGATAACCCAGAAGCCTGCAAGCCTCGCCAGGTAGCAAAGATCCAGTCCACACGTTAATTGACCTCCAGGAGTGACATTGGAGTTTTGGAATTTAAATGTATCCAGATGTCCAAGCAGTCAATAATCCCCAAGGAAGCCAATCAAATTAGCTGGAGCCCAGCAGACTGTGGCCAAAAAAGAAATTGGACAGAGTTTAAAGGAAATCCATTTGCAGGCTAGGACAGGAATGAAAATCAAAAGACAAGGGCTTTCCGCTGGTGCTGCAGTCCCCCCCCCCCCAAGAATGCCTCCTTTTTCTAGAGGGCTGTGAAGGGCTGGACTCTGTTCACCTTTCACATGTGCCTCCACATCAGGCAGAGAGCAAGTCTTCATTGCTTATGTTTAAGTAAATGAATCCCCCACAGCCATGTGTGTGTGTGTGTATGTGTGTGTGAGAGAGAGAGAGACTGTGTGAGTGTATATATGAGTGTGTGTGTGTGTGAGAGAGAGAGAGAGAAACTGTGTGCGTGTGTGTATGAGTGTGTGTGTGTGTGTGTGTGTGTGTGTGTGTGTGTGTGTGTGTGTGTGTTCCCACAGAAGCCAGAAAGAGACATCAGGTCCCCTAGAGCAGGCGTTGCAGTTTATTATGAGCCACCTTCTGGTGCTGGGAACCTAGCTCAAACCCTCTGAAAGGGCAGAGAGTTCTCTTGCCCACTGAGCCACTTTTCCAGCCTTGAGCATCATTTCCTGCAGGATCCTTGATGTCAACTTCAACTTCCGCAGCTCTGCTTCTCTCCAGACTCCACTGTGCAGCTGAACCTCTCTAGTCAAGGTAAATATATAGGGACCATGCGAGTGTAAATTTGTATGCATGATTTCCAAAGATGACTTGGCAGCCTAAATAAAACAGAGGCATGGCGGGCGAACCAGGAAGTCCCTCCTAGACGCACACAATAAGATTGGGTCTAGGTCTCTGCCGAAAAACACACATAACAATGTTCAAAGCACAACGTTTTACAAGGGTCGCAAAGGGGAAATGAGATGCCTGCTGATGGGATAGGACATATAATGGATTTTTTAAAAAATTAATATATGTGGTAGTATAGTCCTATAATGGACTGCAGGAATGAGAACAAAGAGAGGGCTATACATAACTACATACGAGTGAATATGCCACAAGATGAAAGGAGCTCAACGCCAGGATATTTGCGTAAACTTAATTTACACGAGGCTCAAAACCAAGCAAGATAATATATCAAAGTCCCCGACTCACAATGACTCAGCTTAAAACTTTCAATTTGCAAGAGGATATGTGTCCAATGAAGACCACATTTCAAGTTTTGAATTTCGATTCCCCCCCCCCCCTCTCTCAGGATAGCAACATATAGCGTGACATATTCTGTGACTCTGGGCAATGGTGGCAGTAAGTTGGAACCCCCGCCACACCAGTCAGTCATGCAAATGAACTTTTTTAACAAAATATAAATTCAGTAGACTGTTCTGCTAACTGATGTTTGGTAGCTAGGCAAATTGGATGCATATTTTAACTTTTTAAATGTGACTTATTTGTTGTGGCCCTTTCCGTGAGGCACGTGTGGAGGCCAGAGAACAAATTTCAGGAGTCCTTCCACCATGTGGCCTTCAGGGCAAAACTCTGGCCATCATCAGGCTTGATGCCCAGTGTTTTTACACACCAAGCCATCTTGCCAGCCTTGGATGCATTGCTGACAAAAATATTTGAAATGTACAGTGTGTTTGTTGAGACACAGCTAGGTACGTTGCGATGCACCTGTGTTCTGCTAGGTGACAGGGAGTGAACAGACATGGGTGGAGATGGCAGTAGCCAGTGGGGTTAGGGTAGACATGGGGTAGAGATGGCAGTAGCCAGTGGGGTTAGGGTAGACATGGGGAGCATCAGCTGAGAGCCAATTGTATGTGAAGTTTGCCATACTTGGTTTATACATCATTTAAATACATTGGAACTTAATGCAACAATAGAAGCAGCCAGTAGCCAGGTGAAAGGAGAAATAGTAAGTGCTGTGGCTGTGAATTGAGAAGCAGAGGTCTCTGAAAACACTCAAATTTGTTTGTTTGTTTGTTTGTTTGTTTAAAGTCTATACTCATGCAACAAAACCTGACCAAAGACCAGTATTAGGCCACGGGTAGATACTTATCAACTAGTTTACACTTGGTGTATGCCTATCACCCACAGTTGGTGACGCCCCTAAAAGAATAACCCTAGTCTTAGCCAAACTCTGTCTTCTCACACTGCCTCTCCCAAACAAAACAAAACAAAAAAAGGCCTTTCTCATCTGAGGTCCAGTTCCAGTGTGTGTAATCACTGGAAAGACCTGGTGACCTTCATTCTATTGGAAACTAATAATTGCTTTCTCCTTTGTACTCCACTAGACTGTCTCTCTCGCAGAGTGTAAACGTCTAAGACATGTGGATTTTAGCTTTGTTAAGAACGGAGTGTTCAGGACCTCGGACAGCACCTTGCACCTATCAGCCGGTGTAAACCTTTAGTGCTGAAAAACACTGGAAGATACTCAAGGAATAAGGCTAACAACAACAAACAGTACCTGTGGAATTACAGCGCGTCTGTACTGCAAAGGAAACAGTTAACTGAGTGAAGAGCGCCCACAGAGTGAATGAAAATCTTTGCCAACTAGAGAGATGACAGCAGAGTCATATCTTGAGTACACAAAGAATTAAAAAAAAACAAAACCCTAAAACCTAAAACCTAAACAATATATCAAACAACCTAATCAATAACTGGGGTAAGGAACTGATCAGCCAGTTCTTAAAAGGCTAAATCCAAATGGCCAATACGCACATGAAAAACTGTTTCACCACACGAGCCACCAGATAAATGCAACCCAAAAACCACTGATACCCCATCTCACCCTCCCAGAAAGGCAGTCATTGAGAAAGAAAATGATGGGCCCAGGGATCCCAACTCAAACTAAGGCACCAGCCAAGAACAGTACAGGCGGTAAACTTTAAACCCCTACCCAGAGCTAGCCAATGGACAGAACATTCTCCACAGTTGAGTGGAGAGTTGGGTATGACTTTCACACGAACTCTGGTGCCTCAAATTTGACCATGTCCCCTGGATGGGGAGGCCTGGTGACACTCAGAGGAAGGATAGCAGGCTACCAAGAAGAGACTTGATACCCTATGAGCATATACAGGGGGAGGAAATCCCCCTCAGGAACAGTCATAGGGGAGGGGAATAAGGGGAAAATGGGAGGGAGGGAAGAATGGGAGGATACAAGGGATGGGATAACCATTGAGATGTAACAAGAATAAATTAATAAAAAAAGTTTAAAAAGAGAGAAAGAAAATGACATCAAATGAAATCACATTGTTTGATAGGGAGTGGATATAACTAGAGATCATGTTAAGTGAACTTAAGCCAGGCTCTGAAGGAGAAATATCTCATCCTTTCTCTCATTTGTGGGTCCTAGATTTTGTACAGATATATAAACCCACACATGGGTGGGGCCCTTTAACATTCTACCATCATCCACAGATTATAGCAAAGCTATTTTATTGGGCACATGGATTTCCCCACTGGTCTTCAGGAATGGCATCCCAGGAGGTTTGTCTGGGGCCAAAACCTCACCTACTCACTCTCAGTCTCTGCCTTCCCTCTCCCCTGGATCTTCTGTGCCCTGGTTTCTTTTCTGTTGCTGTAATAAATACCCTCGAGAAAAAGTCCCATGGGGGCAGAAATGGTTCATGTGGCTTACAGTCCAAGTTGATGACTCATCACATGGTGAGGATGTCAGGCAGAAACTTAGGCGGCCAGCCACATCACATCTGCAGCTAAGGAACAGGATAAAGGCATCCTTGCTTGCTTCCTTGTTCTCAGTTAGCTTTCTCTTCTCTTATGCAGCCCTATGCCCAGGGAATGGTGCCTCCCAAAATGGGCTGGGTCTTCCAACATCCACAGGGGATTCCTCATTAAGACCCTGTTCCAGGGTGAGTCTAAGTTACATCTTGTGGACAGTTAAAACCAGCCAGCACACTCTGCTTATATAAAACATTTCTCATTCTTTGGGGCTCAGGTTCCAGCACAACTCTTTTTTTTTTTTTTCATTTGGGTCTGGTTTTGTTCCACTGTTGGGCCAGAGTTTGAGGTGGCAAGTCTTTGGAATAGATCAAAGTAGCACTTAGCCTGCCTGGCCTCTCTCTTGGTAAATTATAAAAGAAAAAGAAAAAAAAAAGATAGAGCAATAGGATGACCCCCCTCCAGCACCAAGATTAATCTTCCTGCCAGCTCATCCCATGAGCATCACTGTGCTGAAAGAGCATCTCTCTCCTACTGTGGCATTGGCCTTAATATACACCAGGAATGCAAGGGTGAGGAGAGGACAGCGTGCTCCTTCACGGCATCATCACGATCTCACAGTGCGTCCTCATGAGTCGTGTGCCATTAGCCTCCCTAGGAAACTGATTTCCCTGAGGGTCCATGGTATGCTTCACTGTTCTGTATGTCTAGGTCCCCCGATACATTTGCCGTAGGGGGCTGGTGAGAGGCCATGTGTTGAAGTGCTCTGTCGGTGACACTTGAAGGAAGAGGTGCTGCTCCTGGCAAAGCAAAAACATTTTAAACCAATTCCACATTATCCCCAACACACACACATGCACACACACAGAGAGAGAGAGAGAGAGGGGAGGAGATTACATGTGTGCAGAGCTTTGCACAGTCACCCATGTTGGTGAGACAAGAGACACAAAGATAAAGGCATGGGTGACTGGAAGCTTGGGCCATTCTGAACTGCAGTTTTGCACAGTGCTCTGTCACCCACAGACCTGGCTGCCCAGCTCTTAGCATTCAGGATATAGCAGCTGGGCTAGATTTCAGCTGCTGTGAACTCGTTCTTAGGGTTGAAATATGCCCATGGGCACCACCCCCAATCACAACCTAATGTGCTGTGCAACACCAGCACAAAGGGGGCTGGAGAAATGGCTCAGCAGCTAAAGCTAAAGCCTCACAGGATATAAGTTCAAATGCCCAGCAATCGGG
This sequence comes from Acomys minous, assembly GCF_964271855.1. Lineage (NCBI taxonomy): Eukaryota > Metazoa > Chordata > Mammalia > Rodentia > Muridae > Acomys > Acomys minous. The sequence goes on along the minus strand of NC_140498.1, from coordinate 91,773,444 downwards.
GAGGGGGGAGGGGCAGGGGAGAGGCCAGGCACTAGTCCTTTATCTGTCATCTATGGCATGGGAGGTAGAGGCAGAACATATCCCAAAGCTCATGGACCAGCTAGTGTGAGACCTTGTCTCAAGCAAGATGAAAGGCAAGACCCTATACCGGAGGGTGTTCTCCGACCTCTACATGTAAGCCACGGTATGTGCACGCGCGCGCGCACACACACACACACACACACACACACACACACACACACAAATGTGCATACACATAAAAAATGTATCTTCCCATAATGCAATATGCCAAATGATAATCATGGGAAGTTTGGAAAAGGCAAAATAGTTTTTTAATAAATGCATGTTGTTATCATTAGAAGCAGACAGCACAACTTCCTGCTATGCCCCGTCCTGTGCCTGAACACAAGAAGTGCCTGCCTCTGTCTACCATTGGTCCTGCCCAGTTCTGTATGGGCTGCACCAGCTGTGTGCCCGTGGTCCCCACCTCTCAGCCTCTCATCTCCCTCCATCTCTTGGGACCCTACCCCCAGGTGAACACTAGGACCCACCAGTCCCTCCCCTCCCACTTCTCTCTGGTGAGACGTGGTGCTAGCTCCCGACCCCATCCTTCTCAGGCGCTTCCTTTAGGCCTATGTTGGAAGTCAAAAACTGTAATTTAAATATGTGCACATGCTGTATGTTTGTTATAATAGGTGTGTTCACTACAACATAGGTCCTTTGCAACGTATTTGTTATTATATATGATAATATACCATTATAAATATTTAGCGTAGAACAGATTCAATATATTTAGTGATGCTACATCACATGTTCATACTTGTGTAATTTCATATTAATTTGTAATTAGATATTACATACTTGTCACACTCTATTATAATCCCCATTTGTTACAAGCATTTGTACATGTTACTACATTCCCATGGGCATCAACCTGATTTTTCCCTGGGCCAGCTAAATTCCTGAGTCACTTGGGTGGCATGCGTATCAGGAAAAAGAGGACATGAGCCCACTGGCAACACTATGCACATGCCATGAACACACACAGATGTGTATACACACACACTTAAATACATGTGCACATACATATATACAGCTGTGCACACACATGTACGTTTAAACACAGATATGACACATGTGCGTATACACACATTACATGTATGTGTGTGCATACACAAGCACAAACATGCATACACACATTCATACCACACATATGCACACACGCAAACATCCCTGAGGATTATCAGATGGAAGACTCTAATAACTCTAAGACACTATTTTTTAAAAACCACACATACCGTGTAAAGCCACATGCAGCTCCATGAGTCATCTCAAAGCCAACATCTGTGTGACCGCCACCAGTCAGGCGTCAGCTAGATGCCAGCATCTCGGAAGAGAACACCTCAATTCCACCTTATTTTTGAGACACGACCTCTCGTTGAACCTGGAGCCCACTAGGATTGCACTAGGCTGACTGACACCAAGTCCCAGGCATCCCCCTGCCTCCTCCTTCCCAACACTGAGACCACAGACAAGTGTCGCCACATCTGGCTTTTCACATGGGTGGTGGGATCTGAACTCGGGTCCTCATGTTTATGCAGTGGGCACTTTACTCTCTGAGCCACCTCCCCAGTCCTTGAAGGTGGGAAATGCAAGCAAAAGAAATTACAGTGTTTTAATAACTCCTTTCTGCTCAAAACACACTTCTTCTAAGTCCCTTCCAACTCACAGACAAGGACGTCTGTTTTCTTTTGTTGTTTCTACACAGGACCTCCTGCTGGGCTGTGTCACTGGCCATGAAGCTTTTCCTTAAACAGCACAGCCCTGCGTTTCTTCATCTTCCAAAAGCTTCAAGGGGAAGTTTGCAGATGACCCCCAAAACTCCTTCCTTCCACCAGGCCCCGGATGTTGTGTTGGCTGAAACAACAGTTACAGATCCAAGTTGGCTGCTGGAGCCAGAGAAGTAAGTTTGTCAAAATTCAGACGATGCTGATTGCATAAAAATGACTACAGCCGGCAGGGACCCTCAAAGGCTCTGGGTTCTAAGATACATCTGGATCTCCCTGCAGATCTTCCCAGAAGAAAAAGGAGTAGATGTAAACAAGTAAGAGGAACAAGGCAGCAAATCCACCCAGAAAAAAAACATTTTTGGAGTTCTTCCTCCACTACGCCCCTCTGCTTCCACACCTCATGTGTGTTCTATTCTGTTGCCCTCCTCTTGTTTGTTTCTGCACACACTTAAGATCTCTATTCCTCCAATGGTCCTCTTCATATTTTCATACACACACACACCACATATATGTATATATACATGTACATATATACACAAACATACGTATATGCACATATGTGCACATATACACATGTATGCACACTCATGTTTATTTACATGCATGTATGTGGCCATGTTTATATACCCATATGTATTTATACACACATGTGTGCATATGTGTTTATATATACATGTGTATGCATATATATGTGTGTACACATACATGTGTGTATGTATATTGCTCAACAACCTTAGCCACCAGAGTTAGCAAGTTAACAATAATCTGTGATTCCATCTCACCCTAGAATAATAACATCAAAAAGATAACAGAGGGCTATAAAAATGGCTCAGCAGTTGATAGCATGTTCTGCTCTTGCAGAGGACCCAGACTCAGTTCCCAGCACCCACATGGCACTTTACAACTGCCTGTAACTCCAGTTCCAATTTGGTCCTCCACAGGCGTTTGCACCCACACATGGTATACATAAATTCACGCGGGTACACACACACACATACAATATACATATATACACACATGTATGTACACTCGTGTATATTTATATGCATATGTGCATATTGATTGATGCATACAATAAATAAATGAATGAATGGATTTTTTTAAAGAAAGCAAAAACAGATGTTAGAAAGGATGGGAGAAAGTGGAGCCATTTCTCACTGCTAGAAGGAGTGTAAGCTAGTACACCCACTGTGGAAATCAGTACGAAGGTGTCTCACCTGAATAAAAACAGAACTATCATATGACAGAGCTACACCACTCCTGGGTATTCAGCATATCACAGAGACCCTTGCAGCACTAGTCACAACAACCAAGATACGGAATCAGCCTAGACGTCCATCAACTGATGAATGGGTAAAGGGAACAGAGTCACAGACACAACAGAAGTGTATATAGCTCTACAGAAAAATGAAGTCAGAACATTTATAGGAAAACGGGTTGAACAGAAAATGAATATGCTAAGAAAAAAATCCAGACTCCATGTTATTAATTGCCCCACCTCCCTACTCCTGGAGAATCAGAGCCCTCTCCTAGCTTTGTCCTTGAGTCAATGCAAATGTGTTGGGAAAACTGGGATATCTGGCTATTCCCATGGAGGCTTTCTATAGAGGAGTCTTCAGGGTACCTAGCAGCCGGTACCTTGAGACCATTTCTAGTAATCCACTCGTGTGTGTGTGTGTGTGTGTGTGTGTGTGTGTGTGTGTGTGTGTGTGTGTGTTAAGGTCAACAAACAAAGAGTGACCTTGAAATTTGCAGTGAAGTCCCTCTGTGTCATCTGTGCACATGCTGAGAAGCCAGCTCTGCAGGGGACCAGGGAAACATAACCAGGAACCAGAACCGGGTTGAGGGAGATATCATTAATCAAACAGAGAGGCCAGCAGCACCCAGGGAGCGAGCGCGCCCAGCAAGCTAGGAAATGTCACCCGAGCAGCACTATGAAAAGGCCTGCTGACACATGCTACCTCCCTCCGCAAGAGCCATGCCAGAATGTAGATAAAGAATGAGACAGGGGCAGCAGATGTCCCTCTGTCCCCCTTCCGTGTGTCTGGGGAAGCGCTTGCTAATGGCCCTTTATGCTGTAGGTGCTCTACAAGCCGACACCAGGAAATCCCAACCCCATTGGCTGGCGGATGCTGATAACCTCACCCGCCCGCTCACCAACCACTACCAGCCTCACGCAGATCCAGCTGTTTTACGTCTGCAATACCAAACTCTTTTAAAACAACTTGAGAATCAAGGAAGGCGCAGAAAGCGAAGGACCGGTGGGTGACGCGTGAGTTCTACAGCCGAATTTCCAGATGGCAGAAAGGTTGGGGCGTGGTCTGATCACACTAAGGAAGTGGGCGGTGCCTGTGTCTGACACTTCGCTTCCCTTCCGGAGACTCTCACATCCACCACATTTGTAGATCAGGGTCATGATGCTCCAGAAAACTCCAGTTCCGGTGACTTTTTGGCTGTTCCAACTCTGACAAATATTTTAAGCATCTGAACCGGGCATGATGGCTCACGCCTGTAATCCCAGCACTTGGAAGGTGGATGTGGAAGGGCCAAGAGTTATCCTCAGCTACAGAGAGAGTGTGAAGCCAGCTACAGAGAGTGTGAAGCCAGCCTGGGCTACTTGAGACCCTATCATAAAACAAAAACAAAAGACTGGAAGAGCTCCCTCCATCAGCAAAGTGCTGCCTTACCTCAAAGGAAGCAACTGTCTGACCCAAGGCTAGATCTCCTGAAGAGGGTTAGCCTAGGGCATTCCCTTTCTCTTGGACTCCTCCATTCCTGCCTTCTCTCCACTGTGTGGTCCAAGACAGGAAAAGAAAAGGGGGATGGATTCTGACAGAAGCCTGGATGCCACCCTGACACATTGACTTTCAGGAAAACAGCTTTCATATCATGGGTGCTCCACATGGCCCGTGCTCCAAATCAGAACTCGTAGCTGGTGGGCTAATCAAGAATGCCAGTGTAGCTGCTAGAAAAGCATTAGTCATTCCTTAAATGACTCCTTTAAATGGGAAGACAGCAATGGGGTTTGACAGCTAAGCCCCTGGTTTAGGGAGAAGGTCCTGTCTGGAGCTGAAACACCTCGTGGGATTACTTCCTGTCTTCCCCGGACACATCAAAACTGTGACACACCTCTGGCAGCCAGCTCCAGCTTCCTCTGAGTGGATGGAGCCCTTTAAAAAGCCTCCTGTGGAGTCACCTGAGCACGGCTCTCTCTCAGATTTACTTGTGAATTTTAAAAATTAGTTTCTTAAGGTTTCAACACGCCTAATTTGACAGCATTTCTTCAAAACCCATCTTTCCCGAGTCAGTTTAAAGCATTTAGCTTAACATTCACGGAGACAGAGCCTCTCTCTTAACACATATTTCACTTGTAGTGTTTAATTAAATTTTATACTTAGAACAAAAACGTAAGAGACAAATTCCACAAGCACATGCTGGGTGTCTGCCTGGCCCGCCATCGCTTTCTTCAGATTTTTGCTCAAGTTACCACTACATAGGAGGGGCTTGCTGACACTATTCAAGACTGAACCCTTCATAAATGTAGGTTGAGTAAAAGCAGAAAAGCTCCACGTTGTGACTGGGGCCCAAAGTCAGCACCATCATGGTCTAAGGAGAATCTGAGAAGTCACACCTCAGCAGGCGGACAAGTGAACTACAGAAGAGCCCATTCGCTGGACTCCCACCCGGAGCCCTGCATCTTCCGGAGCACACAGGGGCACGGCCAAGCCTGACGAACAGGGGCTTGTAGAAGCAAGTTACTGTCAACCCTCCTTCAGGGTAAATATGGGGGCAATGTCAACCCAGAGGCCACATAAGGAGAAATGTCTCTCTTTGTTTTGTTTCCTATACTTTTCTATCATGTTCCCAGGAGTAGATTTCTTTATATTTATGCTATTCTGGGTTCACAGAATGTCTTGGGCTGCAGAGACGGCTCAGCCATTAAAGGCTAGGCTCACAACCAGAATGTCTTAAGCCTAAGGCTGGGTGGGGTTTTGTCATCTCTGGAGGGTTTTTCAGCACTGATTCCTATGGCATTCTCTTTCTCTTCTCCTTTTGGGATGCAGGCTGTGCTTTCTCGCTGTCTTTGTTGGTGTGGCCTCTGTTCCACCTGGCGATTGCCTCCATCTTGATTCAGAGTACTTCCTCCGGTGTCGCCTTCCAGTTCACTAAGTCTCTCTTCAGCCTCTGTCGAATCTGATGTTCAGCCATCTGCGGAATTCTCAATTGAAGCCATTTTTTTTCCTTTAGGTCAAAAATTCCCAGTTGCTTCTTTGTTGCTTCTAACTTTCTATCAGCTTCTCACTTTTGTCTCTTTATTTCTCTAAAGTTGGCAGGTACAGTGAAAGTCTTCCTTTGGTAGTCCTAATATTTAGAAGCCCTGCAGGTCTGTCTGATTATTCTGCTATTTCCACATTTGTTTTTTTTTTGGGGGGGAGGGGAGTGTTGTGTTTTGCTTTGGAGTTTTGTTTCTATTTTTGTTTTTTGTTTGTTTGTTTGTTTGTTTTTGTCCCACATATGCCTGGTTCTTGTTTACATGCACATGAATGACACTGGGGTTGGAGAGATGGATTTTCAGATTAAAAACATATTCTGCTTTTGCAAAGGACAAGAGTTTGGGTTCTGGCACCTATATCAAGTGGCTCATGACTGCCTGTAACTCCAGCTCCAGAGACCCCAGCGCTCCCTTTTGGCCCCCGTACATAGGCACCCACATACAAAAATTAAAAATAAAACAAATCTTTAAGTGCGCACCAGATATCCATTAGCAAAGTTCCTTGTGGAAACCATCAGAGGCCTGCACGGTTGTTTCTCTCAAGTTGCTGAAGGAGTGAAGAAGCTAGATTTACCCCAACTCAAGCTCAGAAGGTGGACGCAGCCAACGATGAGCTGTGGTCTGTGTCAGAGCCTGGCTCCTCCCACACCACCCTTCCTTCTAGAATCTGGCCTGTTAGGATCCAACCCAAGAGTCAGAGAGTTCACAGGCCTCCTCCCCAGGGCCAACCCTGAGTGCTTCCTTAGTGCTCTTGCCCTGGAAAGGCCATATCAGATACTGGTGCCAACAACCTAGGCCTCTAGAATCCAAGGTTTCGGGAAATTTTCCTCATTACCTTGCCTGACACTGACATCAGAAATAGCCTCATTTCCTGGGTGAGAGTCTGGTCTAAGCTGAGATGAGGTGTCTGGGGCACAAAACTGAAGGGGATGCTCACACACAGGTTTCTGCAGATGGAGACCTGGTATGGAAAGGGAGCCTGTGACCACAGTTTGCACCCAACTACCTCTTTTTCCTTCTTCATCCCCACTTACCCTAGGTTTGCAGAAGTTTGCGTACCCAGACAGACGCAGCTCCCCTGATATGTAGATCTTAGAAATGGAGGGGCTGGGGAGATGGCTCAGCAAGCAAGTTGCTTGCTGTGCAAAAAAAAAAAAAAAAAAAAACGTGGGAACCTGAGTTTGATCCCCAATGCTCACATAAATACTGGGTACAGTGGCATGCGCCTGTGTGTACCCACAATCCTGGAGCAGGGGAGTCAGAGACAGGGTCTCTAGGGCTCAGAGACCAGTAGTGAAAGCTGACCTCCAGGTTCTTTCCCCCACCCACCCACCCACCCACCCCTCTCTCTCTGTGTCTGTCTCTGTCTCTCTGTCTGTCTGTCTGTCTGTCTGTCTCTCTCTCTCTCTCTCTCTCTCTCTCTCTCTCTCTCTCTCTCTCTCTCTCTCACACACACACACACACACACACACACACCAGAAGCTGCCTATATGAGATTTGTTGACTGTTCTTACCAAAGCAGGCACTGCTCCTAAGCTACACTAAGTGTCTGCCATGGATTGCCACACCTAATTCTACAAAAAAACGGGGCCATGCAGAGTCTCCTAGGCAGTTCCTGCTTAAAACCTAGACTGGCTTTTGAGATTTTAAACCACGCTGCAATATAAAACCTAAACTAAGGCCATAGTTGACACTGTATCATTATATATCGTACAAGCTGCACATCCCTAAACTGAATGTCCAAAATATGAAATGTAAAAACCTGTGCCAACATGACACATCAAGTGGAAAATTTGAGAGCGTGGAATTTTGTTTCAAAATCATTACAGATACCATGTATAGTTACTTTTGCTTCCAAGTCATTCAAATAAGGTGCATTTGAAATAAAAGTGAGTTTCATGTTTAGGTCTATCCTCCCTCAAGATGTCTTGTTAACAGTGATGTAAGTAGTCTAAGCGGTAAGCTTGATCCCAAGCCTGAAAAGCTTCAAGCCCTTCATTTGTTTGTTTGTTTGTTTTATTTTGTTTTGTTTGTGGTTTTCTATTTGCTTGGTTGGTTAGTTGGTTGGTTTTTTGAGACAGGTTTCTCCGTGTAGCCTTGACTGTCCTGGACTCGCTTAGTAGACCAAGCTGGACTCAAACTCACAGAGATCACCTCCCAAGTGCCGGGATTAAAGGCGTGCACCACCACTGCCTGGCGCATTTTGTTTTTTAAAACAATCTATTTTATTTTGTATTATGTGTTTGAGTATACCTATGCGTGGGTGTGTGCACATGTGGGTGCAGGAGCCCATGCAGTCCAGAAGAGGGCGTCAGATCCCCAGGAGATGGAGTTACATGCACCTGTGAGCCATCCAGCAAGGGCCCTGGGAATCTAACTCCAGTCCTCAGGCAAGAGTCAATTGTTCTCTTAACTGCTGAGGCCATTTCTCAAGGGTTTCAGGCAGGAAATACTCAGCCTGTATATGAAATAAAAATGGCTAGATGAAGGGTTCTTGTGCCCCAAAACACAGGCCATTAGCACCACAGGCTGAGGTTGTCACCAGCCAGAGCAGCATTGGGAGGAAGTAAGCCTCTGCCAGCTCCTTCTCCGTCCATCCCTGGCCTTTTCCACAGCATGCGGGAAAAATGACCAGAGGCCTGTTTGCAAGCATGTCAAGAGGCCAGACTTCAGCTGACATTGGTTTGCCTGTTGTTACCAAGTCAGCTGGGGCCTGTGTCCACAACACGGTGCCCAACTCCCATTACTCGCTCTGTCCTTCCCTGTCCAGCTATGCCTATAAAGTGATTTCTCAGCAGAGGAGCAGGGCCAGACTGCTGGAGCCAAAGCAGAAGGAGAAAGCGTGGGGCTCCCTTGCTAGGACGCTTTAGCGTCCAAAATACACGTGGCGCAATGTCAAATGCTTGATCCAGGATGTCTGGGTATTGTGCTCATTTATTCCGTCATTATTCGTGTATTCAATAAATATTGCCTGGGGACTGAGAGCTGGCTAGGCCTATGGGCTACACAGAGACAAGGCCACCTGTCATCTTGGAGTCAGCACACCTGTGAGAAAGATGGACATACTGACCCATGGGATGGTGGAGTGTGTGTGTAAAATGTTATCAAGGAAAGAAACAGGACTTCAACTAACCCCTGAGAGAAATGATTCAGCCAGAGTTGCTCCACCACACACAGGGACAAGCCTGCCAGGCAGGACCCACAGCCCACGAAGAGTAAGCTATTGGTGAAGACTTCGTGTCGGTATTATGGCCGTGATGCGCAGCTGCCAGGACCAACATAAGGTAGCGGGGGTCTCCACACGGGCCTGGGGAGATGCTCAGTCTGTAGAGAATGTGCCTTGGAAGCACAAGGGCACGAGCTTGATCCATAGAGCCACATTAAAAATAAATAAATAAAAGACAGATGTGTTGTCACATGTTTGGTGCCCTGGGAACATGGAGACAGATGAAACCCAGGCAGTTTTTAACTCCAGATCAGTGAGAGACCCTGCCTCAAAAAACAAAACAAAACAAAAAACAAGATAGACAGAAAATAAGGAACAAAACCCCAGGTTGTCCTCTGGCCTCCACACATAGGTAAACATGAGACCACCTATGCATGAATATGTGCTCACATGTGCGTGTGTGACACGCACACACGCACACGACTTTGTTTTGCCTGAGATCACAGAGGGTTCAATTCATCACTGGTTCCAAGTTGTGGCTCATCACTGCAGAGGGATGAAGGGATGGAGGGAGGGAGAGAAGGAGGGAGGGAGGGCGGGAGGGAGGGAAGGGCATGTGGGTGCCTGTGTTCATTGCTTTTCTCCTTCCCCAATTTTATTTTACGCAAATCCTCAACCTGGAGGAGGGTGCTGCCCACCTTTCCATCCTGTCTGGAAATGCCCACACAGACATTCCCCAAAGCTTTGCTGCCCTAATATAGGCGCTTTTCAAACCCAACCAAGGTGACAGCTGGGATTAATTATCATAGAGCTATAAAAGGCAGAGTGGCCAGAAAACAAACAGGCTGGAGGAGAGAGGGGGGGGGATGGTTAGGGGAGGGGAACAGGACGGGCAAATGTAGAACATGAGCTTAGTTCTTATTCAGAAGCCTGGACAGACTCCTCAGAGGGCTGTAGGCAGCGGCGTGTGAGGGTCTGACTTGCATTTTAGACATTTTAGAAAGATCACAAAGGAAAATGGATTAGGAAGGGGGGGAAAAAACCGCACAAACAAGAGGAGCCACCATGCTTTTCAGCCTGTCAGGGAGGACCTTTTTTTTCCCTCCCATCTAACCATACCTTTACCTTTATAAAGAAACACAGAAGCCCATTTGGATGTCACAGCAATGTCAAAACGCTATAAAAACTTGTAAACACTACTTCCTGGTTACTTACTCATTGAGGACCAGGGACAGGGTGTTGCTGTCACTGATATGTGGATGACAGTTTGAGTCTGACTGCTGTACCGTAACGTAGTCCTGGTCCCAAGAAAGCTCAAAGAAGATGCTCTTAGAGCTGGTTTGATGGCTCTGAAGGTAAAGGTGCCTGCTGTCCAGTATGATGACCTCAGTCCAATTCCCAGTATGTGGTGCAAAGGGAAGACTGACACCCCCCATAAGGTGTCCTCTGTTTTCCCCACACTAAATAAATACACCGATAGTAATCATTTTAATTAGACATTTTGAAACCCAGTTTGATATGGGATGTTTGACTTTCTGTTTGGCTAGATGCAGAAATATTCCCAGCTCTTAAGATAAGCCACAAGTTGCTACGTGCATGGATGGGGGGGTGGGGGTGGGGTCTATTCCCCTCCAGGGCCCTTGTCCTATCCACCTCCCTGTCTTCCTCCACAGGGATAGTGCGCATGCCAGCCCCGTGGTCTGTGAGGGACAATCTTAATGCAGAAGGAGCTGCTGCACCTGCCTGTGGTCCTCACCTGGAAAGCCCTAAGCACATCCTCTCTTAGAGCCTGCCCCCTATGGGTGTGGCCATCCTTAGGCAGGGTGTGAGCATCCTGGGCTGTAAAAAGAAGCTAGACAGGCTCCTTCTTTGAGCTCCTTCAGCGATGGTGGGAGGAAAATAAGTGATTGATTAATGATAGATTGTTGGATGGCTGGACAGATGACATCTAGATGATATGTTGATGACATAGGATTGATGTATGATCAATAACATAGATATAGACGCAAATATAGTACAATGATAGTACAACAGATAGATGATTGATAGATAAATAGATGATGGATACAGTATAGATATATGGCTGATAGGCAAATAGATTACAGGGAGATCAGTGACTGATAGACAAATAGGTTATAGATGGGTCAATGGTTGATAGGTTATAAATAAGTAGTAGGTAGGTAGGTAGGTAGATGATGATGATAGGTAGATAGATAAATAGATAGATAGATAGATAGATAGATAGATAGATAGATAGATAGATAGATAAGTACAATGAATGATAAATAGACAGACACACAAAGAGACCCAACAGATGATAACTAGACTCTGTACCTTAACAGAAGAATCATGAAGCACTACTCCCTCTCTCTGAGGAACCTTCACAGCTATGTGTCTCACAACCACCATTGACATTTGGTCCCCTTGACAGTTAAAGGAGCAAGACAGTGGACATTAGATGGGATTCTTGAGATCCCCTCACCCTTAGATCTTTATACTTGAAGGTCCTTGTTGTTCAACTCATGGGCAATGAAACAAACTCTGAGTCTCGCCCTCTCCCTCTTTCCAGCCCTTCCTTCTCTCTTCTCCCTTCTCCCCTTTTCCCTTCTTCCATCCTCCCTCCTTTTCTCCCTTCCTCCCTCCATCTCTCCTTTCTTTCCTTCCTCTCTTCCTCCAGGGACAAAGTATACCCCCTTGAAGGCACATCCCCAGTTACACACTCCCTCCAACTCGTCCCCATCCCTGAATGGCTCCTCAGTAGATTAGTCCTCTACAGCCCTGCCTCTGAATACCACTGACTGTCCTGGGTACCAAATCTTCAATGCATGAGATTTGGGGAACATTCCAGAACCAAAACATAGTGTGGCACTGTTACAGAATTAGCCGGCTGCGTCTCCTAGGCCTAGGGGTTTTGAGCATGGCCACTCACAATGGCTAGAGTGAATAGCCTGTTCTGAATGCTCCCTGGACAGCCTCCAGATGGGCCTTCTCCATTAGGTGGAGGATGCTCACGGACCATCCTGCAGGTCTCCCGCTTTAATCTCTGCCATTTAGAACCATCAGGGAAATGCTGAGCTACAAGGAAGGATGCTGTTCTCCGGGAACCAGTGGCATTTGAGCATGTGAAAGAGCTGCCAGCCCTGAGGGTTTGATGGATGGGAAGGCTTAAGGAGAATGCCTGAGTTAATTGTTCATTGTATCAAGTAATTACACAGCACTCATTCATCAACACGGGATGGGAAGGGAAAAGCCTGATTTGAGATGTGGACTCTCGGGCCCTTGGTTCTCTTCCATAACCCTGAGCAAGCATCTTCCCAGTTCTGGGCTTTCCCCCAGCCAGGTGCCTTCATGTAAGGAGACTGTACAAGGGTCTCCGGCCTGGATCCCATGCGTGTCTTGGAAATCAATCAATGACCCAGCAGTTCTCCATAGCATATTGCTGGAACACACATGAGAGAAGAGGTCCCTAACTTCATTTACATCCTCAGAGGGACCCTGTGGCTTGGAAAAGATAAAGGTCACAGAATGGGATGGAGATGGGCACACAGGGGAGCTGAGGGGGTAGGGCTGAGGGGTAGGGCTGAGGGGGTGGACCTGAGGGTGGGGTTGAGGGGTGGGGCTAAGGCATGGGGTTGAGGGGTAAGGCTTAAGGGGTGGGGCTCAATAGGCAGGCTGAGGGGTGGGGCTAAATAGGTGGGGCTGAGGGGTGAGGTTTAGGAAATTGACAGAAACAGGATCAGGAAAGACCTCATCAGCCATGCTATGGAGATTGGCACCCATTGGAAAGACAGGGGGGCTCCTTCCAATTTCCTGTTCCTCCTTGTCCAGACTAGCAGAGAACAAATGCCAGAATATTCAGGGACTGGCCAGGGGGAGAGAAGCAAAATCACTGATGCCCTTTCTCACCCAGCAGGGGACAGCCACAAGCCATGACCTGGGGCTCAGGAGCCAGATGCCATGAAGCAGAAATAGTGAACAGAGCAAGTAGGCAGAGGGCTGTATTGTGAGGGGGGAGGTTGTGTGTGTTCACATGTGTGTGTTCATGTCTATATGTATGCCTGTGTATCTCTATACACCTTTATGTGCATATGTATGTCTGTGTATAGCTATTCATCTTTCTGTATATGTGCCAGTGTTTGTATTTATTTGTATGTATCTGAATGTATCTGTCACTACATCTGTCTATGTCTGTGAGTCTATATATCTTTGTGTGTTTATGCACATGTATGTATGTGTGTTTATGTGTGTGTAATTGTCTTAGTCTCTACATGTCTGTACATTTCTCTGTGTCTATATATCTTTGTGTATGTAGGTAGTGTGTGTTTGTATGTCTGTGTGTATATATCTTTATATGTATATGTATACTTGTATGTCTATCTCTGTGTGTCCCTATTTTTGTATGCATGTGTCTGTGTATTTGTGTACCTATGTGTATGTATCTTACATGTATGTGCGTGTCTGTGTGTGTGTGTATATATATATATATTATTATATGTGTATATGTGTATGTTTATGCCTGTGTCAGGGTACCTATCTTTGTGCATGTATATGTATGCCTGCATGTATCTCTGTCAGTGTGCATGTGTGTATGCAAGTGCGCGTGTGTGTGTGCTCGTGTATGTGCATGTGTGTGTGTGTGTGTGTGTGTGTGTGTGTGTGTGTGTGTATGCAGTGTGCTTCTGACTATGCATGCCTACAGGTGGGGGAGCATCTGAGTGCCCTGGCCTTCAGAGCCACTGTGGTTTTGATTTTCATCAGCACCTGACACAGGCCCTGAACTCTCTGAATTTCACACACACCATGCTTAGCAAGCCTTGATGCCAAAGCTTCAACGCCCCAAAGATGCAGGGAGTGAAGTTTTGGGAGCTAAACACACCATGTGTCTGACACAGTGACACTGCCTTAACAAGAGTTGATGACCGCCACCTCCTCTGTGGGCTCTGTCGTCTTCCACCACCGAGTAGGAGACAATGTTAAGTTGCCAAAATAGAAGACCTGCTGGACATAGCTTTCCAGGATTCCTCCACTCCTGCCTGGGAAACCTGCACTATCGCCTGATTCAGGCTAAGGATGAGTGGGAAAGATCTGGGCTGTGCACACTCAGCAGGTCCTGTACCACTTAGCTCTGCTTCCCCCCTCCCCAACTCAAAATTTAAGCCTCAGAGACTCAAGGTTCTCTGAGCGGCTGCCGCCTGCCGGCTGAAAGGCTTCCTGTGGGAAGCATCTTGCCCACTAAGAAGCATGTAGCTTTGGTATCTCCTTGAAGCTACCAAGTTGGTATAACACAGCCCCAAGTAGCCAAAGGGAGGCTCCAGTCAGAATGGACAGATATGAGCCCACCAGCGACCATAGCATGCCTCAGTTTCCCCATCTGTCAAAGGGGGATGAAAAACGGTACCCATCTCCCCAGGCTGAGGTCTGAATTTACTGAGGCCACCATAAAAGAGCCCAAGGGAGTCAACAGCACAGAGAAAGCGCTAAATAAATGTGTTTATTGCTACAGTTAGCCTCAAAAATGGTCTCCTACAAGCCATATGCAACGGTGCATTTTCAGAAGATAGAAATAGTGGGGGAAGAGGGCAGGAAAACAAGATGTCACATGTGCACAAGCTAATGAGACCAAGCAAAAGAACAGATCGATTTTTATAACACATTAACATAAATGTTTTATCATATTAGACCTGGCTGGAACCTTAATGTATCTTTTCCAAACTGTGAAGTGCTTCTTTATTCTTTTCTAAATTGATTGTGTCATCTTTTTTTTTTTTCTTTAAAGAAGAAAAGAAAGGGAAAAGGAAGGCAGGGATGGTGAAGGTACAGACACAGATGAGCCAAGGTAAGTGTAGCCTGCACCCCAGCACTGGCCCAGGCCTTCACCAGCTGTGTATGCACACATGCGCGCGCGCGTGTGTGTGTGTGTGTGTGTGTGTGTGTGTGTCTGTGTGTGTGTCTGTGTGTGTGTCTGTGTGTGTGTTTTCTAGGCCCTGGCTCCTTTGGCTGCTGTCTGGCACATTTCCTTTGGAGCTGCCCAATGCCAGAGCTAAACTGGGCATACCCTCCAGGAACTAAATAGTCCTGACAGAAAGAAAAATCACCCACCGAGTGTTTGATATACACCAGACACTATGCTGAGCATAGCTGAGCTACAGTGACTCACTTAAACTTTATAACAGGGGCCGGTGTCACGGCTCAGCAGGTGCCTTCACAAAGACCTGAGTTCAGCCCCCGCATCCGTGAAATAGAAGATGGCCTTGGTGGCAGCCTGCCATCCCACCACTGAGGAGGCAGAAGCAAGCAGGTTCCTAGGCAAATATGGCCGGCCAACCTAGTCAGATGGGCAAGCTCCAGATTAAGTGAAAGATGCAAGGTATGTGGTGCCTGAGGAATCATGTGCATGCCCAGTGCACATATAGTTAAATCATTCATGCATACATATATACATACATACATACATACATACATACATAGCTTTCTAATAACACAGGCAGTGGTTGCTTCCTCAGTATTCCCATCTTGCATATGGTAAGACTGAGGCACAAATAGCAACGCAGCTTGCAGAACAGATGGACCTGGGTCTGTCTCAAATGCTGCATCCCTGGGGTACCCCACGATTCTCTACCTAGGTTTGGCTGCACTGGGTAAGTCTCTTCACCTCACTGTTCTCCACCTATGCTATGCAGCTTTAGGTTAGTCACTTGGCCTCTCTGCGCTCCCTAATGCTCAACTTTAAAATGAAGCATAAAGCACAGGGTGTCTCACAGCACAGGAAGGTATTTTGAGATCAAATAAGATGGTGGGCCCCTGAATGGGTAGCTGCTCTTCAAAGTCACAGTGTGGTGACAATTGTTGGCTCTATAAGTGGAAGGGGCTGGCTCTTGCTTTCATCTGAAACTGAGAGGGGGATACTCTGGCCTCACGGGGACCCTCCTGAGTGAGGGGCTGAGGTATGTACAGACAGGGACACCATAGAAGGAACAAGGTGCCATCTTCAGTGATGGCAGCGTATTAAATAGGAATCGCTGGAGAGACACTCTCTACCTTCCCCCTCCCCGCCTCCCTTCCCGCCTCCCAGTACCTGTGCACATATCCCTAGCAGCGGCTCAGCCTGGGCAGGGAGCAAAGGACAGGATGATGGGTTATAGCACCCTGGTCCCATACAGTAGGTGGGAGAAGCTCCCAGCCCACACCTACGCAGTACAGCACCCAGGAAGGTACCAAGGAGCCATGCCTGGCTCCATGGGCAAACAGCATCTGCTGTAAGGGGAAAGTCTGGCAGAGGCACAACTTGTGTGCAATTTGGAAAATGGCTGAAGCCTTAGCAGCAGTGTCTTCCCTTCATATGAGGCCAGAAAAATGCCTGAACCATCAGGAACCATTTGACACTCAGCAAATAGCAGCTAGCTCGCGCCTCGCCTTCCTGTTGGAGCTGTTTGAAGGTTTCCCAAATGGCGTGTGTGTTTTCCACACTTCTGGTGGTAAAAAAATGAACCTAGATGGGACCCAAAGGGTATTTTTCTTCTAACCTGACTTGTGATCTTAGGTGCATCCGAAAATGTGTCTAGTTACCTACTGTGTCCACCGCCTCCCTCGGCTTCCTTTTACCTGGGTGTCAGGGACAGGGCTGTGGATCAGTGAGACATGAGGAACGCTGTCAACAGAGAGGTCGGGGTCGATCTCTCTAAAGAGGAGACAGGAGCAGTCAGAGGGGACACGTACAGGTGAGAGTTTAGGGAAGGGAGTCCTGGGGAGGTAGAGCAGCTGGGGCTGAGGGCCACCTGAGGAGCAGGTTTGGCACATTCAAGGGACAGAGGGGAAAGCTGGGGCAGAGGAAATGCCACTTGGAGGATAGGTCAAAGCCAAATCTCAAAAAAGCCAGCAGCCGGCACAAGTGAGAGCACATGCGACTGCCAAAGGCCTGGGTGACAAGCTTGAGGGTCACCTAATGCAAAAGGAAGATTTGCGTTAAGTAACTGAGTCCCAAAGCCTCACTCTCCCAGCTATGTAGAACGCAAATGGGGAAAAGCCAGAAACCAGCGCAATGGTGGAAAAAAGAAAAGAAAAGAAAACTATCCATGTAAGAAACCATGACAGAAATAAGGGCTTTAACTGTCAAAAACATGGAAGAATATGAGGATAATGAGTTATAGCAGCCATAGACAAGGAGCGAGCTGTATGTCCATTGACTGTAAAACATACCAACAAATTGTATTAAATTCAGAGTGGAATATTATACAGCAACGAAAAAGGAACGGCTGCCACTATCCGCAAACATATGAATGAGCGTCTCTGGCGTGATATGGAGACCACAGAGTCACAACAGTGATTCTGTTCACAGGAAGCTCCAAATGGACAGAAATGATTCTTGGTGAGGGGAGCTATGGACACCCCCGTATCCTTGGGGGTGACTGTGATTGAAAGACACAATAGCAGTCTGCTGGGTGCTAAGGGATGTCCTCTCCTCTCGGTCTGTGGGGTGGTTATGTGAGCGCGTCCGTACATAAAATACACACAGCCGTGTCCCTCAGATCTGTATTGATGGTGGCATATGTTAGACCGCTATTTAAAAAGAAGGAAAAAAAACATTTAAAACAAAAAGAAAAATGACGGTAGAAGGCCCAGGCTATCAGCCATGCAGAGAAAGAAAAGGGGCCAGAGGGGACTCGGAAGGCTGAGCCCAGCCATGTCTGAGCAGTTTGGAAGAAACAAAAAATGGTCTCTTGGGGCCATGACTTCTCGTTTTATAACCTGTGAGAGGGACACTCTCTCACAGCAGCTGTCACTGCAAGACCAGGGCAGGCCCTGCGGCAAACACAGCCCAAGAGAGATTCCCAGGAGTGATGGAAAGTTCTGGCAAGAGCCCTGCATGGCAGAATCGGGTCCCCAGGCAGAGCTACGGGAACCAGGATGGTGGGGCCACACAGGAACCCTCCACGTTGTCCAGGGAGCTGCAGGCAGTCCTGGCTGTACACGCCTTTGAGTTTCCCAGGGTGCCTGGTCGGAAGGGCTAGAGGAGCCACAGGCCCGAGGTTTGCTGCCTCTTTCTGGACAGCGCAGCAGGCTCCACACTCCAAGTCGAATCCACAAGGCAGTTACAGCCAGGCTGCCCATCACGCACGGAAACCGGATGCAGTAGCTCATCTCCGGCTCTTCCTTGCATCTCTTCGGAGACTTAAGTAAAACATGCCCCATTGGATCATAAAGTTCATCCTTGCTCACTTAGAAATCCTGGGAAATTGTTTCGGTACCAAAACGAAAAAGGAAATTACATCGCAGATACATCGTAAAAGCTCCCCTCTCACCCATCTTCCATTCAACCAAGTCTTGGCTAGGGATGTGGCTCCGTGGGCTTGCCTAACGTGCAGGAAGTCTCCAGCACCACATATGCCGGGCATGTCGGTTCACACCTGTAATCCCAACACTGAAGAGGAGGAACAGGGGAACTGGGATTCAAGTTCATGCACATCCAGCCTACGCCACAAGAGCGCGCATCTCCGTCATCATCCAGTGTTACTTAACATGGCGCCCCTCGCGCTATTTTTCGTAGTCCCATAACAACCCGCAAGGATACTCGTCATATGCTGTGTTGATCCGAGCATCTCTTCCATTGTGACCCCACTCATTCACCCCATGTTTTCCCGTTGTGTTCACTGCTTTATTGAGACCCCATTTGCACGTCTAAAATGCTTAAAGCAGTGGCTTGTTTTGTGTGTCTGTGCATCCATCTTGTTTTTTGTTTTTTTTTTTAATGAAGCAGAGTCTCTTATTGGTGCAGGAGTTTTTTTGTGGGTTTTTTTGTTTTGTTTTGTTTTTTGTTTTTTTTATGAGACAGAGTCTCTCACTGATAGGCTGGGCTGGGTGACTAGTGAGCCCCAAGGATCTATCTGCCTGTCTCTGCTTCCCCAGAGCCAGAATTACAACAAAAATGTCCGACCGTGCCCATCTTTTTAAATGGGGAGGTTCTGGGGATCAAACTCAGGTCCTCAAGGCAACCATTTTTCCAGTGGGTCTGTCCCCTCAGCTCCACAATGCAAAAGGTTTTTAAAACAACCACCAAGTCAAACAACACTTTTCATCTTCATCAGCCAAATAGGAAATCCTTTCCCCACCAGCACTCCCCTCCCATCCCCTTGCCTCCTGCTGTGAAATCATTCACATTTTCTAGATTTCCCTGGTCAGGATTTTCACCGGGATGGAATCATAAAGTGGATTTCTGTGACTGACTTTTACGTTTAGCCCCCATTGCATTCAAAGCTCGTCCAAGTATCGTTCAGGTAACGTTCAACCTTCATGCAAGTTTCCAAGCACCAGTGCTCTGACTCCTTCTATGGAATGAAGCCAGCCTAGGAGAAAGGCTGAGTGACAAGAGGGGCCAGGGCAGGGGCGGGGCCGGGCAGGGGCGGGGCGGGGCGGGGGGAGTGGGCGGGGCTGGGGGGAGTGGGCGGGGCGGGGCGGGGTGGTGGAGTGGGCGGGGCGGGGCGGGGCGCGGTGGGGCAGGGGCTCTCTGCAGACACTCTGGTCTTGTTTTCACTCACTCCTCAGAGGGTGGGCATTGAGTGTCTCTGACTTGTGATGGAGGCTGCTATAAGCACGCGTGTACGTGTTTTATGCGGGTGTCTGTTAGCAGTACTCTTGGTGTATATCTGGCAGTCACAATGCTTTCTTATCACATAGAATTTTATTTCCACTCATTTAATAGACACTTCTGGATTTATTTAGACATCCTTGTTTATCACATTACATATCATTCTGCACATGCATTCAAGGAAAAGAAAGTAAGGGCTGAATCCACTGAGTGGATCTTCTAAAACGTCTCATCTTTCTTCACTCCCTCCCTTTCATCCAGGCTGGCTTTAAACTCACTATGTGGCTGAAGACGACTTTGAATTTATGATCCTCCTGCTTCCACCTTGAAAGTACTGGGACGAGGGGTGTGCACTGCCATCTCCAGTTCATGCCAGGCTGGAGCCAAGCCCAGAGCTTTGAACACGCTCAGCGAGCATGCTGCCCAGTGAGCTACACCCCAGCCCCAATGGTTTTCGTACAGAGGATCACTGTATGGCCATGGACGGTCTGCTGCAATGAACTGCATAGCCCAGGCCTGCCTTGAACTTGTAGCAATCCTCCTGCCTCATAGGACTTTTCAAATCGCGATTGCCAAGGTTAACACTCCCCTACAAGGCATTTCCCTCGGAGCCAAAGAGGCCATTAGGGACCTATGAACTCTCCAAATGTAGCCTCAAGCTTCAGGCTTGTTTTCTGTTGAGGCTAACCCTGGTCCCGGCTGCTGCAAGCCTACAGCAAGTTCATAGCACCACCTGCCCAGTTTCAAAGAAGTTAGTACGTCAGAACATGAGTCATAAACCTCATGAGCAGGGCACGGCCCACACCTGCAATCGCAGTGTTCTAAAGGCCGAGGCAGGAGGGAGGCAGCCCGCTGGCTACTGATGTCCCTGAGCTAAGTCCTAGGCACCCAGTTCCTGAAGGGAAATGCCTAGCCTCTGTAACCCAAAACTCTTGAGTCATTTTCCTGACTATTTTAAACCGGTAACTCACCTTCACCCCACAGGGTGGTGGCCTAAAGGAGGTGGGTCCTTATGTAGGCAACCATCTCTCTGCCACCTGTGCACCGCCACCTGGCTCGGTCTTTCTGCCACCTGTGCGCTGCCACCTGGCTCGGTTGTCCTGCCACCTGCTCAGGTGCGGTTAGCTGATGAGCTCCCATCCCTGCGTATGAAAACCACCCTCACTGGTTGGCTGGGGAAGCCTCGGAATATTTCTCACCTTCATGACCTCATCAGTTAACTGGGCGCCACCAGTACCCCAAGGCTGCTGTGAGAATGTTTCAAATCATCCCCCCCCCTTTGAAGCCTAGAGTTCAGCTAGTGACCTCAAAGAGAACCTGTGATCCCTAGTGCCCTTCCCAGCCAAGCCCACCTCCCAAGATGGCGGAGAACTCTGGCAGCCTCTACCCACTGCTGGTGAACCCTAAACCCAGGAGTGAAAATCAGCTTCTCCCAGAGAAATTAACCATCACAGGAGAGCCACGTGCATCCTCACAGCATCTGCGGGGTCTGAATTATATATAACAAGGCAATGAAAACAATTTATCCCAGACACAAGCAAGTCAAGAACAGGGAGTTCTCAGGCACCAGAGATAATTTCCAGATATTGCCAGTTTTATCAAAGCAATAAGGCCCACCCAAGGAGCATGCCCTGCAGGCTCAGGGATGCCTTTATCAGGATTATTTATTATTGGGGGGCAGTAATCACGCACACACACATACACACACACACACACACACACACACACACACACACACACCCTCTCACACCTCCCTTGCCCATTCCCTAATGCAGCTGCTTCTCAGCTCGGGGGTGGGGGTTGGGGTGGGGGTGAATGCTGATTGGAGCTGCCACCAGCTCCCCATCCTTCTGCTGAGAGGCTGCAAGAGGCCCAGGGGTGCTGCAACTTCCAGGGGGACAGAGGAAAGAGGAAGATGGAAGAAGGGGAAACGCGATCAGGAGAAGGACATGAGGAAACGGAGAGGCGCTGCAGTTAAGTCCGTTCTGTTTAAGCAAAAAGCTGAGAGAGCGCGGGGAGGGGGAGCTGGCACACTAACTAGGCAAGAGCTCATTGGGTTCCTGACACGTCAGGGTTAGGGGTACAAGTGTCAACAGTCTGCACCTGTGTCTGTCATGTCTACTTTTCCTGGTGTTGTGATAAAATAAAAATTAAAAATAAAAATAAAATAAAAATAAAAATAAAAATAAATTAATTTTAAAAAATTAAAACTGTTCAAAAAATAAACAAATAAGTAAATAAAATAAAATAAAATAAAATAAAAACTTAAAACCCTGCCCTGGGTGGCGGGGACAGACTTGAGGAAGAAAAGCTTTTCTGGGCTCACAGTTCAGGGTGACAGAGTCAATCACAGTGGGAAAAGGAGGCAGTGGGAGCCTGAGGCAGTTAGGTACATCTCATCCATAGTGGAGAAGCAGAGAGCTGTCGGCAGTTAAGTGTGCTGGCTGCTCTTCCAGAGGACCTGAGCTCAGTTCCCAGCACCCAGGTCAGGCACCTCAAAACTGTCTGTAACTTCAGTTCCAGAGTCTCCGATCCCCTTTTCTGGCCTCTGTGGACATGGGAACACACATGGCATACACAAACACAGACACACACATACACAGTGGCCACCTTGTCCTCAGCAGAAAGCCTCTGCTCCACCCTCGGGTCCCCAGAACCCCCTCTGTTGGGTTCTGAGGAAACAAACTCAAAGGAATACGGAAGGGAAGGGAACCCTAAAGCTCCATCTCAGAGAAAGGGCAAGTACACAGCAGGGTGCAGGGTAGTGACACTGTGACCCCCAGGAGCCCCCCTCCCTTCCCCTGTCCCCAGTAAACAGCATGGTAGCATCATAGCCCATCTGTCCAGAGTCAGGCTGGGATGCCTGGGCTGTGTCCAAATGCTAAAGTAGCCGCTGGGTGCAGCTTGCCTGGAGCAGCCATGAATTTGAGCAAGGTCTCTCTCTGTAGCCAAGACAGACCTGGAAGGAAAAGACAGCTCATTGTCAGGGAGTCGGGGGAGGGGGCTGTCTCCTAGCTCACTCTCTGCAGCTGGACAGCAAATTCTTTCCTAGAGGATGTGTGGATGGCTTCTCCCCCGCCTGTATCTGCAATGGCCTCATCTTGCCTTTTCATCCAGATGGCAGCCTCCCTGAGGCCTGGAAGCATGCCTGGCGTATCTGTCCTTCAACCCTCCCTCCCCCATATGCTGACCAGGGTGTCACTGCACCAGTGAAAACTCAATGAGTCACCGTGCAGAGTGTATAAATGGAGCTTCAAGGGTGGTAAGTGTGGCTCCGGGTGACCAGGCGTTCTGACCACTTCAGTCACGACACAATGTCTCTAAGAGTAAAAATAGCCTTGGATCAGGGAACACGGGTTCTAGCCAGATACTGTGGTAAGCAGTTTCTAAGTAGCAGCACTGTGGGGCCTAACAGGCACCTTGCGAAGTAGGTACAGCCTTTCTGCAGAGTAGAAGTTCAACCTACAAAGCCGACTTTCTGGGCACTGCGTACCTTTTACGGCCCAGCCTTGAGTTCCGGTCACTCTACGCGACAGTTCATATTGTCAGCTTTGCAGAATCTACAACCACCAATGGCTCTCAAGTTCCTGGCTGTGGATGCGAGCAACCAACCACATCACACCCCTGCAAGCGTGCCTTCCCCGCCAGTATGAATGGCACCCTCAAAGTTGAGCTGAAATCAATCAAGCCCTTCCTTCCTCGAATTATTTTTATCAGCTATTTTGTCCCAGCAAAGAGATCGGAGACTAATAAATCCTACTTCTCAGCGTAAGTCAGAGGGCGAGCCGAGACTCGAAGCAGAGAAGACAGAGCCCTTGCCTTGTGATGGAAGTTGAACCACCCACCGCACACACAGCTGTGGCCTTGTGGGAAAGTACTTCTCCAGATCTGCTCTCCCATGGCAACAGGAAATACTCAGAACAAGCTTCCTGTCTGCCAAAGAGACTTTTCCTGGCAGCTTTCAGGTCCTCTGCGCTTCCACGATGGGCCATGGTGGACACAGTCTTTCCTGAAATATGCTAATGCATTCAACTAAGTGACAAGCCGAGCCTTGCGGGCCTGGGAGCCACCAGCAAGGTGACTTTGCGCTGCCTTGCTTTGATCCATAATATATTGACTTGAGGATTTAGCTCTCAGAAGGCAAGCTCCCCCCTGGTTTTTTTCTTTTCTTTTCTTTTCTTTTCTTTTTTCTTCTCCTTTATTTAGTTAGAGACAGGATATCATTTATCCCAGGCCTTTCTCAAACTAGGCTGTGCAGCTAGGGGTGACCTTGAACTTCTCATCTTACGGACTGTACTTCCAAAATCCTGATGTTGCAGGCGTGACCACCAGAGTAGGTTTATATAGAGCTGGTGATGGAACCCAGGGCTTCAGACACACTAGGCAGCTGAGTCATATACCCAGTTCCATTTTCTGCCTCATTAAGACTGGGTCTCATGTAGCTGAGGCTGACTTGCTCTGTAGCCAAGGATGACCTTGAACTCCTGCGCCTCCCACTTCTATCTCCAGGGTGCTGGGGCTGGCAGGGGTGAACTGCCACACCTGGACACTGCCTCCGCTTAGCACTAAGAAGTGTGAAGTAATGCGTCACTTAAATTGGTTAAATGATGCTTAACAAAGCATTTACTGCCGCCCCCAAGATCAGCAGGAATATGACCAAGGTGACAATCATCCCTGTGTGAATCCCAGGTTGTTGGAAAAACTAGAGTGGATGATGGGTAGAAAAAATATCTTGTAGTAGCTAAAGAGACAGTCCTCTCATTGCTATGCATTGCAGCAATTTCCTCTGAGATAAAACATCCGTCCTTCAGGGACCCTGATTAAAATTCAGAAAGTAAACAACACAGAGGCTTCAGGAAGTCCCTGAAACTGACCACACTCACCAGGCCCATACCTCCCTTGAAAGCACGCATTCCAACGTGTCTAGCTGCCTCCAAGTTTCTATTTTTCATGAGCTGTCGTCTATACTCGGCAGGCTTTGGTGATGTGGCTGTCCTTGAGACATTTCTGCTCTTTTAAGTAACCTTTCACCCATATTCTGGTAAGTAACTCATTGGCTCACCATACTTTGGTCGGCCTTACAGACCCACATCTCTCCAGGAACAGTGTCACACAACACATTATCACCATATAGGTTGTGACTTTTATGGTTAACAAGTAACATAAACGGCTTTGAGCAAAGAAAGATGCCCAGAAGCCTGAAGGCATGACGGGATCCAGCCACTAAAAAACCTTGTCAGCTAAACCCGTCTTCTCATTCTCTTTCCGCCCTGATCTTCAGCTCCCCTCCCCTATTTCTCAAAAGGACGGCTGCTTGCAACTTCGCACCTATATCCTCGCCTGGTCTGTATCTATTTGTGGTCTTATTTCCCCCCAAATTAAACAACAGTCCCTCATGTGATGCTCAGTGGCCCAAGTTTAGCACTGTGCTTGGCACATAACTCATCCACATGGCTAGGGCACCGTGATAATGTGAGTGAGTGTACGCAGCTGGGTTGCAGGATGCCCAAGATCTAAGCACAAGATTGAGAGCCCCGGGTGCTGCCATCAGAAGAGAGGGTTGTAGCCTGAAGCGTGTCATGGTAGAAAAGCGCTGGGTGAGGGCTCTCATCTCAGGTGGCTCTGCTCTTCAGAGCTGTTCTGACCCATTGCCATCTTGTTGCTTTCGTTTGACAAACAGGTTCTTGTCTGACCAGATGCTTCAGGGATTCCTCAGCTATTCTGATTGGTCCATCTCAGAGACAGCCTGTAGAGATCCTTTAAAAATGCTGATTGGCTAAACACATGAACCAATCAAGACTTAGAGATTCTCCAGCGAGATACTGATTGGTCCATCTCAGGTCCAATCAGTCCTTAGACAATCCTCAGTGTGACTCTGATTGGTCCAGCCTACGGTCAATCAAGTCTAGTTCTTTGCCAGCCTACTTCTGTCACTTCTCCTATCCCTGACTGAGTGAGTACCTGTGGGTTTGGGGCGAGGGGAGCAGCAAGAGAGAAAAGTGCAGAAGCAAAGAGAGAAACAAAGACACAGATCAATCACGGCAGGAAGTAGATAATACCTGCGCCCTGTGAGGAGGAGGGACCTTCTTCTACACTTTCTTTTTTCCTGGGAGGAAAATCAGCCTAGTGGGAGACGTTTTCAAAATCAAATTTCCATGGAAAACTTTAAAAGTGGGAAGGAGCTTGATTCGGAGTACTAGGGAAGAAGAAATGGAACTTTATCAAAATGGTAAGATTTTGGGTTGCCTGCACGAATTCCTATTCAGGCGAAAAAAAATTGAATTAAGCAGTGAGTTTTGGGGTGTAATTTTTCTGACAAAATCCTTCATTTCAGGTATGGCCTTCAGAGCCCAGCAGCAAAAGGGTCATTTAAAAAATAGCCTTAGGCCTTTGCCAAGTTTCCTGGAGGCCCTCCTGGAGCTTTTGATATGGAAATTTTTCTCTTTTGAAGTGCCCACCCTGCAGTTCTCCCTTATCACACTTTCCCTTCAACTGTTAACTCTTCCTGAGGTAATAATAAAAATATTGAACAGCCATTATAATGCACCGATCTAGCAATCAAAATAGTTGCCACGAAAGTGGTACATCCATCAACGGAAACAGCCACCATGACAGTCATACAGTTGCCCCCTGAGGACCTCAGTCCAATGACGGGCGCAGAGTCTTCCTGGGGGTCACATGTGGTTTGCTCTTACATCACTTTTATCAGCCTCATGATATTGAGTATTGAAGAAGATTTTCAACCATACTCACCACTGTACATGTGCCAGGTCTGTCAACAAGACATTAAATTCCCTTTGTCAAGAACTACGGCATGTATTTTGTTTTGAACTGACTTTTCTGAGTCCTCCTTTCTTATTGAAATGATCCATAAGAGATAATTAACAACAACCACACTAGGTAGGCCAGTGAAGATATAAGAGTCCTTTAATAATGGCCAGATCAAGAGTAGGCTAATGCTTCCAAAATGTCTCTTGGTGCCAAAACCCAAAGGTACAGTGTTTTTAAAGACAAAAGTCATAACATCCCCAATTACATCAGTGTCCAAGGGCCTTGGAGAACCCTGTAACATCTGTCTTTTTGCAGAGGTGAGCAGTATTTTCCAGACACAGCATAATAATTATTCTTGTTTCCTCTAGTTATTTTAGTTTTACACTTTCACTTGCACAGACAGTAATTATTTTTGTTTAACACAATTTGGACCATGTTCAGGATCAGGGGCAGTCCCAAAGTATTGCCAAGGTGGATATGGCTATTGGGAGTGGGAGGCAGGGTCTGAGAACTGTCAACACAAAATGGAATCAGGATGTGATGGTAGCTTAGACACTTTGTTACCACCAAAGAGAATTGCCAAAGACAGTTGGGATTTACTTAGTAGGACCAACAGGTGGACTCAACAGAATCAGCAGACCACACTTTAATGACACATGTGACTGAAAATGACATAGTGAAACTCATTATTATGCATCCTAATGTTGTTGGACAGTACTCTTGGTCAGATGTCAACAAACATCTATTCACCCAGGACAGGGACCCAACCGTAGACCAAAATAGAGATGCCACCAAAATCAAACCCATTGGACTGACAGTTCATTGGTTACCCAATAAATTTAATTTTGGCTACTTACAGGAATGTGGGTGAAAGGGCTATTTACGGGAGGAGAAATGACTTAAAGACCGCCACATGGCCAAAAGCTCAGACCAGAATAGGTTGATGGCTCATGAAAGCTGGACACCTGCAGGAAGCTCAAATTGAAAAGAGTCCCTTGACAGTAGCTCAGCTGCTCTGAGCCTCTTCTGGGTAGCCCAGCTGTTTCCTTTCCTTCAGGTAGCTCAGCTAGTCTGAGAGCATCTCTCCCGGTTCCTGACATTTATATGTGCCTAATGAATCTGGTCAGTTCCATGGACTTCCTGAAGCCTAGTGGAGTTGCTCATATGCTGGATGTAAGGTGTTTCCCTGCAGGGTGGAATATTCCATCACCCTTTGGACCATCCTGTGCCTTTGTGATCTTCTCTCCAAGATGGAGGTGCATCTCAGAGGAAATTGCTGCACAACACATAACAAAAAGATTACTAAAATAAAAGAAACAGCAGACCAGGTTGGGGGAACAAATAGATGCCTAAGCAGACGTTAGCTCATGATCTCACAGACAGTCTGTGAGCCAAGCATGGAGCACCTGATAACCACACGGTGGGGAAGGACAGAAACAGCGTCTTCATTGTCGCGTGTCTTTGCTATGGATTTGAATTTCTGACCCTTGAGCAGAAGGGTCGGACCCAGTTGGTCCCAGATCCCTGGGGAGACCATGGTTCTGATTTTGAGCCACAACAGCAAGAGCTGCATGCTCTGCAGTAATGAACTTATATCAGCCAAGGGTATGTCCGAGTCATAAACAATTCTGAAAACAGAGCTTTGGGAAGTATGAAGACTACAGATTTTCCTTAATTAACATATGAGCACACATCCTTTGTGTGGATCTAGTCAGAGCTTCCTTATTCTTAGACAGAGAAAAGGGCAGCAGATCTCCACGTGAGGAGGCCTGGCCCTTGGGAAAGCACAGCAAAGATGGGGTAACTCAGTGGCCGAATGCTCTCCTAGCACCCAGGACACCCTGGATTCTATCCCCAGCACTGCGGAAATGTTAAATAAAATAAAGAAGTAATGCTGGAGAAGGAGCAGCAGTTCAAACACTTTCTGTGCTTGCAAAGGACCAGGTTCAAATCCCAGCATCCCCATGGTACTCACAATCATCCCCTAATTCCAGGGGATTCTGCAAGCTCTTCTGGGTTCCATGAGCATGCCTGTGGTACATAGGTATGCATGCATGCAAAGCATGTATGCACATAAAGTGCAAATAAATACATCTTTCCTCACAGGGATGCTCTGGTGTGCGTTCTCCACACTAACTATTATGGAACCCACCCTGTGGGGAAGGTCCACCATGTCCTCCCACCAGACTACCAGAGAACGAACAACTCTATGCTCTGTCAGAGACCCTGTCTTGAAAAATAAGGTGGAAAAATCATAGAGGAATTCGCTCGATGTTGACCTGCAGCTTTCGCTCGTGCACGGACGGGCAAGCACACCCACCAGTCCACCACACACACTCAGACACCCACACACTCGCGTACGCACATGCACAGGAACACCCTAATTAATTAATTAACTTTTGAAAACTTGGAATAGACTTATTAAGAGATCCTTTTCACTTTACTGTTTTTGGGGGAGACATTCTTTAAATAAGCAATGTGCTATCCAAACCGTGTTTGCAAATTCCCAAGACACTCGTTATCCCTGAGCTGTGCTGCTAATGACACGGTAGCTGAAGACTGGTTTTAATGAGGTCTAATGACTCCGAGAGGAAATTTTGACACTTCTCCCACCCACGCACAGGTGGCTCACCTGAAACCTATCCTTTTTCTGGGTCCATAGCTGACATCACAATTCTCTGCTGCCACCTACAGCTGCTTTGTTTGGGACCCACAGGAGCCTCTGTGCCAGGCAGGACTGGGGTTGTGACACTGGACAATAACACGAAGGGGCTATGTCCCACTTAGGTGGCCAGAAGAAAGGAGATGTCTGGACAGGAAAAGTTTCCATGCAGCAATAGAAGTGGCCTCAAAGAATCAGAGAAGAGGTGACAGGATGCTAGACACTGTCTACTTCAGGGAGGGGGGTATAGAATGCCTTACCCTGTCCTCACCACCCCTACCCCCAGCAACTTTCATGCATCCTAAATAAGGAAGCCTGCCATGTGCTTGCCATGCTGGAGGCTTCTCCCCAGCTCAGCTGCAAAGCCGTTCTGTGAAAACACAGCTGGGCTGATGTCCAGTGGTTCTGTGGGCAAATTTGCTTGTTATGCAAGCCTGGTGAGCTGAGGTTGAGCCCCAGAACCCACACCAAAAAAAAATTTAAAAGGCTGAACACAGTGACCTGCAGCTGTAAGCTCGGCATTTCCAGGGTGAAATGAGAAGTAGAGACAGGAGAATGGCCCAGAAGCTTCCCAGCCAGTGAGGCTGGAATATGCAAGGAGGAGGACCGCAAAGACAGGCTGGAGAGACATCCCAGATGAACTGTTCTTGCAGAGGACCAAGTTCAGACCCAGCACCCACCCGAGGCAGATCACAACCACCTGTAACTCCAGATTCAAGGGATCCAATGCCCGCACCACGAGTCTTTATTCCCTCCCTCACTGGCAGACGCCTCCATAAATGGGAGTATCGAGGAAAGAGTCTCCAGGCTCATTATCCTAGACTGTCATCAGAGACCGTTATGGAAAAGGAGGGGACTTTGCTGTCCTGGATTGTCTCCTAGGAGGAAGATGCTGCCTGTCCTCTGTGAGTTATCCAATCATCCTGGAACACATCCACCCCATCGGAGCCTTTTGCTGGGAAGGCTTAGACCACATAGAAACAGCCAGTGTGAGGAAAGCAGTCTCCTGGAGGCAGGTGTGAAAATGATAGCACCACAGACGGAAGGAGCCTGGGTCCCCGAGTCAGCAGATGGAAGAGGTCACGTGCACACGGCTCCAGACTTCTTGCCCAGCCACCAAGATTTCAGGTGTGTGTTGCGACAGCTGGTGATAATTATAGCAACAAATAAATATGACCTTAACATGCACTGAGTAAATAACACTGTTACCAAATTCAGGGATGCAGCCTGTATGTGCTCCAAGGGGCCTGAGTTCAGCCACCTATTTGCAAAAGCCAAATAAATCAGATAAGCTAACAAAAGGTACAAACCAGAAAAGGGAGACTCAGTCAATGCGGCCACACTGGGAAGGGAGACAAAGAGATCCCCTGACTCCCCTCAAGTCCATCTTGCAGGTCCTTAAGAGAAGCTATAGTTTAAATAGAGGCCTAGGGACATACACATCTCAGCAGTCCTGGTCAGGGTATGGCCCCGCCCACCACTGATTCATCCCTGTCTGGGCTTCAGTCCCCTCCCACAAGGGGGGCAAAAAGATGGTAGATCCCCGTGAAGTCTTTCCAGGCGCTTAATTCCCCCTTTGGCTGGTGCCTTTTCCTTCTCCCAGCATGAGGTTCTTGGGAACCTCAAGGAACTTCCCATTTCCTCTGGGCCCATTGTCTCAATAGTCTGAGGTTCAGAGGTGTCTCTTGAGACGGCCTCCATCTTTGCCAGGTTGGTCACACTTGCTGAAGACATACAGGACAAGGCGCTGTGTACTGAGCACCAAAGGCTAATGCTGTAGCCTTGGGGATAGCTATTGCTCTACCAGTGGCAGAGTGTGGTGGTTTGGTTGAAAATGGCCCCCATAGGCTCAAATATTTGAATGCTTAGTCACCGGGGAGTGCCACTATTTGAAAGGATTAAAAGGATTAGGAGGCGTGGTCTTGTTGGAGGGAGTGTGTCCCTGGGGATAGGGCTTTTGAAGTTTCAAAAGCTCATGCGAAGCCCAGACTCTAGCACCCCTCAGCTTCCTCTCCAGCGCCACACCTTCATGCCACCATGCTCTCCACACTGATGATGATGGACCAAGCCCCACACTGATGATGATGGACCAAGCCCCACACTGATGATGATGGACCAAGCCCCACACTGATGATGATGGACTAAGCCTCTGAAACTGCACCCATCACTCCAATTAAACGTTTTCTTTTATAAGAGTTGTCGTGGTGATGGTGTCTCCTCACAGCAATGGAGCAGTGGCAAAGACACAGAGTGAAAACATGGTGTCTGAGATATTAGCCATCACCATCCGGCCCCCAAACCTCTAAATATCACCGACCCACCTGGTTCCCGAGCATCCACCCTGGAGCCAAAACCGTGAATGACTTTCACACTGACTTAGACATTTTCAGATCATCTTAGGCTCAATTACAGCTAAACCAATAACAGCCCCCCAAACATCATGATTGGAAAAATCACCAGGCGAGCCTGCTAATCGTGTTTGCCACTTCTTCATCGAATTAGTACTGTCGTCAGGACAGCGTGATCTTCCCGGGAGAGAGCCAATCACGAGGCCAATTTCCTTAGAGTGGCACATCCATATCGTATCACTTTGGAACTAATATATCTTGGGAAATAAACTGTCAGATCAGTAACATTTGCGACCAGGAAATATTTGGAGCAAACGGCAGTCTGGAGCCTGCAACCAAAAAGGGGCATGATCTGTTCCTGCCACTTGGAAACAAGATGATGCAGAACTCTGGGGGGTCTTCCAAAGGGTCATTTTGGAGATATTTATCACACACAGCTCTTGCCGAGACAGAGAGGTCTTCACTAATATCATTTGTGGCTCTTTCCTGGGAAGTCTACTACAGTATCGCTAAAAACAAATCACATTTATTGGGGTTCCTTCTGTGCGTAGCTTAAAGCAGGATTGGCACTTTAAGTGGCACATGCAGAAATAAAAGAGTCTTGGCTGGAAGTTCATAAAAGGGTTCAGACTCCAGATCTGAAATGCACTGGGGAGAGTTCTTCACTTTCCCGTGTCTCTGTTTTCAAGTCTGCAACAATAGAAATTAAAAAACAGCTACTTCCAGGCCAGACTCTCAGTGGCTGAAAGCCCCTGCCGCCAAGACTGATGACCTGGCCTGGATCTCCAGAACCCACATGGTAGAAGGAAAGATCCAACTGACCTCCACACACCTACCACGGCATGCAAGTACCCATACACACACACAAAGAAATAAGTAAGTAAACAAATGCAAAATAAAATAAAATTAATAGCTACATCACCAAAAATGTGCAGATAACTACAGAGAAGAGTAAACCAGGTACTGCCAGGCAGTGGTGGCGCACGCCTTTAATCCCAGCACTTGGGAGGCAGAGGCAGGCAGATCTCTGTGAGTTCAAGGCCAGCCTGGTCTACAAAGCAAGTCCAGGGTAGCCAAGGCTACACAGAGAAACCCTGTTTTGAAAAACTATTTAAAAAAAAAAAAAGGAAACCAGGTACCTATCTTAGTGCACTGCACACAGCAGGTCCTCATCTTAGTGCATGACACACACTAGGTCCTTAGCAAATGACAATTACTGCTGCAACTGTTAGGGCCTCTTTCAAGTTAGAATTAGCAAATGTCCAATGAACAAATTAATAGCTTTCAAATGGCCATTGGAGGGGAATGACATTTCTGGACTGGCCCGCAGAATTGTGTTACCAAAATTGAAATGTCATTTTGTACTGAGATAACAGAAAGAAGTAGCCAGCAGCTCCTTTTCAAGCTTCCTCTTTCCTCTCTCCGGGAACATCCCCTTTATCTAACTTCCTACGGTCTGATTATTTACATTCTCCCCCCCCCCAAAAAAAAAGTTTATGTGGGAAATCTAATGCCCTGTGTAGTAGCAAAAGTCTGGGTTCTTTGAGATGATTCAGTCACGAGGACAGAGCTCATGGATAGGAGTAACGCCCTCAGTGCCCACACATACACAATAGAACATTATTTTGCCTTTAATAAGACAGCCCATCACTTTAGACGATGTCATCGAAGTCAGGAGGGCTGCCTCCTACCACATGAGGACACAGTGATAAGGCACCATCTATGAAACAGGACTACATCCCCAGACACTGAATTGGCCAACACCTTGCTCCGTGCTTCCCAGCCTCCAGATGTGAGCTAGACACTCCTCATGCTCACCAGCCCCGTCTGTAAAATCTTATAGTAATAGACTACATTATATGAATTATGTAACTAACAAACAATAAGATTGGAAATTAGTCATAGAAAAAAGATAGGAAAGCTGTGAAATGCTTCAGTAATGTGTACGGGTCAGGCTACTTCTGAGATAGGTAGACCTGACTTTGAGACTCAGCATGACAACATTATGCAAACTCGAGGGAAACAGCCTAATTCCTCAAATTACATTTGCTCTATGCAAAAACAATAGTTCCACACGCCTTAATGACTTTAAATCAGGTGACTTATGAACTAATAAGTTGAATGATAAATGTTTTTGAAAATACTCATTTTATTCCTTTCTCTTCCTCTCCCATCATGACAAGACTCATTTTTGAAGAATCTCTTTCTATTTCATTTACAAATAAAATTTGCATGTGTTATTGTGTAAAACACGGTATTGGAAATGTGTAAGAATTATGGAATGGCTTAGTTGTTTTTGGTTGTTTTTTTTTTTTTAAGATGGGGTAATAAACTACTGTGTGCATGGTGCATCACACATATGACACTTGGGTTGATTCCTTGTCTTGGCTATTGTGAGTAATGCATCACTAAAAACCCAAAGGGGGGTGGCATGGACCTGCAGTCTTAGTACTCAAGATGCTCAGGGCATAAAGACCATGTGAGCTCCAAGAGTTCAAGATCAGCCTGAGAAATATAAGTAGAGTCCATCCCCAAAATCATAAGCTAAGTGTAGTTCAGTATCATTTCTTTTAGTAAATTTTCCCCTAGAACATGCGAGACCCTGAGTTCCAGCACCAACA
The DNA here is from genome assembly GCF_964271855.1 of Acomys minous. Taxonomy (NCBI): domain Eukaryota; kingdom Metazoa; phylum Chordata; class Mammalia; order Rodentia; family Muridae; genus Acomys; species Acomys minous. The sequence continues at coordinate 91,739,231 of NC_140498.1, read as the reverse complement.
CCACATGAATTTTTAAACGTGTAATAATAAAATAAATGATTGACGTGATTACACATAGTACTGCATTTTTTCCAATATACTGACTTCATTTTCTAATTGCTCAAACTAATTAAACAAGTGTGTGCTACAGAGCACACAAAGAAAGAAACAGCCAACAGGAGAGTTGAATCACCTAGGAGACACACTTCCAGCCACACCTAAAAGCATTTCCGTGGAGAGTTAAGTAAAGATGGAAGACCCACCCTGAGTGGGTGGGACCCTAGACTAAATAAATAAAAAGGAAAAGAGGAGGAAGTCAGCTGAGCATCCTCCTCGCACTCCCACATCATGCCTTTTTCCAGTGTATTAGGCTGTACCAATGAAACCATGACCCAAAATAACCTTCCTTTCCCAAAGTTGCTTTTGTTGGATGTTTCGGCACAGTAACATGAGAAGCAGAAAATTGGTGCCAAGAGGTGGGGCTGATGTGATAGGCGTAGGCTGGTGCTCTATTAGAGCTTCAGACTAAGAAAGACCCAGAATGGGTTCAGGGAGCCATTCTGGTGGGGTTGTGGGAGGCCAGACTTTCTGAGAAACATACAAGCAGTGCCAACTGGCTCAAGAGGCTTCAGTGGAGAGTACGGTTCTGTTGAGAACTGGGCAAGAAGCCATGCATGCGACATTCGGGCAACCCATATCTATGGCTGGGTTCTGTACATGCTTTGGGAACTTGGGTAACACTGAACTCCAAACTAGGGGACAAACGTGTTTGATGCAAGAAATCTCAAAACAGTATAGCATCCAAGCATAGTTGTTGCTTACTGTGTTTTGTAGAGATTTATAATGAGAAAGAACAGAAAGGTATAAAAAAAATGTGTAGTTTGGTACAGAAAGGCAATGAGAGGAAGCTATGTGCACAAATTGTGTCCTTAAATATCAAGCCAGAGGAGTGATGACTGTGGCTTAACCAAAGCTGTGATAACTTGTCACCAAGTATTAGGTGAGACTCTCTTGGGGAGACATGACACAAATGAGCACCAATGAGAGAACAAAGCAATGATTACACCAAACTCCTGTTTGGCAACCAATGAGTTTTATTGGGATTATTTAAAGCGTATGTGGAAAGATGAGCGAAGAGCGACTTACAGGAACATGGCTGACTGGAACACAGCCGCCCCCCAGGAAAGCCTACCCCAGCCTGGGTGGTGACTCACACAGAAGCAGCTCAGTGGGCTTGAAAGTCTATACTGCTTATACGACCTTGTGAAGGGAGGACTCTTGTGAGTTAGTCAGTTTCAGGGGCTTCCTGAGACTTATGAGTTGCTCACTTCCTAATGCTTAAATGGTCAGGATAGAATGTTTCAACTTCGAGAAAATTAATACACAGCACTAGCAAGCCAATAACAAATAAATATGAAACACACTTCTGCGGACAAATGGGAAAGTTACTCCACAGAAAGAGGACACAAGAAGGATTCCCCATAGGAAAATTATGTGGGAAAAAAATACAATTTAAACATTGAAAACAACAGTAATAATTTCTAATGAGGCTTTAAACACATGCGGATTTAAATGAAAAATATGTATACACATAAAAGGAAGAAAACTAGGGGCTGGAGAGATGGCTCAGAGGTTAAGGGCACTGACTGCTCTTCTAGAGGTCCTGAGTTCAATTCCCAGCAACTACATGGTGGCTCACAACCATCTATAATGAGATCTGGTGCCCTCTAGTATACTAAATAAATAAATAAATCTTTTTTTAAAAAGGAAGAAAATTAGATAAATTAGTTTACAAAGTTTACAATATAATAGACCTTCATGTTGTCTGGAAAGTGGTTTTGAAATACTGGTTTATATTAGATTCTAATAAACAAAGGAGCCATGTCTTCATTTTTAGTAAATTGCTAAGAGAGAGTGCCTTATTTACTTTTCTATTGCTGTGAAAAGGAATTACCAAGACAACTCATACAAGAGTTTATTGGGGCTCACAGCTTCAGAGGGTGAGTCTGTGACTGTCATAGCAGGTAGCATGGCAGTAGGCATGTAGGCATAATGCTGGGGCCGTAGCTGAGAGCTTACAGCTGATCCCATAACAGGAGGCAGGAGGTGGCAGGATACTGGGCGTGGTGTGGGTTTTTGAAACCTCAAACCTCACCCGCAGTAACACATCTATTCCAATAAGGCCACATAGTCTCCAACAGGCTACACTTAGTAATCTTTCCCAAAACAGTTCCTCCATTAGGGACCAAGACTTTACATATATAAGCTTATGGGGACCACTGTCAGTCAGACCAGCACAGGTGTATAATTGACAGCTTAGTAATAGAAACACACATTTGACTTTTTATGAGTTGGCTGACCCAAATTATAGCAAAAAAGAATGAGAAAGAAACGAGAGAAATAGAAAGGGGTACCAATATGGACGGATGCAAAGTAGGCTGCATCAGTAATTACATTAAACATAAATGGACTAAATACTCGACTTGAAAGACCTGCTGCTGCTGGGAATGTGGGAATAACACAGCTCTATGCTGCTTGCGTGAGACACATCCTGAATATTAGGGCCCAGAAACCTGAAAATGCAAACAGAAAGCACCGAGCAAAAGCAAAAGTGCCTGAGCAAGTAACCCTGGAAAGCGATGGTGTAGCTAGATACAAAAAGGACTTTTTCAGTGGCAGAGCTCATCCACCGGAAGATAAAACAATTTTATATTTGCATGCTTGCAAAAGCTAACTTTCCAAGTGTAAAAATTAAGAAGTTAATTAAGGAGAAAGACAGATAAGCCCGTCAGAGTATAACTCTTCACACCCGCAAATGTATCTTTTACAGAGGCCTCCATCTGCCAACCTAGGCCTAGTGCTGGAAGCTTCTAGCCTACATACAACCTAACCTAGGTAGGCCTTGAATGTTTCAGCCTCTGAGACTTACTGCTTGAATAAGCTCACCCTTTCTAGTTCCTTCTGAACTCTGGCTGCCTGGTTCAGCTCAGAGGTTCTGGCTCAAACTCCTCTTCAAGTCGACTGATTCAAACATGCTTCTCTCAGTTTCTCACTGAATTCCTCTGCCTGGCCTCTAACTCCAGCGATCTGTTCTAATCTTCTGGCTCCTTCTCATTCTCTGGCTCATCCAATCTTCACCCGTGTCTAATTTGTCCTCTCTTCAACCTATCCCTGCAAAACTCTCCTGGTAAGACTACCTCCTCCTCCTCCTCCTCCTCCTCCTCCTCCTCCTCCTCCTCCTCCTCCTCCCTCACCCCCTGCTGCTCCCCTCTCTCTTTTCTCTTCCTCCTCGTGAGGACTGGGCATATCCTGTTCTGTCCACCCTCTGCTATTCAATTAGGCATCACTTTAAAACATGGGTGCTCCCTTCTACAAACTAACTTTACCCTCATTGTTTGGGATGAAAGGTGTGCCTGCATTCCAGCCGAATCACACAGACCTAGAAGGTCTTTGGATGTGATCAGAGCAGCCATGTTGCTGAATTAAAATTCCTCTACGCACACCCTTACTTAAGAGCTTACTTTTTGAAAGAGAACAAGTGGGTGTTAAGGATTTAGAAGAAATAAACAACACAGTTAACAAATCTGAGCAGTTTGACCTTTACATAATTGGACCAGACAGGGGAAATCCAACAAAATACCCAAATATAAATCCTAGAACCTAAAAATACAACGATGGAAATTAAAAACTCAGCAAATGTTTGATTGAAGATGGGATGCAGCTAGCAAAATAGTGCAGTTTTAGTGAAACAGGAGATTAAAAATCTACTTTATCCAAAAGCACACATCTTAAAATGCACAGGAAACATTTGCCTCATTAATCAAGATTTGAGTCAAAAAGCTAAGTTAAGCAAAATGGTAAGAAAATTATGAGAATGCATTTTCTGATCACAACATAATTAAGTTAGAAATGAATGACTGCTAAAAAAAATTTTTTTTTGTTTTTTCGAGACAGGGTCTCTCTGTGTAGCCTTGGCTGTCCTGGACTCACTTTGTAGATCAGGCTGGCCTCGAACTCACAGTGAGTGATCCACCTGCCTCTGCCTCCTGAGTGCTGGGATTAAAGGCATGCGCCACCACGACCGCTAAAATATTTTTTAATTGTGCCTGGGAACTAATAGGGATCTTGAGGGCATTAGGTATTCTTCTAAATAAAAGACAATAGAAGTCAGGGACATCAGAAACGGTGGCACAGCTGAGGCTCCCGTTAGATCCAAACTCACAACTCTCAATGGGCAAATTAGAAGAGAACAGAAATCGGAGATAAACAACCCCTCTGAAGCATTTAGAAAGCTGCACGTCAAGTCAAAAAAGGAAAAAAATAATAAAGAGCCAAAATCAATAAAAACAGAAAGCAAACTTACAATAGAGGGAAAAAAATCAACAGAACCTAAATTGCTTATTTGAAAATTGATAAACTCAAAACAAGATCCTTAGGGTACTGAAAAAAATAACAGAAAATTATTTTTAAAAAGAGAAAAACCTTATCTCAGTGGAACTAAAAACTCTAGGCGAAGGACACAAATGAAAGGCATGCTTTACAGGAAAAATTAACACAGAGAGAAACGAAGCATCTAAATTCTCCGGCATCGATTTTAAAAATTGAGTTTGTAATTAACTTTTCCACAAAGAAATCTGTAGACCCCATGGTTTTTACTGCTTAATTATTCCAAGTACTTAAGAAAGAAATCAGAATGACCTTCCCCAACCTCTAATAGAAAATACAAAACAATGAAATACTTCTCAATTCAGCTCTTTGAAGTTAAGATAGCCTTGGTGCAAACATGCAGATATAAAAACCAGATGAGGAAATTGCCAGGAAAAAAATTAGAGGCTATTCTTTCTCATGGACCCAAACACAAAAAATAAAAATATTTAAACAAAACAGTGAACCCGGTACAGCAGCCTGTAGCAAGGATTCTGTCAGGAACAAGTTCGGTTTCTTACAAGAGCTTCGTATTTGAAAAGAAACCGCATGAGCGGCATTGGGAACAGAAAGAGCAGGGCCATCTGTTTCTAGTCAAATATGCCCCACAGGCTCGTGTGTTTGAACGCTTGATTCCCCAGTCGGTGGCGCTGCTCAGGAAGGGTATAGAACATTTAGGGGGTGGAACTTTGCTAGAGAAAGTATGTCACCAGCCTGAGCTCTGGGGTTCTGTTGCCTGGCCCACTTCTCACTGTACTGCCTGTGTGCATCTCTCTGTCTCTCTTGCTGTGTGTTTCTGTCTGTGTCTGTCTCTGTGTCTCTGTCTCTCTCGCTGTGTGTTTCTGTCTGTGTCTGTCTGTGTCTGTGTCTCTCTCTGTGTCTCTGTGTCTCTGTGTCTGTCTGTCTGTCTGTCTGTCTGTCTCTCTCTCTCTCTCTCTCTCTCTCTCTCTCTCTCTCTCTCTCTCTCTCTCTCTCTCTCCTTCCTTTGTGCAGATGAAATATGACCACTCTGCTTCCTGACTTCCGGGCTAGCTTCACGTTCTTGCTTCCATGATGCCATGAGAGCCTGCACTCCTTGGAGCTATACACTACCCTTTCTTCCCTGACTTCGTCTTTGTCAGGGACCCTATCACAGCCAGAGGAGAACAATGCACACCGCAAGAGAGTTGGGAGGGGGGGAAGCATGTTTTAAAACTTCAGGGCTTACTTATACATTAATCTTTGCACAGGAGAAATAGTTTTGATAAACAGGAAGCTATTTTTAAAAATCACCTGTAATGGCGGGACGTTGAGAAACCATGGTGTGAGTTTTAGAATGGGTGGAGGATGTGAATTATCACCGCATTGACTGGTCAAATCTGTAGAAAGCACAGGCAGCCCTTGGGCACAAACCCTCTAGCAGTTTTCTGTCATGGAATATTCACTGACCAGCAGAGGCCGGGGCCTCCCTGCTCTTTCCCTTTGGGTTTCCAGGCATCCACTCCTCCCCAGACAGGTCTGAGTCAGCCTAAGCCATGAGGAAGTGGTCCCTTCACCTTCCCGCCTATTTCCATTTATTTCTCAGTGTCTCTACCACAACTGCCCTCTGCATGCACACGTGTTCTACCCCAGAGAGTCCTTCACCTTTTTATGATTGCACTAGTTAACAAACTTTCTGAATTAAAATTTTACTGTTCGGATTACAGATCTGATTCCTGGGCCATAACTGATTCAAGACCAAAGTGAATTCAGAAAGAATGTCCTGGATTGGAAAACTCCATACTGGAAAAAAAAAGGCATTCTTGAGGATAAGGGGATGACTTGGTTGACCCTACAAGCATGAGGACCTGAGTTCGAACCCGCAGCACCCACATAAAAGCTGAGAATGGCAACATTCCTGGAGAGGCTGAGACAGGTTGATCCCTGGAGCTCACCCACCACCAGACAACCTCACACAATCAGTGAGTTGTAGGTTCAATGAGAGATGGTGTCTCAAAAAAAAAAAAAAAACCAAGGCAGGAAGTGATTGAGGAAGATAACTTGTCAACCTCTGGCCTCCGTATGCATGGACAATCATTCTTCCCAAATTGACCTATATACTGAATTAAATTCCAGCCAAAATGCCAACAGTCCAGTCATTTCCATGACAATGAGAAGGGCCAAGATGTGCTAAGACAATCTTAATGGTTAACAAGGTTGGAAAGTTCCTACTTCCAGATATGAAGACTTAAAGTAAGCCCGTAGTGACCAAGGCGGTGAGGGACATGGTGCAGAGACAGACAAATAGCTTCATAAGAGACACAGAAGCCACCATATGTGGCTTCTTGGTGAATGGCAGGGATGCCATTCAATGCAAAGGGAAGGCATGGGGCATTTTCCAAAGCTTATGCTTCATCTGTAGGCACTCATGGAGTAAATGACAGAAGGCTGGCATGGCATGGAATGGCATGGTGTGGCATGGTGTGGCATGGTGTGGCATGGCATAGTGTGATGTGGCGTGGCGTGGCGTGGTGTGGCGTGGCATAGTGTGATATGGTGTGGCATGACATAGAGTGGTTGGTGTGATGTGTACCTACAATGCCAGCACTCACGAGGCTGAGGCAGAACTGAGATTCCAACGTTACATTGGGCTGCCTAGCAAGACCCAATCTCAACCCACTGAAAAGGAAAAGGAAAGGAAGAGGGAAGGAAACTTTTTCTTGATAACCGAACTCTTTCTAGCTGGTATTTCTTTACCAAAGCATGCCAATGGATCTAGCCTTAGCCATGATCCTGTACAAATCCAAGTGAAATATGGCTTCCAGGCTCCAAATGAGTCCCCAGTATTCTCCATGCCCCGACCGCCCTGAGCATCTTTGTCCCTCAGAGCCTTCCTAGTGTTCCTAGATGTCAAACCCCTCACCATCTTGAAGGTCCCAGGTTAACTGTTACTTTTTCCCAGGATTCACCCAATCCCCTGGCTCTGAACCATGTAAATTGTCCCCCCCCCACCCCATACCCATACAGCAAACTCTAAAATCTCCACTTGGGCACTTTCTGAACTTTGTGAGTCTGTCTCCAATATGTCTCCCTGGCTGTAGCATCCTCAGGGCCAGGGCTGGTCTTGGGTATCTCTGAACTCCCAAGTGTCTGCTGATTTGAACCAATATCTTAGGCATCGCCCATGGCCTCCATCCTCATTGTCTCTAAAAGGAGACTCTTAGGCCATTGATGATCTCTATGCTGGCTACTTTCTATGTCAACTTGACCCAAGCTACAGTCACTTTAGAGAAAGGAATCTCAACTGAGAAAATGTCTCCATAGGATCAGGCTGTAGGCAAACCTGTAAGGCATTTTCTTAATTAGTGATTGATGGGGGAGGGCCCAGTTCATTGTGGGTGCTACCATCACTTGACTGGCGGTCCTGGGTCCTATAAGAAAGCAGGCTAAGCAAGCTATGAGGGACAAGCCAGTAAGCAACACCCCTCCATGGCCTCTGCATCAGTTCCTGCCTCCAGGTTCCTGCCCTGCTTGAGTTCCTGCCCTGACTTACTTTGGTGATGAACAGTGATGTGAAAGCATAAACCAAATAAACCATTTCCTCCCCAGCTTGCTTTTTGGCCATAGCATTTTGTCATAGTAATAGTACTTCCAAGACAGCCCCCAAGTAGGACTGGATCTAAAGCCAGTGGCAAGAGACAGTGGCCTTCTGGATTTCTTCCATCTCTGACAATCTTAAGGCTCTCATATCAAGGCATTGGTACGCAGGGTCAAGAGGCCCAATGCCGAAGGACTGTCAGTAGCCTGTGCTTGCTAATGACCTAGAAAGTTCCTTCCACCCAGCCGTCCCTTCACCCAGTACAGATTTACTGGGCATTGATAGTTCTCTCTGGAATTGCATGAGGCAGTGGGGTCAAGATGAAAAACAGGGGGGTCAGTCATCACAGAATCCAACCCTTGGCGGAAAAGGGAGACAAAGCACGTCTGTGGGACGGGCTGCAAAAGCTGGAGAGATGGCAACACAAAAGAGCTGCCTGCCTTCTGACTGGCCCAAGCTCAAGAGGTCAGGGAGTCCTCCAACCAAGCTGCCACCCAAGACCCATAGGAGGAAGACAGAAGGGTTTGGCAAGTGTTTAGGGAGAGGTAAAGGCATGTGTGGCAGCTGGGGGTGAAGGCCACGGTGATGGCTCAGTCAGTGTAAGCATAGGGTCCTGAGTTCAATTCCCAGAGCCCATGTAAAAGAGCTAGGCATGGCAGCATGCCTGGAATTCTGGTGCTGGGAAGACCAACAGCAGGCTCCTTGCGGCTTGCTGGTCAGCCAGCCTAGGAAATCATTAAGTTTCAGATTTAGAGGGAGATGTGCAATGTCAGGCTCTAGCCTCCACATGCATACGTGTTCTCATATACCTTGTGTTGATTTGAATGGGAACGGCCCTAAGAGGCTCATACGTTTGATTGTTGGTCCCCGGCACTGGGACTCTTTGGGAAGGATTAGGAGGCGTGGCCTTGTTGGGAGAGAAATGTCATAGTGGTGGGTTTTGTGGTTTCAGTTGACTTGTGTCATTCCCTGTTAATTCTGCTCCCTGTTTGTGCATCAAGATTTGAGACTGAGCTCTCAGATGTTCCTGCCACCAAGCCTTTGCTCCACCATCACGAACCGGATGGAGCTCTGGAACTCTCTGGAACTACAAGCCAATTAAATGTTTCCTTTTATGAGTTGCCTCGGTTGTGATGTTTTATCACAGCAATATAAAAGTAGCTATATGTACCCCCATATGTAGGGACATAAAGACACAGAAAATGTACAGAATGTGAGAGAAAATGTACAGTAGCTTTTAAACATTCAGTTTAGTTGAACACACAGTGAAGGGGCAGAGGAGCAGGTAGAAGCCACATCGAGAGCTGTGTAACAGAGGCAGAGGAAAGGACCTTGAAGATGGTGTGGAGCCACTGAAGGCTCTCGGGAGGAAAGAGACCCCTGGGCTCTCCCATCAGCTCTCTCTGACTGTGAAGATAACCTTAAGTTAGACATGGGGCAAGAGCCCAAGTTAAAGTGGAGATGGTGGTGACTTAAACATGGTATGGATCTGGGGGTGCAAAGAGCAAAGGCTCCCTCTCTCCTCCCTCTCCCCTTCCCCTCTCTCTCCCCCTCCCCCTCCCTCTCCCCCTTCCCCTCTCTCTCCCCCTCCCCCTCCCTCTCCCCCTTCCCCTCTCTCTCCCTCTCCCATCCACACACAAACATACTCCATTCTAGTAGGCGACCCCTGGATGTTATCCAAGGGAGAGCTTCAATCAATGCCATGTGGGTTGGGAAGATGCTGTGTCCTGCAAAGTCAAGCAGGCATACCGCCGTCGCAGAACATCTCCGAACCTTTGGGGCCTAATGGTGAACTCACGTAAAAAGAACGCAACAGAGGACCTGCTGAACGTTGGCTGCTTGTGAGCTGCTCCCCTCCCCGCCCCCTGCCAGGTAGGCTGCCCCTGTAGAAGACTTGTTCTCACTCAAACCTGCATAAGCCCTGTAAGTGCCAAGGCACCTCCCCCAACCCTCTGCAGTGTGACCCTCACCTCCAACCCAACACCATCTCCTAGCTGAATTGCTTCATCACCTCAGGGTTCAGGCCCAGGCGCCCCCTCCTACCCCTACTCTGTTCTCCCAACAGCCAGTTGTCCCCTCTCTGGTAAAACCATCCATTCATTAGCCTCTCTCCTAGTTAAACAGCAACTATACACTTCCTCTTGGCTCGTGCCCATCACCCTGATACTTCTACTCCATTTGATGAGCCACGTTGTCCTACTGCCTCTTAAGTCCCCCCCCCCCACCCCTTTCCCGGGTGTGCACTTTGAGTTCCCTCTGCCAAAAACACTGTCCTTCAGACCCCTAGGAACCAATTGCTTCTCATCACTCAGGTTGCCATCGATAAAAGGGTTTTGCTTCGTGTTTTACCACATCTCTATCATCCAGACTGGAGACACGCTCCTGGCAGTCTCCTGGCATTCAGTCGGGGAGGATTGAATGAGTGGATTTATATTTGACTGGCACGGCACCAAAACACTCAATTCCAGGAGCATGCTTGGCTGGGGAAATGTGATGGCTTTTGCTTCTTCTTGCTGCCAACCAGATAAAGAGGGGGGAAAAAACCACTTACAAATGATGTCCGTATTCCTCCCTTTGGGGTACAGAAACTATTGCCTCCCATCACCTCTGATTTGGGGGAGCAAAAAGGAAAGCCAAACATTGTGGGTTCCTTCAATACCCTGCTAATGGCTGGAGAGTGTCGGAGGCTAAGACACAGCGCTGGACCACTTGTGTCTCTGACACAGAGTGCAATAAATACTGAAGGAACAGGAAAGAAATGGGGGAAGGGAAGAAGGGGAGAAGGGAAGGATGCAGAGAAGGAGGGAGGGAGGGAGGGAGGGAGGGAGGGAAGGAGGGAGGGGGAGAGGCAAGCAGGGAGAAGGGAAAAAGAACTAGCCTTCTAAACCACGAAGTCTTGTCACTTGCGTCCTAGCTAGTTTAGTCCTCAGTGTCACTGGCTTCATGGTACCCACCAACCCTTAGTGTTTTCTGGGTGGTCTCTTAGAGCTCAGCCCACCGCCAGCCCGGAGGAGTCCTGGAAACAAAAGAGAACACTCAGGGACCACCCAGGTTGGACTCTATATAAATCAGAGGTTTAAGCCAAAGTTGCAATACCAACACATCTAATCCTGACTCCTCCAGAAAAGAGTTCTGTGTGGAAGGTGCTCTCACCTGTAAAGGCACCTCAGTGTTTTCTGTCTCTGCTTGCTCATCTCTGAGAAGGGTCTACTAATCTCTTTTTCTAAAAGTCAAGGGCCGACCAGATGCCTCAATGGGTCAAGGCACTTGTTGGGTAAGCCTGACAACCTCAATTAAAACCCGTCTAAAAGTAGGAGGAGAGACCCAACCAACCACAAAGTTGTCATCTGACCCCACATGTGCACTATGATATATACACATACATGTGCATGCATGCACACTCACACATATGTATGCATGTACAAGCACACACATACACGTGTGCATACACATACACATGAATGTACACACTCACACATGTGGTCACACACATACACATACACACACACACACACACACACACACAAATAAGTATTTTAAGGGCATTTTAAGAGCTGAAAACACAGTGTGGAAATGTTTGTCTCTTCAGGTTAAAAAACAACCAGCAGCTTCCCAGTCCTCTAAGCTTTGGTTTCCACCTTCAGTGTGAAGTAGGGAATACTGGGTACAGGCTTGTTATTGGGCTAAAATAAGTGGCTGTCGACCTTGGCTGCACCTTACAGTCACCCAGGGAGGCCCAAGAGTTCCTGACAAGGCTACTTCCAGCTCCAGACCAGTCATGTGAATGCCAGTAATAGGACCCTAGCCAAGTTTCACATCCAGTGGGCTTGGCTGAATAGCATTTATAAGCACACAGTAGCTACTAACAAATGTCCCCCGCCCCCCCCCCACCCCCCCAGCTCTGGGAGACTGCATCCCTTGTATGGCCCAAGACCTTTGTCTGTTATTATATTATATAAAAATGAATGCAAACTCTCCCCACAAATCAAGTAACACATAACAACACAGCAAGGTAGAGTGTATGCAAAACATATGCAAATAAACTGCTGATTATGCAAATGACCTTGTGGCCCTCCTGACTACCTCATGGCTTTGGATAAGGTCCCGGGAAGGCTTCAGTTGACATAATTGTCTTAAATGAAAGAAACCCAGAAAGTTCTTGTCTCGACAGCAGATGTTCCTAAAACAAGGCAGCGCCTCTGAGTGGGAGGAAGATGGAACAGCCCAGCAGAAAAGAGACTGTTCATTTTGTTCTAATCAAGGAACAGATCATCTTTATGTGGGGTTTAATTATCTCAAAATTAAGCGCGACCTCTCCATGCACCAAGAAACAGCTCTAAAATTATCATTGTGTTTTGTTTCTCTGTTTTTGTTGGGTTTTTTGTTTTTTTGGGTTTTTTTGTTGTTGTTGTTGTTGTTTGTTTTTTTGGATAGGTTTATGTTATGTACCCTAGCCGGCTTCGAACTCATGGCCTTTCTACCTCTTCCCTTGGCTTCTGAGATTACGGTGTGCACCACCGTGCCTTGGCAGAAGTATATTACGAATACTGACAACACGGGGAGTTCTTTACCTTGTTTTTAGTGTGGTTTTAGAAACAGTGTTAAAGAAGCCTCAACAGCATCGTAAGGAACACTATTGTCCTCATCTGTCAGAGAGACAAGAGCGCTCTCCTTGGGGCACAACACTCATCCACAATCCTTGGGCCAGCCATGGCAGGACTCACAGCTGGACTCATGCCTGTGTTGAAAAAGAAGACTCATTTACTTTTTGCAGCCATGGTAACTTCATCCATTCATTCATCCACACAGTGGGCATTTCTTCTTTTAATTTTTTTTTCTATTTATTTGCTTGCTTGTTTGTGAGAGCAGGGAGTCTACGTACACATGACACGGTGCCTATGTGGTCATCAGAGGACGACTCTCAGGACTCAGTTCCCTCCTTCTGCCACACAGGTGCCTCCCAGAGACTGAGCTCGAGGTGTCAGGTTTGGTGAAAGCTGGACACCAGTGACCATTTCGTCTGACCCCTCAGGATGCCCACAATGTGCAAGACTGGTTCACTGCACCCCGAAACCTGTGGACACGTGGACCCAGGTACAAACCACAGCCCTTGCGCTGACTTACTGGAGGACATTACAGCATCTGTCAGATGCATTGCAAGACATAGATGCAGTCAGTTGTGGACAGCCGTTCAGCATGGGGAAGGCATTCGGAATACCTCAGTAAATAGACATTTGCGATGGTAGTTAAGCGAAGGGCGGCATGTGCTCCCCCGGAGAGAGTGACCACAACTGGCAAAACGGCAACGGGATGCGCAGGTTAGCAATGAATAATTTATAATATAAGTACATGCCATGGAATGTCTCCAATACACTGAAAGGTACCCACTGTTTCTGTTTAACTAGAGGTTCTGTTAGTGATCTTGCATCTTTACCTGTGAGATTCCCAGCAGTAGCTACAGACGCTTTTTGGCATCTTGTGGATAGAGGCCAGAGATGGTGCTAAAACCCATCCCAGACACATTAAAGACCCCGTGACAAAGAACTACCCAGCCACGCATCCGTGATGAGCTGAACAACCCCTTCAGTGAACAACGAACATCCAGGGCAAAGGGTGGGATGGGCAGAATTTTATGCCCCCGGTATGGGTCCAATTGTAGCCCCCCATAAACACATCGAAGACCTACCCCTAATATCTATGAATACGAACATAACTGAAGTTGCGGTCCTATCTGACATCACTTCAGAGATGGGTGCTCATTGGCATCAGTGGTCCAGCTCCCGGGGGCTCATTTTCATTGTTCCGTGGGCCTCTGTCACAAACCTGCTGATATGCTCCCCTGTGGATAGGCACTTCAGGTTATTGGTTTGGTTTCGTTTGCCAGATTCAGTTACAGCCAATAGTGCATCTGTGAAGCTGGAAGTCTCCAAGTCTCGCTGCGCAAGAACGTTCCAGAGTTCTGTTTTACAGTTGGGGCTTAAAAATCCCAGATGGAAGTTGGGTGTGGTGGCGCACGCCTTTAATCCCAGCACTTGGGAAGCAGAGGCAGGTGGATCACTGTGAGTCTGAGGCCAGCCTGGTCTACAAAGTGAGTCCAAGACAGCCAAGGCTCCACAGAGAAACCTTGTCTCGAAAAAGAGAGAGAGAGAGAGAGAGAGAGAGAGAGAGAGAGAGAGAGAGAGAGAGAAAGAAGAGAAGAGAAGGGAAGGGAAGAGAAAAAAGAAAAGAAGAGAATCCCAGAAAGAGCTAAACTCAGTAGTACACGCCTGTAATCCCAGCACTCTGGGAGGCAGAGGCAGGCAGGCGGATCTCTGAGTTCAAGGCCAGCCTGATCTACAGAGCAAGTCCAGGACAGCCAAGGCTACACCAAGAAATCCTGTGCCAAAAAACCCTAAAAATAATAAATAAATAACAGTTGGAAAAGAATGAAGTTGTTCTTATGCCTCCATGGTCAACACTGGTTTGTTTTGTTTTGTTTCTGACCAAAATAGAATATATTGGGGTACAATACACAGCATTGCCTCTTAAAACTTTTGTTTTAATTAAAGGTGTGTGTGTGTGTGTGTGTGTGTGAGAGAGAGAGAGAGAGAGAGAGAGAGAGAGAGAGAGAGAGAGAGAGAGATTGCAGCATAGAATGTGTTTTGTTGTTGTTGTTGTTTTAATTCCAGTCACAACCATTGTAAGACACAGAACAAAGAAAAGAAAACTATTGAGGAAGCAATTACTTACGGTCCAGACTGCTCAGTGTGGTCAGGAGACCCACAGCTGCATTGCGTGGGGCCTGAAAACAGATGCAATCCCAGGTTCCGACCTAGACCTGCTAGAGTAGAATCCTTATTTTTCTTTGTGTGTATTTGTATTCTTGTTGCTTTGTTTGCATGTGGAGCAGGAATGGAACCCAGGGCTCTGTGCATACTAAACAAGTACTCCAGCTGTGCACCCCCAACATTCCAACCAGACCTCCATGCAGTGAGAGTTTTGATTTTTCTTTAAAAACAAAAAACACTCAGATATGTTATGTGAATATGTTTTTGTCTCTTTTTCAATAATTCATTTATTTTGATTTTATGCGCATTGGTGTTTAGCCTGCATGTGTGTCTGTGTGAGGGTGTCAGCTCTTGGAGCTACCATGTGGATGCTGGGTATTGAACCCAGGACCTCTGGAAGAGCAGCCAGTGCTCTTAACCACTGAGCCATCTCTCCAGCCCCTCTGGTTTTGTCTTAATCCAGGTGTGGCAATGGGGCTGCCTCAGATCGTCTACAGCAGCAAGTTATGATTTGCCTCATGCTCTAGGCGGGGCGTGACTTTGCCAGCTGAGGCTAGTTTGCATTTGGAATTCTGGGGGCTCATGAATACCAGAGCTCCGAGAGGGCTCAGAAGTGCTCCAAAGAGGTGTGGGCTGCTGCTCTCCGTGCTGCTGCAATTTGTTGCAGTTTGTCAAGTGGCCGAGTGCAAAGGGATGAGTAGAAGAAATCGGATAGTCTTGTCAGCGGAGATCAAATTTGCCTCCAAGGAACAATGCCCCTAATCAGCAAGAAGTAGATGAAGACATCCATGCTCCCTCTCCCATCTACCCTTCTTTCTTGCCTACCTAGTGCTATGGGGTGGGGGGGGGGGGTATTGGGATGCAGAAGAGTGGTAAATATAAGAACCCAACAAAGTAGCCGAAAAGCCCAGTTACACCTCCAGATTCTCCATCCGCCCGTTCAAGTCTTACAAGCAAATCTCTAGAAAACAGACCAGTGAGGACAGTTGTTCACCACAGAAAACACCTATCTTTTTGTTTTCCCAGGGATCGTTACAATGCCATGCAAGCAGGATACACAAAGGAGTCCCTTCAAAGACCTATTTTCCATGTGTCAAAGGATGGGCAAGCTGGAAGTATCCTACAAGCCAGCTATAAAGAATTTGCCTGGGATCCCAACCTCAGGGAAGGGGGAGTATTAGTTCAAATCCAGCCTGGGCTACACAGCAAGACTCTGTCGTTTGGTTGGTAGGCTTAAAAAAAAAAAAAGAGGCTATAGCTGTAGCTCAGTTGGTAGGATGGCTGCCTAGGTTCTACCCCAGCACCTCATAAACCAGATAAGATGGCTGATGCCTATTATCCCCGCACTCCTGAGGTAGATAATAATGTAAGGTCATCCTTGCCTGCATAGTTCCAGGCCAACCCCAGCTACATGAGACCCTGTCTCAAAAAAAAAATTTTTTTAACATTCTGAGATAATTTGAGGAAATGACTTTTAAAAAATCACAGGCCCTCTTTCCTGCTTTCTGTGGGTCTGACATTAACTTCCCAGCTCTCTCTGAGGAGGAAGAGGGACCAGGGCTATGCTCTTCAAGTACAAGGCTTGACTTGGCGCTCAGGCAAGGAACAGCTGTGATCAGACAGTCTCTCGGAGGGCAGCTAGCCCCATGGGATGCATCGGTTCTCTCTGGCCAACAGGGTGCTGTCCTGGGGCTGAGAGCCTTCAATAGCCCTTCTCAGCTTCCTGGCTAGAGAAGTCACACTCTCAGATGCAAACCTTACTTTGATTTTTTTCCACTGGAGTAACCAAGGCATTTCTGAACACCGCTTCTCGGAAGTCATGCTGTGTCCCTGGGCTTCTACTGTCTGCTCTGGCAGCAGCTTCCTTTTTGCCTGGGGATTCTACGCCTGGCACTGACTTGTCACCTTCATCTGCTGAGTCCCTGGCAAGCAGACAGCCAAGGCCGCTGAGTGATAGTCATGAGCCTGCCACTGTGCTGGAGACTCACTCCTTACCTCGGGATAGACAAAGTTGGTCACATTCGGGGCTGGTAAGTGATCATTCTAAGACACAAGGTGTCACGGTGAAGACATGGTGGCCTTCCGTTATCATGTGGACCAGCCTGTGTCTATGAAGGGCAAACTTGGTTGGTTTTATCTGGCGAAAAGTAAAAACAAAACATACTGTCTTTTCTACTGAAAGCTTAAGTGAAGCAGAGCTCCATTGAAAACATTGTGAAGTTGCTTGGTAGAAATCCAAATTCTTCCATGGTCAGCACTTCTTGAAATCAAAAGGTACTGCTTACATTATTTCTCCCTAGCAACTGCACTGTTTTTAATTAGCCAATCAGGTAAAATGCAAGGCCTAGCCTGACCAATCAGAGTAAAGCATGGGACCCTTTTCCCTTAGGAAGAAAACCCCAGTGGGAGCACACTAAATGTGTTTATTCAATGAGTAAAGACTACACACCCTTCTCCAGAAATAAACCTTTGTCCTGCCAAAATACTTTGAGTTGTGTGGTCATTTCTTAAGACTCCTGCCCCATTTCTTACAACACCAGTGGGGTAATTGTATTAGTTTCACTGACAACCGTGAAATACCCTGAAAAAAGGCAACATAAGGGCAAAAGATGGCTGGGCTCACAACTCCAGGCTGCAGGGAATCATAGCAGGAAGTTACATGACACCCACAGTCAGAAGAGGGAGCAAATGAACTAACATGGACATTCAGTCCAATACCCAAGCACAGGGAATGAGAGCACCCACAGTGGGTGGGGCATCCAGTGATAATTAGCATAATTAAGATAATCCTTTTCTGAAATTCTCAGAGGCCCCTCTCCCAGGTGATACCAGATTGTGTCAAGTTGACAATTACAACTAACCAGCCCAACAGCAGAGCCTCCCTGAGGCTGCAGTCAGCAAGTTGCATCAGGACCAATAAGGGACAGGAGGAGTGGACAGGGCCACTTTCGTATTCTGCATTATAAGGGCATACTTGTTGGGCGAGGTGGTGCGTACCTTTAATTCCAGCACTCAGGAGGCAGAGGCAGGTAGATCACTATGAGTTCAAGGCCAGTCTGGTCTACAAAGTGAGTCCAAGACAGCCAAAGCTACACAGAGAAACCCTGTCTCGAAAAGAAAAAGAAAGAAAGGAAAAAAGGAAGGAAGGAAGGAAGGCATACTTGTATTCCTTGTTGTAGGGAGAAAGCTACAGGCAGGTTATTGGTAGCTTAGCACCTATGCTTTGGTTGTTCTGAGTTAGGCTCACCCCAGCTCAGATGGTCCCTAGGAGAAGCTGAAGGTTGATAACAGCAGAAACTAACATGGCTCATCATTTCAAGAAGTGCCTGAGCCCAAATATCCATGGAAGGAGGGATGAGAAAGAGAGAAACAAAGATGTCAAAAGTCTCAGAGATGTGACTGACCACCTGACCAGAGGGGCGAGCCAAGCTCCAGAATGACTGCCACTTCTTTCTCCAGATATGTATGCTGTGTGTGTGTGTGTGTGTGTGTGTGTGTGTGTGTGTGTGTGTGTGTGTAACAGTTTTAAGATTCAATTCCTGGGGTCTGACAGATACCTCAATGGGCAAGAGCACTTCTTCTATAAACATTACGTCCTGAATTCAAATCTCCAGTGGCCATATAAACTGTATGCCTGTAATCACAGTATTGGGGTGGTCAGGGAACCCTGAAAGATCTCTGGCCAGTCAATAGCCAAAACAGAAAACTTCTAGTTCAGTGATAGATCTCAAGGGAATAGCTCAGAGAGTGATAGATGAAGACAATATGGTTTCCAGAGAGAGACAGACAGACAGACAGACAGACAGACAGACAGACAAAGTTGTTACCTGTCACAACAAAGACCTAATTGATCAAAGTCCATAATTCTGGGTAACTATTCTTGGTAACTGAGATGTGTCAACCCAGGATGTGGTTTAAAATCTCAACCTGAGAAAGCCTTGGGACTGCACTAGCCTCCTAAACACCCAACGTCGTTGCCAAATGGCTAATAAAGACTTTCTACTGGCTTGGACTCGTCTCTGTGAAGTCTCCTCTGGTTGATACCTCACAACATTTCTGGAGGCCCCAGCAAGATCTCCAGAGACCAGATCTTGAGACACCAGAGATCTCAGAGCTCCTCAGAACAGGAAGAGTGTGGTGATGGTCAAGGGACTTTTAGAGGACGCACAACTTGAGACGGTCCAGGGCCCCAGGACTCCCTCTGATCAATTGCTGCCTAACTCCTCAGAGGAATCTGACACCTCCACAGCAGGAGGAACAAAATTGAAAGTCACCTGGTCTATCACTTCTGGAGTTAAGTCTGATTAAGGGACCTCTGTTCAGGACACAGAGAAGATGGGCGTGGCTGCTGATCCAGTATACAGGATCCATGTGAGATGTCATCGGAGTCCCCTGGACTGTTCAGGCATGTGAACATGAGATGGCCATCTCTAGTTGTCTTTACTATGTGTCTCTCTGTGTGTTTCTGCCTGAATAGTTGCCTGAATTTCTGCCTGACCTGACTGGTTCCCCAACACTGACCACGGTAAGACTGCTCTGGACACTTTTCACTAGGCTCCCTTTTAGACTGAAGGCAGCTTCTAAAAAACACCCCCACCAATCTGTCTAAGGTGAATGAGGTCATACAAAAGCCCTGAGGATCACCCACTGAGTTCCTGAGGGTGAGGCTTACCAGATACTTATCCACAAAGATCCAGACATGCCAGAAAATCAGCAAGCAACCAACATTGCTTTCTGTTGAGCAGTTGGTCCCAGATGTTAAAAAGAAACTTCAGAAGTAAAAAGATCTGAAAATATATGTAGGTACCAGTTATTGGCAATTCCTCCAAAGTTAACAATAATCACAACTCTGTAGGAGAAAAGCAAAACAAAAGGATGAAAGAAAAGAAATCCCAGAAGGGAAGCCAGAGACACTGGTTGGGGGGCAGGGGGTGGGGAGGAAGAAAAAAAAAGAATGCCTTGTTCTAAGTGATTAAAAAAGGGGCTCTTGCCCAGGTGCTAGGGCCTCAAAAGAGACCAGAAGCCTATTTGTCCAAAAGACTTAATCCTGTTTCTACTGGTTGGTTACCTTGCTGTTCATGGGATGACTGGGGACAAAGCCCTAGTATCTTTTGCGTTCTGTTCCTTACAAGGAAGCATAGGACATGCACATAAGATCCACAATGCTTTGCCCTGACCTTCCTGGAGTCTCAGCAGAGGATCTTACAAGGCCACTCTTGACTTGATCTCCAGCCTGGGACCCTTCTGAGTTTGAGAGTTCTCTGCCATCTCTAAACCCAGCCAGCTCTGATTTCTTTGTTGGTTGTTTTCTTTCAAGTTAATCCGTCCTTTAAGCTCCCGTATCTCAATCTTTGATCTTATCTTATAAAGAGTTAATCAAGTTGCCACTTTCAGCACTCTCCTGGAGACACACTTAGTCCTGGATTTGGGCTTACTGGAGTCAGAAAAGCAAGAAGCAATTAACATGTGGCTTTAGGACAACATCCAAGAGAGCCCTGGACCCTCACTGCAGGATGTGACCAGCAAGCATGACAGTCCCAGGCCACTGGGCCCCACAGTGGGGCCCGTCTCCAGAGTAGCCACTTCGACTCATTTGTCATTTTCTGCAAAGCTTCCCACGCTAAGCTATCCAGCATCACAGAACAAGCTCAGTTGTTCTAACATCTCACAGGAGTTCCAAGGCTGCCACGTTCTCAGACCACAGGTTTCGGATGAGGCTAACTCCACCCACAGCTCCACCTGTGAGCAGGTGACCAAAGCTTGACCAATCAAAACCTTCCTCACAGCCCTGGCCTCAGCCATTGGTCCAGAGATCACTAGAGGCTCTGAACTGGGTACAGACTCACAGAGTGAACCTCTGAGAAAGAGAACCTCTCTTGTCTATGAGAGGGCGGCTGAGCATCACTAGCCGCCTTCGAATTCACTAGCTATCAACCAAGGCGGGGCGCAGGGGGAAAGGTACTTGAAAGTAAGGAACCAGGAAGAGAGCTGAAGGCAAAGATGGGGAAAAACACGACTTACACGATAAGATTTCAACCTCTGCCCAGCAGTGTCTCGCTTCTCTAGACTTGCTGTTTCCTGAGCCAATACATTCTCCCCGCAAGCTATCACACCACGTCCTGTTACGTGTAACCAAACACATCCTGAAGTGCCGGTTGCTGCGGCTGCTGAACAGGATGTATTGAGATGATGTTTCTTGTGATGGTAAATACTGATTGTCAAGCTGACAAGATCCAGAATTATCGAGGATTACGTCCTTCTGTGGATAGCTCAAGGGAGTTTCTGGGTTAGGTTAACTGAGATGGGGAGACGCGCCCTACACGTGGGCAGCACCGCCCCTGTGAGGAAGAGTCTGGACTGAAGAAAAAGGAAATGGCAAACTGAGTGCACACCAGCATTCTACTCGCCCTCCCCCTCTTCCTCCACCTTCCTCTCCCTGCCCAGACTCTGTTTCCTGGCTGTAGGTGCAGTGTGACCAGACGCCATGATGGACTATAGGCTCAAACTATGCTACTAAACCCTTCCTCCTTTAAGTTGTTATATATTTTGTCACAGTGACGAGAAATGTAGCTAATACGCTTGTGGCGCACATAGCACAGAGCCTGGCAGGCAGCAAGGACTCCCCTAATTTTCCCATCGCTGGTCTGACCCACCTCCCTCCCCTTTGGTTACTTAGCCAATCAAGCAGCCTTGACACTGGGAGGTGGAGCTGCAGGCTTAGCCCTCTGCGCTCCCTTCTCTGCCTCTCAGCACCCTCTGTATATGCTCAAAGGCAGGTAGCTTGAGAGTGACAACAGGGAAACCGAGGCACGGAGCTGGCAGCTGATCTTCACGGAAAAGCGCTAGGAGGATGGGAGCCAGGCAGAGAGGATATAGTTAGAACCCAAGAAATTTAACGACCCCCAGGTCTCTAGCACCTGGAGCATCCACCTTGGTATATGGAGGTACCACATCTCCCAGAGCTCAGCTGGTTCATCTTGTGGGGTTGAGGGGGTGGGGTTGAGCAGACTCTGGATTCCCTGGTGTCTCCGCCCCTCACACACCTGATCAGTTGCTTCTGCAGAGGCATGTGCACGGCAATGACAGACAATGAGGGTGACAGGCAGGGGAGGCAACGGGACTGCATGATGCTCTATTTCTGCTTCCCCTTCCTGATCAGGATCAAGTTCATCTCATGTGCCCACTTCTTCATCAATTCTTCTCAACCCCTTGTCTTCATTCCTCCCTTATCTCCTTCAAGCTGCAATGACCGAGTTCCCATGTGCAGAGCCTCTTGGATGCCTCTCACCACCCCTGCACACAGCTGAGCTCCCGTGTGACCAGCTGCAGGTTTGCAGCTGTGAGCTTCAGAGCATCACCCTTGCTACAAGGGCTGCATCCCTCATGTAGAGACCAGAGGGTCTGGAGGATGTACAGGGGAAGGGAGTCCTCTGTCAGTGACTGGCTCCTAGATTAAAATCCCCACTTGCCTTGTTTGAAAGTGGGACAAACTCTGGGGTGTAATTTATACTCACAACGCCTAACAATGATAGGATAAACTATGGTAACGCTTTGCCTATAATAAAACCCTTTGCCACTTCCTTTTCTTTGTCTTGCCTCCTATGTTCCCTACTAGGTTTTCTTATAAGAATGGGCATGTGCATGTGTGCACATGCATGTGTGTGTGCTTGTGAATATGGAGAGAGAGAGAGAGAGAGAGAGAGAGAGAGAGAGAGAGAGAGATTGAGAGAGATTCATATATTCATATAACCCAAATATAGCCCGGGCTGGCCTCTAACTTACTATGTAGCCAAGGTTAATCCTGAGTTTTTGATCCTCCTGCCTCCACCTCCTGAGTGCTGAGGTGGATAGCCATCTTCCACCCATGCTTGGTTTTCTGCAGTGCCGGGGGGGGGGGGGGATGGAATACAAGGCTTCTTGAATGGAAAGCCAACCCCACAAGGACTTCTTAACAAATAAACCACTTGGATGTAAGTCCTTATGTCTAGTGCATTCCCGAGAGGCGTAACACCCCTACACGACACCCGTGCTGCTTCTCCTATCAAGATCCACTTTCTCCGCCCCCTGCTACTCCCGTGTTTAAGGAAGATGACTGAGCTCTGGCCAATAATTATCACTCCTCAAGATCCCAGGGTTTGCTTGAAGGACAAGCACGTGACCCAAGTTAGACCAACGGGCCTTGCGTCTATGAGTTTTGCCGTAGGTCATGGGAAATACAGGTCTTGCTAGGGCGAGATCGAGGGTCTATAAGCGATCATCTCCCGCAGGAGGAGAGACACCACAGGACCAGAAGCAGAGCTGAGAAGCACGGAGAGGACATAGGAGGTGACATCTTCTCCCATCCTTCAAATCTACCCAGTAGATACTCTTTGGCTGTCAAATATTTGTTTCCCATGTGCACACACCTCAGAATGCCCCTTATGAAAGAAAACATTGCTGCTCCCGTTCTATAGATGAGGAAGCTGGAGCTCAGGGGGTGATGTCGTGATGGGGGGTTGCTCCAGGTCACACAGGGACTTTACCTGAAATCAAGGCTCAGGATGAGTAGCTGCATGGGTGAGTGAGTTAATGGTAGGATCGGAAGGAAAAGCAAACAAGATTTCCCTATTTTCTGTATGCCCACATCTGATCAGAATTAACCCCTCCGGGTTATAATGTCCTCAGGTAAGACTCCCAAGGACAGAGGCAGGATGTTGACTCAGCCTAGGAGCCAAGAGTATCAAGATCAAGATTTTGCCCTATCTAGCGGCACAATAGAGGATCCAGAGGCTCTTTAAGTCCTGGGGTAAGCCCATAACTGATCACCTGGGGACTTCGTGACTTTGGAACAGATACCTAATTTCTCTGAGCCTTTTTCTCACTCGTGGGGAAAAAAAAAATTTTTTTTAAGGCCGAAGCACTTTCCATGGCTGGCAAAAGGAGACACACAGGGCATATGCTCACTTAAGACACCAGCTCCCTTTAGCACCTTGTTCCCAGCCTCCCAGTTCTGTTTCTCTCCCCTTTAAACCAGCAACAATAGCCCTTTCACATTTACAGCTCTGAATAGTTCTAGACGCCCTTTCGCTCAATAGCCACCAGCCGGCTACCTCCCCGGAGCCCAGGCAGCTTAAATGGGACATGGCATAGGAATGCTTTGGAAGGGGAGCAGAGAGAGAATCCAGCTCGCTATTAATAGACACCAGGAGGCGCGAGCCAGAGGCCACGTGCGCCTCTCTCTAATCAAACTGACATTGCGGGTTTACGGTGCGTTGAACACTGCGTTCCAGTCCAGGGAGCTAAAAATGGAAACTTGCAGAAACAGCAGCCGGGTTCAAACGGGAGCAGGGGGAGTGTGTGTACTGAGCCGATGCCAGAGGGCCACAGAGCAGCAAAGATGCCAGCTGGGCCCTCGCCACCCAAGCTGGGGTGACGGTGGGCCTCGGGCAGGCCCCACCTGCCACAAGCTCGTGTGGACATCACGAGGTGCGGCCTTGCAGCTTCTGGGAGAGGGCAGATCAGGGCATCAGCACTTGGGGCCTAAGTGTCCTCTTTTGGAAAGATGTTACAAGGGGATACTGCATGAGGACTTCATCAGTTAAAGTTATTTGAAACACCATTATCCAAAACGCCTGAGTGTCAGAAGTACTTCCGGTTTGCTATTTATTTGTTCGTGGTGAGGTTTTCTTTCCAAGTTTGGATATTTGCAGGGTGGGAACCAGCTCTATATAGAAATTTCATCTATGCTTCATAAGCACCCTATGTCTACAGCTGGGAGATAACTAGAGTCCTTATGTCATGCTTTTTTTTTTTTTAAATAGCACATGAGGTCAGGTGTAGAATTTTCCATCTATGACATCATGGGATTTTGGAGGGAAAGGGGAGTTTGTACTGTAGCCAAAGTTAGCCCGAAACTCGCCATGGAGTCCAGGCTGACCTTGAACTCATGGCAATCCTCCTGCCTCAGCCTCCCAAGAGCTTTTGAAGCTCTGTCTTGTTTTGGTTTTGTGCTGCTGGGGTAGGACCCAAGGCTACCTGAGTGCTAGGCCAGCACTCCAACACCAGGCTTCATCCTAGGCCCTGGAACCACTACTTTGAGCAGTGTCTATGTAAACCAAATACACAGCCAGTGGTGTGCACTACCCCGGCCCCCACCCCAGCTCTAAGCCAAAACCCCCACCCGTGGGAACATGAGAGAACCCACACACCGACTGGCTGACTTTTAGGGCCAGTCATTTAATCGGAGTTGTTGTAAAGATTAAAGGAGGAAGCGTGGCTGAACAAGAAGATCAATAAATCGGCTCATTATTATTCCTTTGATCCACTAACACAAGATCCCAGGCTCTGGAGTCCACCCAACACCAATCCCAGCCTTGCTGCATTCTGGGTAGGCAGAATGACATGGCAGCTCTCCCATGACTCCACCAGGCTGTCCTGCTTAATGGGGATATATCACGTCCGTTGCTCAAGGTTAAGGGGGGAAGGTGGGTGACCCTGGGTAGGAACTGAATAATTGAGGCCCCATATGCAGTGCCTCATCATGGCTCACTGCTGAGCCCATCTTGCAGATAAGGAAACAAAGCCTTGACCACTTGTCCAAGGTCACCCGGTTAAGAAGCACTGGGCCTTGAGACTGTCCGGTCACACTCTCGAAGCATCCTACAAGAGGGAAGCTCTGTGCCTTCCCTCACTTTTGAGCCACACCTGACCCTCTGATCTTCCCGCCGTTGCTGAGCCCTGTAGACACTGGCAGGTTATCAAACACCCTTCGAGCACACACAAAGTTAGTCTCTTGTCTCCCGGGGACATTTCCCAGGAGGTCCCAGACCCCGGGAGATCTTAATGGTAACCCAGATGGTTGCCCATGGTTATTGGAGTAGGAAACGTCTAGGGGGTTGGCAAAGTGCTCTGCATGACTGTGATGGTATCCCCAGAGAAGACTGGCTCCTGAGGGTTCTGACTTCATCATTGGGTTTGTGACTTGACAAATTCACAATTTGAGGGCATCACTGGCAGGTGGCAAACTGTGGGAGGCAGGGCCCTGCTGGAGGGCGTCAGTCACTGGGGGCTCTGTTTGTCACTTTTCCTTCTTGTAAGCTTTTTCTCTTCCCTTCCCATCCATCACAAAGTGAGGGGCTGCTTCTACCACATGCTCCTGCCACAGGGGCCAAAGCACCACGGATTAAGCCCTCTGAGACTGTGAGCCCAAATAAGCACCCCATGGGCTACTGGGTGATCTGTCACAGAGACGAAAACAGTAAGTAACACACAGGCCTGGGACAGGAGACAGCTCAGTCTCAAAGGCTTGTCAGACAAACATGAGGAGCCGAGTCCTGTCCGCAGCATCCATGTTGAAAAAGAATTCAATAAAATCTGGGTGAGGTGGTGCACTGAGGAGGCAGAGACACATGGATTCCTGGAGTTCACTGGATAGCCAGCCCAAGCCTTACCTGTTCAGGTAAGATCAAGTCAGGGAGGGTCCTGTCTTCTCGAATAAGGTAGCTTGTTCCTGAGGGACAACACTTGAAGTTGACTTCTAGCCTCCACATGCCAGCGCACACCACGTGTGCTAATCCCACAGAGACAGATGCTCCCGCACACACCAACCATGTACACTCAGTACACCACTGCACATCAGAAGGAGAAACAGCAAGCTGAGGACGCCACATTCCCTCCTTGACCCACAATGCCTCAGAGCTGAGCACTATCATCCCCATTTCCCAGTTAAAGAAACTGAGTCTCTGAAGGGATGAACCCAGATCTGGCTTTGCAGAAGGAGGCTCAAGGGACACAGGAGTGGGAAAGCTTGTCCAAAGAGACACAAACCCTTCTGTTTAGACTTTTTTTTTCCTTTGCTCCACCCCGCCTGATCCCCCGGGAATCACAGAGAAAGCTTGGATCCCATAGGAAAAAATAGACATCCTTTTAACACAAAAATAAAGATAAATGCATAAATATAAGTAGAGCTTTCCAACCGTAAGAAGAATGATTACATTAGCCATTAGAAAGCTCATAGGAATTATTAAGAGTGGCCAGCCCCGGGGAAACCCAGGAATGGCTTCCACAGAGCAGGCTTAAAACCTCTAGCTGCCCTGAGCTCTGAGATTATATAAATCAATGCCAAAAAAAAAAAAAAATCAATTCCGAAAGCCAGCATAAGGAATGTCAAAAAATGTCTTCTCTAAAATACCAAAACTTCCCCCTAGCAAGAAAATGAGGGAAGAGAGAGGGAGAGTTTCTTGCTTATTCTTGTCTGATTTTTGCCTGGGATAATATATTACTTTTACAGGCAAGACTTTTTAAAATAGAAATTACTTTCAGGGGTCTGGAGAAGTGGCCCTGCTGCTCTTCCAGGAAACCCCGATTTGGTGCCCAGTGCCTACAGCGAGCACCTTATAATGACTCCGAAGGATGCACTATGTTCCTCTGGACAGTGCGTTCATGTCCATGTGCACTACACAGACACACATACATGTACGCATATTTAAAGAATAAATAAAATATAAATTATTTCCTATGAATTAGAAGTATATTTATAATGAAAGAAAAGCCACGATGTCATAGTCAGTGAAAAATGATATAAACCACATACCAGTGTTGCCTTTCTCTCTTTTCTACAGTTGGTTTTATGTGCCAAGACATTAGCAGTAGCCATTAGACAATGTTATGACAAATGGGTGGTTTCCATTGTCTCTGTTCTGCTTTCCTGACCTTTTTTGAACATATAATTCACACGAGTTGGCTGGGCAGAAAGAAACACAAAGTTGAGTTCATGCAGGGGAGGAAGGTCTTTGCTGAAGGTTAAGTTTCATAGATTCCAGCTGAGGCAAGAAATGGGGACAAGAAGTTCCAGCTTTGACAAAGAGGTCAGAGGTTAGAGTTCAGAGGTCACGGGTCCTAAGAATGGTTCCCAAAAATTCATGTGTTAGAAACACAGAAGACTATGTTTGTGGGGTTTGGAGGTGGAGTCTGGGGGAAGTCGTAAAGGTGGGGCTCCCACAGTGGTGGTGCTGGTGGCTTTGTGTCATCATGGGATAGCCTCTGCCATGTTTTCATGCAACAAGGAGACCCTGACAAAGGTCAGCACCATGCTCTCAGGTTTCTCAGCCTTCAGAACCATGAGCTACACAGACTTTTTAAAATGTAATCTTTGAAGCTAGGCATGGTGGTGCACGCCTTTAATTCCAGCACTCGGGAGGCAGAGGCAGGCAGATCCCTGTGAGTTCAAGGCCAGCCTGGTCTACAAAGCAAATCCAGGACAGGCAAGGCTAACACAGAGAAACCCTGTCTCGAAAAAAAAAAAGTAATCTTTGAAAGTTTTATACATATATATAATATATAGTATCACATTTGCCTATTTCCTTTCTCCAACTCACTCCCATGCTGCCCTCACCACACATCTCCCTCCCACTCTTTTTTTTCTTATAACACACCAAGTCTAAGTAGGTGCTGCCATGCACACAGTATGGGGTCACCCACTGAGACATGAGCTTCCTTAGCTGCCAGTCCCCCAGAGAACAGTGACTCTCTCCTCAAGCGTCCAGCAACTGTAAAGGGCTCCTCAGCTAAGAGTGGGGCCTCAGGAGCAGCTCCCTGATTCAGACCGGAATGTCTAACTGGCTTCATCTTGCACAGGTCTGGTACAGCAGGTAACTACAGCTGCTGCGAATCCACATGTGCAACCGCCTTGTCTCTCTCTGCCCCTTCTTCAGAGATGTCCCCTCTACAGCAGACACCCGATGTCACTTGTTCCCATCACTTTAAGCAGTTATGAGTCTCTGTTAGCTGCTTCCTGCTACACTAAGTGTCTCTGACCAAGGTTGAGGTCAGCCTAAGTCTACGGATATAAACACAGATAATTAGAAAGTGTTCCACAACCCCGCTTTAAAAAATCAATGTCAATAGTTTCTCCCCTAGGGCCTGTGGTTGCCTTAGCCAGAGGCTTTGATTGTATTGATAGCACCAGCAGCAAATTCCTTCCAGGGGCGCATGTTTCCAGTTCTTCCTCGAGAGCAGGTGTTTACCCCATAAACAGTCCTGCCACTGTCACATCAGTGGGCCCACCTTGCCTGGCATGCGGGGTCTAGAGTTGGGTAAGACCATTGATGATTTTTTTATCCAAGCAGCCAGCATAGCCCTTCCCACACTAAGGAAGGTAGGCAGCAGGGAGGGGTGTAGGGGAGATAAACATGTTTTTGTTTTGATCCCAAGTGTGGGATGGGAAACAGACTTGCAAGAGAGCAGGTGATGTTTATCCACTTAGAAGTCGAACCACTTCATGGGGGGCGGGGGCTTGTTTGTTGCCCGCTGAAAAACATCCTAGTACAGACTCTGAGAGGGGAGATATATATATATATACACATACATACATACGTGTGTGTGTGTGTGTGTGTGTGTGTGTGTGTGTGTGTGTGTGTGTGTGCCCAAAACAGGAGGCACAGCTTTTTGGGGACTTGGTATTGTTTGGCTGTTCATCACTCCACTTCGAGTGGCTCCTAGGCTCCAGGTTCCAGCAGCAAACCTTGGGGGAATTGCTGGTCTGCTGAAATGCTGCTGACTACGCCAGGAGAATCGTTCCTAGGAACTGATACCCACAAGGTTTCATTCTTGTTTTCCTTAATCTCCTTTCCTTCTTGTTTAGAGTAGTCGGGTTATAAGGGAGGTGCACTCATTTAATAAGTTCATAATAAAGGATAAATGTTAAGGAAACTGAGCCAACGGAGGGGTCTCCTGGTCAAGTCCAGACTAGTTTCTCTATGTCTAGCAGCAAAGTGGAGCCACATACACTTTTAATCATCACAAACCACTGCATCTCTGGTGTCCATCACAGCAGGGAAACAGATGGAGATGCCAGCATCCCGAGGACACAAAACCTACGCAGTTAATGATGAGTGGACTGCTGGGAAAAGCAAGGAATCTAGAGACAGGAGGAGGAGGAGGGTGGTGTTAACTCGATCTCAGACACAGCTGTGCAAGTGGAGGTAGCTCTGAAAACCCTGGGAAGGCATCACTCAAGACTTAAATTGGGGTAACCCAACTGGGTGATGATCAATTCCTGATTTTTAGTTGTATAGTCTTCAGGACAAATGAACAGTGGAGAAACGGGGGGGGGGGGGGAGCAGAGGTCAAAAAATGCTGTAGAAGGGTGGGCTAGATGGTTCAGTGGGTCAAGGCACTTGACAATGGAGTTCCATCTCTCCAACCCACATAGTCGGAGAGAACCAACTCTTTTAGGATGTCCTCTGGCCACCACACATGTACCATGGCACACACTCACATGTGCATGCATGCGTGCGCGCGCACACACACACACACACACACACACACACACGCACACAATTAATTTATTAATGTAAATAAATAAATGTAATAAAAATTCTGGGGTGATGAGGGACTTCCTGGAGGGAAGCTGAGATGTGATGAAAAAGAGAATCCTTTGCTCCAGGAGGCTGGGTGGGCAGGATACCCAGTGGTGATGACGTAGGTAAAGGTGAGGCAGTGACCCGAAGAAAATTCAGGGGTGTGACAGCCTCAAACTCAGAAGCAAACAAAGCCAGGCTCATCTTCTAGGGCCCAAGAAGAAAGGTTAGGCAGAACAGAGAACTTGAGGGCTTGAGTAAAGTAGAAGATCCAGATGGGCTTTTGGGAGGATATGTCTGCGAGTGCGTGTGTGTGTGTGTGTGTGTGTGTGTGTGTGTGTGTGTGTGTGTGTCTGTGTGTGTCTGTGTGTGTGTCTGTGTGTGTGTCTGTGTGTGTGTCTGTGTGTCTGTGTGTGTCTGTGTGTGTTCACATGTGCAGGTTCAAGTGTGAGCAGGTGTACATGTGTGTGTACATGCTCCTGTGTGCGCGTTTGTGTGTACATGTGCATGTGGGGGCCAGCAGTCAGCATCAGGTATGTCCCCTTTATTTACTGAGGTAAGGTCTCTCCCTGAACCCAGGGCTCACTAATCCAGCTACTCCAGCTAGCCTGCTTCTCCTCTGGCCCTGTCTCTGCCTCCTGGGCATTAGGCTTTTATGTGGGTGCTAAACCCAAATTCAGGTTCCTATGTCTTATCAGCTAAGCCATCTCTGTAACCCCTCTTAAGAGGATTTTGATGGTCTTTAAAATAGTACCTGGTGCTTAGTAGAATGCATAGTTAGTTATTAGTTAGTTAGTTAGATAGATAGATAGATAGATAGATAGATAGATAGATAGATAGTCAGTCGGTCAGTCAGTTAGTAGAATTCACAGTTGGTTGATTGTTTGGCTAGTTAGTTGTTTGGTCAGTCAGTCAGTCAGTTAGTTGGTTGGTTAGTCGAATTCACGGTTGGTTGGTTGGTTGGTTGGTTGGTTGGTTGGTCAGTCAGTCGGTTGGTTAATCAGTCTGTTTTAGAAGGAAAGGATAGGATTTTTAAGTTCTGTGTTTTCGGTAAATGCTTACAAAGAGATGAGACAGCCTGGGGGCTGTGTATCTTTATAAGGAATCTTATCACCTACAAGATTAATTTCCTCATTATTTCTGTTGCAGAATATCTCTCAAAAAAACCCCACAGGCCCTGATACAGGATCCTCCATGGTTCTCCATCTCTCCCATGATGACAACGCCACCTGTGTCCTCTGGCAATACCCCACGCCGAGCCACCTCCCTGGCTCTAAGCCTTGTCCAAAGGTGACAAGCCCTCATGTACGCATTCTTTGTTGTCCTTTGTCTCATGTTCCCCATTCCTTTATGCATGTATACATATGTGTGTATGTGGTTTGTGTGGGGGTGTATGTGTGTGTGTGTGTGTGTGTGTATGTGTAGAGTGAGGCTGATGCCACTTCTACCTTGCTTTTTGAGATAATGTCTCTCAGTAAACATGAATCTTACCATTTTGGTTCAATTGCTGTCACTGAGCCCCAGGTACCTACCTGCCTGTCCTGTCTCCCCAGTGCTGAGATCACAGGCGCTCACTACCATGCCTAGTCTTTAAGGTGCATGGTGGCAATTCAGGCTCAAGCCACTCAAGCATGTTCTCCCAAGACTTTGCCAAATGAACCATCTCCCCAGGCTCTGGTTCTCACATCCATGTTTACTGGAACCAGTTCCTAAATTAACTAACTACTCTCAAACCCCTGGTCTTGAGTCCTGCTTTGAAACCAACCCAGCCAAAATCTTTGTTTATTACAGTGTGAGCACTTCCGAGGTCCATGTTGGACAAAGGGTTACACAACCATGCAGACCTCCCTCTGCCAGGACCACCAGACTTCCTCTCCTAAATGCTGCCCCCTGCTCTCACTCACCTATGGGGATTGCCTCAGCTGCAGAGAGCTGTTTAGGCCAAAGCCGCATCTCAAGGATGCCCACATCCAGCAATGTGTGGCTCACATTGATGGCAGTACCGACCTGGCCCTCTGCCCCCAACTAGGACACCCCTAAGGGACCAGTGGATTTCAGGATTCCCCAGAATTGGTTGAGCCTCCAGTTAGATTATGCAGAAGCTCTCACTCTGCTCTGCCCAGTCCTGCACAGATCCTCATACCCTGCGTGCTGGGTTCTGTCTTCACAGTGGAGTGTCTCTGCAAAGCAGGCCAGTGTACTCTCAGTTCCTGGCTCACAGTCAGTATACACTATAGGATTAGTTAGTTGATTGACCAACAGTTGGTTGATGAACAGTTGATGGATTGATTGATTGATTTGGTTGTGGGGAACTCTTCCTGCAAACCCTACCAGCCTCATCTGTTATGTGAAGTCAAGTGACGTTTCTTCCATTCATTGTCAACTTCCCTCTTCCCTTTTGGAGTCTGGGCAGGTCAATGCTGCCTGATAGGGTCTTCCAGTGGCTCAAGGCTCAAGACTGACTAAATCATTCCCAGGGTCCCATCTCTTGGACTTTTCACCTTCTTTCTAATGTAAGCTCCAAGGCAACAAGAGCTAAAACCAACCCCATCCAGGACAGCACAAATCAGAAACCAAACGGCTGCACCTGACCTCCTCATGGTTCTGGTCCTGTTTATTTCAAGATGTACCTGGGGCTGAATTTAGCAATGGGCTGTAAATAAGCTGCCGTTCATGAACGCCAATCTCTCTAAACATGATTAATTGCCCAAGGCTAGGAACTGACTGCTCTGGTGCCTACCTATTGAAGAGGGTTTTGCTCCACCTGCCCTTTGATCCAGCAGCAGAGACCTGGCATACAGACAACAGCATCCAGCAGACTGACCTGGGGAACAGCATCTGCTTGGGATGAGACCACAGCAGGTTGGGAACATGACTGGGGTAGCGGCCAGACACCATGTCCAAACTCTGAAGAATTTCTTGGCCCTGGGTGATGCAGATACAATGTTTCCTGTCTTCTTTTTTTAAAAAACGTGACTGTGCAGAAACATCAGACTTTGTAAATGAGCCCAGACTTTGACCGGCAAATCATTTCCTCCCGTCCCCCCAAAAAGTGTTCCAGTGATGAATTTAGCTACAAGGATGTTCATCAAAGCCATTCTAAAATAATCAGAAAAGACTAGAGATAACCTAAATGTCCACCCAAAGGGGATTGTTAAATAAGTCACATTCTGACATGTCAGGGAAAAAAAGTATTCATTAAAATTGATGCTATGGGGGCTGGGGGAGGAGGCTCAGTCAATAAATTTTTTGCCTCAGAAAATATAAGAACCTGATTCCAGGTCTCCAGCCCCCACGTAAAAAGCCAGTATGGTGGTATCTGTCTCTAACAGTGGTTAGAGCTGGGGAGGTATAGAGACATGCAGAACTCTGGAGCTCACTGGCCAGCCAGACCAGCTAAGTCAATGAGCTGCAGGTTCACTGACAGACTTTGTTCCAAAAAGGAGAGAGGGACTGGGGACTGGAGATGGCTCAGCACCTAAGAGCACTTGCAGGTCTTGCAGAGGACCCAAGAGCAGTTCCCAGCACCCACATCGGGCAGCTCACAACCATCTGTAACTCCAACTCCAGGGTACTTGACGCCCTCTTCTGGATTCTACAGGTACCTACACCAACATGCACAGATAACATAATTTAAAATAAAGCAAAAAAAAAAAAATTAAAAAGGTGGTGAGCAATCAATAATCAATGAAGATGCCTAGCATTGACCTCTGACCTCCACACACAGGCGCACAAATATAAGCCACTAAAGCCCCAGTGTGTTACAGAAAAATGACACTGTGTGCACCTTTACTTCCATTAAAAAGAAGGGAAAAGGGTGGAGAAATCACGTGACTCAGACCTGAAACTTCAAATGTGCCCTGATGGAAAATGGCTGGGTTGCCCCGGAACCCTCAAAGGCAGAAGCCTATCCGAGAGGTGTGCCTCTGAGGGTTCATTTCTTAAAAGAGGGTGGGGGAAAACCAGGAGAGACACAGGGGGAAAGAGTGAAATGGTAAATTCAGAGCACAGGGCTCCTACCTCCGAGAAGATTCTCAGCCTGGCCATTGTCCCCGATGGTGTAGTTCTGGCCAGAGCAATCACAGAGGGCCCCTCCGAGTTTGTATATCCTGCCTGGAAAAGAATTCTAAGGCTCTGGATTCTAGCCCATAAGCTCTCATCAGCCTGTTAGCACTGCCAACTATACCTGATTTTCTTAAGGAAATCAACAATAGCCTTCCTCCCCGACCCTCTCTTCCCCATTCTTCCCTTCATCTCTCTTCTCAAGATGAGTTCCTAAATTGAAAGGCAGATCAAGACAGACATATTGGTTGAAAAGACCTGGCCTTCCAGAATCACAGCAGACTGGATGAGGGCTCGACAGATGGACCAAGGAAAAGACAAATGCTTTTTCTTATCAACAACCTGCTCAACATCTCTCTCCTCCTCTGTATATCTCTGTGTCTCTTTTCTCTCTCTTTTTCCCCTCCCCATCTTTACGTGGTGGACATGGAGTAGTCAGGTCACAGAGAGCAAGCCTGGTGGTGATGTTGAGTCATGTACAGACAGAGAAAGTCACTCAAAAGAAGGAAGACATAGAACACAGTCAATATGTATATGTTCTAGAAACCAGGAGAGCCCTGAGTTCACAGTGCCGAGGACATTGTAGGTACTGCCATCCACCTCTCACACTAACCCTGAAACTCACGGGCATCAAGTTAGGGCTAACCTTGGCTCTCTGGCACTTACGACTAGCTAAGTCTTTGTCATGCCATCTTTGGGAACCGATATAAGCACTGAAGGATGCTTAAGAATGTCAATGCCAGCCGGGCAGTGGTGGCGCACGCCTTTAATCCCAGCACTCGGGAGGCAGAGGCAGGCGGATCGTTGTGAGTTCAAGGCCAGCCTGGTCTACAAAGTGAGTCCAGGACAGCCAAGGCTACACAGAGAAACCCTGTCTCAAAAAACCAAAAAAAAGTAATAAATTAAAAAAGAATGTCAATGCCAGCAGCCATCTCCTTACCCCAGTTGTGACAACCAAACATGTCTCCCCATGTTACCATTACCAGATGTACCTTGGGGTCCAGACCTACGTGGGGGGGTAGACTCCGGACTGAGAGGGACTATAAGAGTTGGGGTCACAGAGTTAGATGATAACTTGATAACACATAACAAGGGGTAGGACCAGGACCCCAGCCTCATGGGTAAGTTCTGCAGACAAAGCTTGTGACCAGAGCACTGTAGAATTTTAATTTGTCTTTTTTTTTTCTCAAGACAGGGTTTCTCTGTGTAGCCCTGGCTGTCCTGGACTCACTTTATAGACCAGGCTGGCCTTGAACTCACAGAAATCTACCTACCTCTGCCTGGAATTAAAGGCATGGGCCACCACGCCAAGCTGTTTGATGGCTCTCTTACACACTCACTTTCAGCTAGCTTTTAAATACAACCCAGGACCACCGGCCCAGGGGATGGTGCCGCCCACAGTGGGCTAGGGGCTGGGCCCTCCCCTCCCACATCAATTAGCAATCATGACAATCCCCCATAGGATTGTAGGAAAATCCCTCCCACAAGCCAATCAGACCTATGCAAGCCCTCATTGAGACTTCCTTCCCAGATAAGGCTATGTCAAGTTGACAAAGCCCACCAGGACACTATGAGATAGATGATACTAAGTGGAGGAAAAAATGGGTCCCAAGTTACATGATGTCATCAAAGTCAAGGTCATGAGAGAAAAACAATACCCAAAACACTACTGTAGTGGGGTCTGGTGGGTAGAGGTCAAGCCGGCCACCCTTTCTTCGTGTTTTCTAGTACTTCCAAAAATGAACATCTAAACGTTTTGGTTTTGAGGGTTTTTTGGGGGGGTTGGTTTTTTTGTTTTTTTCACCAGTAAATATCAAAAATAGTATCCCAACGCACTTGACAAGAAGAAATCAGCAAAACACACTTGAAAAGGGTACAGTGGCTTTGGGGTTTGCATGTGTTCTGATTACGCTGTTTGCTCAATTGCTGATTTTTCCCAATCTCATGAATAGTCACACAGCAGGACCCCACACTCACAAGAGCGAGATCAGTTTGTTATATTTCCAGATAAATCTAGCTCTGGGCTCCAGCTAGGAGCAATCTCCAAATCCTTTCAGCTGCCTCCTTTCCAATGGAGAATTGGGTACAAGGAAAAGACCAACAGTCGAAAAGCCGTGGGAAGGTTTGTTCCGTCTCCGCTTCCAAGGAAGAAAATAGAACTTCTGAAAAGCATGCTCCCGAGATGAAATTACAGAGGGACAAAACTCCGGTCTCCCTCCCCACTCACCAACACTGGCCTAGTCAGGGTTTCTACTGCTGTGATGACACTCCATGACCAAAAAGCAAGCTGGCGAGGAAAGTGATTATTTGGTTACGCTTTCACATCACTGTTCACCATCAAAGGAAATCGGCACAGGAACTCAAACAAGGCCCCTTTGGGGGGTGGGGGAGCATCACATATCAGCTATCCTGCTCATCAGATGTTTACACTATGATTCATAACAGTGGCAAAATTACAATTATGAAGTAGCAACTAAGTGACGTTATGGCTGGGGGTCACCACAACATGAGGAGCTGCATTAAAGGGTCACAGCATTTGGAAGGTTGGGTACCACTGCCCCTAAAAGCAAGGGAAGGTTCTCCCATACCTCAGGTCCATGGGGTTCCCAAGCTAAGTGGGTAGTCGTTTCTAGAAGATGCAGCACAAAGTGGCTAAAAGCGTGAGCTTCAGGAGCACACATGACTTCCAGGACTGGCCAAACATTTGCCGGGCAGGGTGCTCTACTCTACACTAGCACAGAAGGCTCACTGCACAGCACAAACTCAACCGCGCAGGCTGCCGCTGTGTAATAGCTGGCGGTGCTATTTCAATCTGTTTCTCACCTGGGCATCAACACTCTTGCCGCAGCTGTCTTTGTGTCATGACTCTGTGTCCTTGCCTCTTAGCACCTGATCAGTTTCCACACACCCCTCAGGACTCCTCTGCTCAAACCCTCCCCGTAGGAAAGCTCCCAGACTCCGCTAGAAGGCATCCAGTCTCCTGCTTGACACCCTCATAGCATCCTGGGTTTTCTTTGCAGCCATAATCCCCATTGTTAAGTAATTATTTATGTAATAATTTGTTTGATCCCTGACTTCTTCAACAGTGTGAGCTCTCCAAGGACAGCAGTTAATTGGCACCATGTGACTGATTCCGTCTCACAGGCTCATACATGTCACTTCTGGGCAGATGCATGGTGAAGTTGGCATGGTAACTCACTAGTTACCAGCTTCCCTACATCAGGGATGGAGGGCATCCATCAACCTGCGGTCACTGAGTGGCCCTAGGAAGAGCACCCTCAGTTGATTATGTTGAGTATGTTTCTGTAGAGATGAGAGGAAAAAAAAAAGGTGAGGCGAGACTTACCACAGTCTGAGATTCCAAAGCTAAGATATTTGCATTTCTGTAGGCATGGCCTATCCTGACCAACACTTCGCTGTATTCACTGTGTGTGGCACGGCCTATAGCACACAGAAATGAATGAATGACAGCTTCTGGTGCCACAGACAGAACTCAGCCTGCACGATATTTCCATCCCTCAGTGCGGATGGAACACCGCTGCCAACCACTAGGACACTAGTTAGTGAAAAAAAAACAGCCAAGTACTGAGAATGCAAGACTGGGAACACGTGACTGACTGTTCAATGCTCAGCCCTAAGTGGGGCATTTAGTATCCTCCCCAAGGCTCAGGGAATACAATAGACGCTGGACCACGAAGAGTGTAAGCGCTGGAGCGTTGTGGAGTGCTACCTCCTGGGCTAGACACAGCCATTCCGTTCTTCAACTTGTAGCATCTTCAATTTCCGAGATATTGTTCATTAACATCCTGGCATGGAGTGTGAAGGGTTCCTGAGGCCCAGCCCCACCTTGAGGATTTACAAACAGTTCATGGTTTTTGGGGGAGAAGGGGACATTTCTTGGAAGTGGAGCCACTCGTAGCATGCTCACTGTTCTGTAAATGACCCCTCACTCATTTCCTAAATGGGGAAGGGACAACATGTTAAAAAGAGGAAAAGAATCATCGAGAGGTGCGGGGCACAGGAAAGGTAATGATGAATGTGATCAGCTTCATTATGTGCAGGTATGTCATAATGGAGCCCATTATGTATAATAAATGCATGCTAATAAACAACCTGTAAGCAAAAGACCAGGATTTCTGTCACCCAGTCCAGCAACTAGGAATACGGGGCTCTTTGACCTTGAAGGTGCAGGATTCAGGTCACAAAAACACTCATTGATGCTGAGCACAATTAGGTACCCAACAGGCTGGGAAAACCCACTACAACCCCGAGCCGTTAGTCACAGGACGTTGTTTAGAGATGGTTTCCATTTATAATATTTATGAATTGATCTGCAGGAACCCATAAACTCTGCTCATCAATACGACTAATTGGCTTTATGGCTCTGCTTGCTCGGGCGGTGCGGTTTTAAAGTAAACAGGAACTCACATGCTGGGGGCTCTGACAGGGAATTGAGTGACAGTGGTGCATTTACAAAGGGGAGGGGACTGAAGACGTAACTCGGGAGGTGAGGTGCTTCCGTAGCAAGCATGGAGCTCTGGGATAGATCCCCAGCCCCTCAGAAACCCGCGTGGTGGTGCAGGCTTGTAACCCCAGCACTAAAGAGGAGTAGGTAGGATGAGAAAAAGTTCAAGGTCATACAAAAGCACCTTTTCCCTCCTATTCACCCCTTGGGTCTCGACTTAGCACGTCCAAGGTAAAAGGAACAAAAAAGCTACTATTCTTGGCTTTTGTTTTGGTTTTAAGATGTATTCGTTTTTTATTCTGTGTGGGTGTTTTACCTGAGTGTCTGTCAGTGCACCATGAGTATGCAGTACCCACAGAGACCAGAAGAGGTCACCAGAGTCCCTATGGCGGGCGTTTACGGATGATTGCTTCCTAGCCACCGTGGAGGTACTAAAAATGAAACCCAGGCCCTCTGCAGGAGCCGCCAGTGCTCTTAGCTACCGAACCATCTCTCCAGATCTAGGCCTACAGTGTTTTAACACACACCACCCCCTGAGGGTCACTGGCGGAAGGCGGGGTGTTAGTGCCTTGACACTCAGGGGCAGCCTGGATTCTCAAAGCTCTGACAGAAAGAGCATTGCAGCAGCTGGAAATTGACCAAAGCAGACAACAGCAGAGGAAGTTTTTGGCTACTGCACAGAGTGTGTCTCCTGAGTCCACCATCTGTCCTGGAATCTCAACAGAGAAACGAGGCTGTCTAGAACGCGGCCCCCAGGTAAAGGGCTTCCACCAAACCCAACAACCTAAGCTAGGTCCCAGGGACCCATATGCTGGGAAGAGAAAACCATCTTCTGCACGTTTTCCTCTGGCCCCTGTATGTAGGCCATGGCAGATGCATCTTGACTCACAAACATACAGGTGTAAGTAAATGTAATAAACAAATGCCTAGACACCCGTGGTTTTTGAGACCCTCCACGTATGTGTGCCCACTGTTCAGGAAGCCTTAAATGTGATAGGCATGGCCCCCATTGCTATCACAGGAGCTATAGTAGCAAGGCAGACTCATCTATTCTAACTTGTCTATGCTGGACTATTTTGCTCAGCCATGCACCCCATCACCTGCCATCATAATTTCTTGCTTCATCTGTGTCCTTATGGCCACCCCCTCATGGAGTCCTCCTCATGGCTCTTCATCCTCATCACCTCCTTCTCCTTGACTTTCTTCTCTCTCCTCCATCGGGGGACCTCCTCCCAGGATCAGAATTCCTACCCCAACTCTCCTGCCCAGCTATTGGCTGTTCAGCTCTGTATTAACCAATCAGAGGTGACGATGGAGAAGCACTCTGATACTTATTGAGACAAGAGAGTCTTCAATAGCAATGACAACACCAACGTCACAAACCAGCATCTGAACACAGAGTGCCCAAGACCATCCCCCAAAATCTGCATCGGTGTTTCCGGTTAACCTAGCACCTTCTTCCTGCAAGACAAGGACTCTGACTGAGCTACATCCCCAAGCCTCTTTTTACTTGATTTTGAGACACTATGTCAAATAAGCTGGATTTTAAAACTCACTCTTGTGGCTCATTCTGGCCTTGAACTTGTGAACCTCCTGCCTCAGCCTCCCCCCCCCCCCCCCCCGAGCTGCCGAAACTCTGGACCTTCACCCCCTATGTGGTTTTAATGGAGACTTTTGGGACTCTGTGGAAGGCCAGGTCACAGAGGCTGCATACAAGGGAGCAAGAAAGGCTTCCAAGAGGAATGGAAGAGCCCGCTTGGGTGGCAAGCACACACCTGGGCTAACAGCGTGAGGGAGGCACTGTGAGAAGAATGTTCCAGAGGGACTGAGACGGGGACACTGCAGAGGCACGTGGGGGCAGCCAGAGATCAAGGCCCTGCCAGTCCTTCAGGAAGGTGAGAGAAGAAAGGGAAGCCGGAAGGATGCCCAATGGAGGCCTTGAGGGATTTGTAATCTGTTTCCTGAATGCAGGGGGATGATTACTCAGGTAGGAGAGACATAATGAAAACATTTTAAAGGCTAAAAAACATGGAATGAATAGATGAATGAATGAATGAATGAATGAAAGAAAACACTAAACCCTGTGGATCACTTATGCCCACCCCTTTATGTGACAAATGAAAAACAGGATCCAGCAGGAGCTTGCATGCAGAGTTCAGTCTCCTTTTCTAGCCTGAATTTGTTCAAATGCTGTCCCTGCATTTGACTACTGTATAATTTACCTTACTTCAAGCCCTGGTTGCCTGTCTCCTTTCACACATCACAAATCCAGGCGCTCCATAACATTTTGAATCTTGATTGTCCACTCGAATGGAATTTAAAACACCAAGGAAAGGAATCTCAGGTTGTGTCCGCAAGGGTTAATTGAGGAGAGGAGGCCGACCCTAAATCTGAACGGCACCATCCCTTGGAAAGGGGGTCCTGGTCCAGATAAAAATGAAAGAAGCAAGCTGAGCATAGGCGTGCACTGTTCTGTGCTTCCTGGCTGTTGACACAATATGGCCGCCCAATGCCTACTCTGCCTGATGAATGGCAACCCCCTCCAACTGTGAGCCAAAAGGCAAAAGGCCAAAGACTTGTCACGTGTTTTGCTACAGCAATGAGAGAAGTCACTTAAGCTTCTGTCTCAGTTCTCAATACAGACCTTCCCCCGCTAGCACCCATCACCCCCACCCTCCCCCCACCCCCCCACCCCCGCTGGTCTTTCCAATTGGCCCACCTCAGCTTGGAGAATCTATTTCTGAACCAGTCACCTAAGGCGAAAAGGGAGTCTGAGAAATAACCACGGCCATTTTGTTAGGGTCCTCCTAATTAGGGCACAGGATTGGGTGGGAACCGGCTTTACTTGAGAAAATAAATTTCCCAAGAATAAATCTTTGTGAGTAATCCCTTCAGAGTCTGACAGCTTGAAGATCTGGGTTCCAGATAAAGGGTCCACTGTTGAAAATACTTAATAGCGTGATTTTTCTTTTCTTTCTCTCTCTCTCTCTCTCTCTCTCTCTTTTTTTTTTTTTTTTAAATAATGATCTTTAGCCAGGGCCAGCACAACTCTTAAGCTGTCTAGGGCATGTGACAGTATTCTGTGCCCTGCAGGGTCCAGCCAAGGAGTTGTAATTAGAGACAAAGCAACCCACCGGGGGTCCTTCCCCAACCCTTGGCCTCTTGACCAAAAAAGATGGTCGGCCCAGTGGACACACACATAAGCCAACAGATGACTCTGGCTGCCATCTTGGCTGAAACACATCTCCCTGTGTCACACAGCGTTGGCCCCAGCCGCCATCACCCGGCAGCTCTCGCCGGCTTCACAGATGGCAAACGGAAGGCTCGCTCCGCCCCTTGCTCCCTTGCCCGGCTGCTTCCACATTCCTTGACAATAATGCTGGTTCAGAAGCTGGCACTTGGAGCCAACCACCCTCGCTAGGCACAGCAGGGTGGGCAAGGCAGAAGGAGAGCTGGCAAGGGTAAAGGCAGGGGCTATTTATTTTATGCCGGCCCCAGCAGCCTGGAAGCCACCCGCAAAGGGTGGGCAGCCAGACCACAGCAGATGACAGAACCTTATCAAGTAAGGAGGAGGTGGGGCAGTTGTAAAATTACAGCCCCATTTGCCAAGTCTTGGAGACACCTGCATCTAATTTAACATAAGGAAGTCTTTATGGAAAAACACATGTACCTTCCCCACCGTCAGGCTCTCACTGAATCTAGATCATTCTGTCTCCGAACACTCTCTCCAACTTTTCCTCCCCTCTATCCACATCTTGCCAGCTCTCATCCACCACCATCTCCCCCTGCCTGAAGAGCCGCAGCTATGTCATAAATGCTCAGTCATGTGGGGCTCGCCAGCTCCCCACCCAGTGACCAAAGCGACCTTTCTAAGCTGCAGGTTGGATTGTGTCTCGGTTCAGCTTCAAGCCCAGCAGCAGTGAGGACCAGTGGGATGGCTCAGCAGATAAGGACCACGTGCTGATCCTGCAGAAGACTCAAGTTCAGTTCCCAGCATGGAGGGCAGCTCACAACTGCCTGTAACTCCAGCTCCAGGGCACCAGATGCTTCCGGCTTCCACAGGCATCAGCACACACATGAACAA
This sequence comes from Acomys minous, assembly GCF_964271855.1. Taxonomy (NCBI): domain Eukaryota; kingdom Metazoa; phylum Chordata; class Mammalia; order Rodentia; family Muridae; genus Acomys; species Acomys minous. Next base: position 91,696,555 of record NC_140498.1, on the reverse strand, counting down.
GTCAAGGCAAAATAGAATGATTTTTAAAGCAGTGACTCCTCCAAGCATAGACTCCCAAATCCCTCACACCAGCCTGCATCCCACCCCACAAGGCATCCACAAGCTAGTCCTGGCCAACCTCAGAAACTTATAGCACCAAACAGAACTGTGGTGCATGACGGCGGGTGCTCTGGTACCCTGCCTGACTCACTTGGCTGTTACCATATTGGCCCAAACACAAAAGCTGACATCTGCTATGAGGACTATTTTGGGTAACTAGAGCCCACATCTGCTGGGCAGGATGGATGCCAGGGAAAGGGTACCCCTAGGTAACCACCCTGGGACAGTAATAACAGATAGGGAATCGGTATCCAGGTCCATCACTCTTGGGGTGGGACAACCCAGATGTGTGTTACATCAGCTCCCCCAGAGTTCACTGTTTGCCCCACTGCTGTAGACCGCTGTCTTCATCAAATCCACCACGCCTGTTTATAAGGGAGGGACCACTGGGATAGGGCTGTTGGCTAAGAGGAGCTCCGCCCACAGGGCTTTGGGGAGGCTGTCAGTGCGGCTGCACATCACCGCCGCCCTCCTGGAGGCAGCCCTTCACCTCTGCTCCGTAAACAACACAGTTGATTTGTTGAACTAGGCTGGAGTTCGTTGGAATAGGACTTGGTTTGTCACTGAGACCTTGAGAAGAAGGTAACCGGCTCTGTGCTCTGCCCACACGGTCTCACAGCCCTGCTGCTACTCAGGACCACTTCCTACACAGAACTCCTGCACACACGTTCTGATCACAAGGTCTTTTGAAGGGGACCATTCCAAAAAAAAAAAAAGTGTAGTTTCCACTTACATGCATGATAACATGTATTAATTAGGAACATGCCACATTCCCTGCAGCCACTGGACCTTTGCACAAGCTGTCCCTTATGTTTACTCCTTGCCCCATGACTCCCTGGATGGATCTTAGTCTACCTTGGATCTCTGTCTTTAGCTCCGATCTGCCTGCAATCTTGGTTAGAACTTCTATGAGCATATCTCTTTCTCTCTCTCTCCCTCTCTCCCTCTCTCCGTCTCTCCCTCTCTCCGTCTCTCTCTCTCTCTCTCTCTCTCTCTCTCTCTCTCTCTCTCTCTCTGCGTGTCTGTGTGTGTGTGTGTGTCTGTGTATGTGTGTGTGTCTGTATATCTGTGTGTCTGCGTGTCTCTTACACACACACACACACACACACACACACACACACTTCTGTTTCCTTTGCTTGCAGTTTGTGTTTTTCCCTTCTTGTCATTGTCCTTAGCTTGCCTGTCATTCTTTGTCCAGTGCTCGAATTCCCTCACTGAAATGTAAACGCCTTGAGAATAATGGTTTTGTCAGGAGCTCATTTCTACCTCCCCAGAGTGAGGCACCATAAAGATAATCAGCAGTGAGTTAAATATATAGTACATTGGCTTTAAAAAAAATAGGTAGGAAAATGTAGAGTGTAAAGTCATCCAGAAATGGAAATGCTTTGCATATGCTAATTGGATAATCACAAACACCATCACTCAGCATGAACTGCAGGCTAGGCATCTTGCCAAGGATGTCTCAGTTAACCTTTAGAGGCTGCCACTGATGTTGTCCCTGTTGGACAAAAGGAGAAAAGACAGTCACAGCTAAGAAGCACATAGCAATGGGGGGAGGGGGTGCAAACCCAGAGGGTCTGGCACCCACGGGAATACACTTAACCTCTGGCTCTCTTTCCTGCCTCTCTCTCCTGGAGTGACACTCCATTTGGAGAGTGCTTAATTTTCACGGTGCGTGTGTACAGCGTCCCCTCACAGGAAGTCAAGACTGCAGATTCCCTGTGTGCCAGAATCTGGGTCAATGAACGAATGCCTTAAAGGCAGGCTGGTGTCCAGACGTTCTCTTGGAAAATATAGGAGAAGCCTGCCTCTAAATATTGAGAACAAGATCGCAGCACCAGTGGTTGCACGTTCTGTGTGTGACTGGCATACTTATGTATGTGTATGTATGTGTGTGTATGTACTCACGGTTTTCTCAATTATCCTGTGACATAAAACCTAGTACTGGCTAAAGAGATGGCTCAGTGGTTAACATAATTCTTATCTCTCTTTCAACGGACTCAAGTTTGGTTCCCAGCACCCACATCCAACAGCTTACAGCTCCCTGAAACCCCAGTTTCTGGGCAGTTAATGACTAGGGTCCCCATGAGCATCTGCAGTCATGTGCACGCATCCCCACACAGACACACATACATCGATATCATGTTAAAATAATAATTTTTAAATCTAAAAAAAAAAAAAAGAAATGGAAGAAGAAGAAGTACTGCTGGGCGAGGAGATGGCTCAGTCAGTAAGGTGCCTGAGGACCTGAGTTCCATGCCTAGAACTCATGTTTAATAAAATAAAACAACCATGCATTCATAATTCCAGCACTGGGCTGGGGCGAGATTCAGGCAGACTGTAGAGCTCACCAGTGAAAGCCATCATCTCAAAAAAAAAAATGGTGGACCAAATCGAAGGAGTGACCACCACAACTGTCCTCTGGCTTCCACACTCACACACACCTGAACACACATGAGCACACACAGAATGGAGACACGTAACGTATGCGTGCTGTCATTACCCTCATACTGTTATTGATAAGCTATTGAGAGGCTAGCTGGCTTTCTGAGGGTCTCAAAGCTAATCAATAGCAGGGAGAGGTTCAGACTCAGGTCTGAGGTTGGAAAGCCCTTCTCAGCTCACTGCTTCCCACACTCAGGAGCAACCACTCATCTTCTTATATGTCTTTAGTTTCCTGGCAATGGCTGCCTGTGAGGCCTGGGAAACTACCCAGATGTTCCCTTGACCGTACTTTGATACTACTGCCTAAAACAGGTCCTCAGCAACAGGCAGCCACTGCAGAGCTCTGTGCAGCCTCTTCATGCCAACCCAAGCACCATTAAAAGTGCTCAAGAACACAAAAGTAATCCTTTTGGGGGTTTTAGGAAACCCCATGCACCACCACAAGGGAAAGAGAAAAGAGAAATATACAGGTCTAAAATGACCAACAATAGTAAACACTCAGGCTAGGGAGTTGGCTCCATGGGTAAAGCTTGTCCTACAAGCACAAAGACCTGAGCTCCTCAGAATCCATGTTTGTTTAAAAAAAAAAAAAAAAAGAAGTAACACCAAAAATAGACGGTAAGACCAATTGTTAAACGTACCATATACTCCAGGCGCAGGATGTGGCAAACTCAAGCTGATACTGAGCTAGAAGCTTCCTTCCTGCCTGCCAGCTTTCATAGTGCTAGAAGGTGCAGTTGGGTATCCTGGGGGAGAAACGTCATCAACAGTCTTACCCAGATGGACCCTGCATGTTACCCATACTGACGTGCCAGGAAAGATGTGCCCGCCGATGGAGTAGTGGTGTGACTGTTATGGGGGTAACCAGCCACTTTCTGGTAGGATTTGAAGCCTGGTCCCCAAGTAGGAATCCCATGCCTTGCATTGTAAACCGGGTCAAATTCCATGGCTGGAGTGGCCATAAGACTTGAGGGGACTTACTACTCCCCTTCTGTTAAATGTACCTAGTGTCAAACTGCCATCTCTATACTCACATTTATGTCCATAGATTAGCGATGCTGTCAGCCTTGGCCAGAGTGGACGGCAGTTAATATATCTCTCCAGCCACAAAGAATAACGCTTTGAAAATTGTTTTACCACAGGCAAGGTTATGTAAACTTTTACTTGTAGGGCTGAGGAAGCAGTGTGGGTCCCTAGGACTCACTGGCCAGCCTAACCAAATCCGTGAGCTCCAGACCAGGAAGACCCTGTGTATGAGTTATTTCTCTATGGCTGTGATAAGACATCACAGCCAAGGCAACTTATAAAAGAAAGCGTTTGACGGCTGTGGAGCAAAGGCACAGCAGCAGGAACAGCTGAGAGACCGTATCTTCAGCAAGCAGAGGACAGAGAGGTACACCGGGAATGGCATGAGTCATTTGCAATCTCAGAGTGTGCCCCAGTGGCACACTTCCTCTAACAAGGCCACACCTCCTAATCCTTCCCAAACAGTTCCACCAACTAGGGCCCAAACCCTCAAACATATGAGCCTGTGGGGCACATTCTCATGCAAACCAATACACTTTGCCTCAAAACAACAGTGTGGAAGGCACCTAAGGAATGACAGATAAGGTTATCTTCTATCCTCCATATTCACAAATACACACACAGGCATGCATACTCCTGCATACATGTACACCTACACACACACACACACACACACACACACACACACACACGCACACACACACACATTGAAGGGGGTGTGCTTGAGAAGATAGGAACCAGAGGGAGTGGGAGGAGGACTTGAGAGAGTAATGGGAGTTAATATGATCAAAATGCATCCTGCACATGTGTTATGATGATGTAATGAAACCCCATAATTATACATAATTAACATATGCTAATGAAAACATAGAGAAAGCCTTCTGGAGGTCACATCACACATGGCTTTCTCTCACTGAGGCACTCCCAGCGAATGCTCATTTCACATAAAAACCTTGTGAGCAAACGCAGGAACTCACAGGAGTTTTAAGTTGGAGAGAAGTGAGACTCCCATCCAACCCCTACCACAGAGACAGAAGCAATCATGAGAGAGTGCGCAGTCTCGGAAGCTGTCTGATACTGGCTCTCCAACAGTCTAAAGCCACAATAAAATCAAAGTGTTAAAGGGTCCACTTAGACCCAACACAGCTCAAACACCAAGTTGATACAGAAAACAAAATGTATTGTAATCAAGCTCTTACTGATCAGTCAGGGACACAGAACAGACTCAGGAACTGAACTGTGACCTCAAGCCAGAATGTTCTAGAGTTTTTATGCCTGAAAATCAGAAGTATCTGTGCCAAGTTACAGTTACATTTTTTTCCACCACCAGGATTCAGGGATAGGGGACTCTCCTAGGGACATTTTCCCATTTGGGATATTTTCTTCTGTTCTCATTGGTTGGTTTACTCAGCTGTGGTAGGGTGACTTGCCCAGCATTCAAGTCTCAACTTGCCAACCAGGATGTCAGTCACCCAGAAAAGTCTTGGGATCTTAAACTTTGTTTGACTCCTATACAAAAACGGAAGTTTTATTCAAAATGGCTTCAGTTTGGTTCCTTCTTACAAAGGGAGAAGAAAATGGGAAGAAGCAAAGGAAGTTGCTCAGCAGAGAGGGTCATGGGAAGGGGAGGGATGGGGAATACAGAAAAGTAGCTGTCTGACCATAATCCAATCCCATAATGCCCTGGGGTCTATGAGATTTTGCTATTGAACACATTCACACGACTTTCTGTTTCTATTCAGGAACCAGAAGGCAAGACCCACTGAGCCACCAGACACCCTCTCTCAAAAGCAAAACAAATACATGAAGAGCTAACTGGCTACTCTCTCTCTCCTTCAGCCCTAACCATTCAGAAATTCACACTCCATCTTCCCCTTGGCAAGAAACTGAGTGTATCCCCAAGGCCTGGTGAAAGTCATACACCTTCGAATCTAAGCGAGAGAAAATGTTCTTGACTTGGCATGGTGTTTTAAAAGTTTCTTTCAATGGCAGTTATAAATAGTTGTGGACCTGTCAAAGCTACATCAATGCTTCAGCTCTTTGAAAGGACCAAGGAGGAAGGGAAAGCTATTTTAAGTGGGAGAAACTTTCATAAGCATCTATCTCCTCTGTGCCTGTGATGATGTGATTATGGCCTTCAGACTCCATCAGCCTGGTCTGAGCCACCAGAAGCCTGCTACCAAACACCTTGCTCCGATTATTTCTTTCTTTGATTTTTTAATTGAACGAGTCAATTCCTAGCCAGCAGTCCCCATCTGCTGCTTCTCAATATTTTTTTTTCCATGGGAATGCCTGAGGCAACTCCCCTTCCTGGAACAAGACCCTACTCTCACTGGAATCCACTCTGTTTCCTAAAGCCAGAGCCATCCGCCTGCTGGAAGCAAATCTGTCCTAGCAGTGTCCCCTCTGGAGGCCACCATCTGGGTTCTGAACTGCCCTGATGGAGTAGGAGATGGCAGGGTTGAGTGTCTGCCTCTGTGGGCTCTAAACCAACCTCTGTACACAGTGCGTGGCCTTTGACTTGAACAACAGCCAGTACAGTGTCCATCAAATAATGACTTGGTTAAACAAACCAGCTCCATCTTGCAGATGGCAGAAGAAACGAGGGCACAGAGAGACAAACAGGGAGGGAACAGGAGAGGTGTCTCAGAAGTTAGAAACACTTACTGTTCTTAGAGAGGACCATATTTCAGATCCCAAACACCCACATGGTGCACGTACATGTTAGCAGGCAAAACAGTTATAAACACCAAATACAAATAAATAGATTTAAAAACAACTCAACACTTGGCAGGTCCCCAAAAACAAAAGGATGAGAGCTATGCCCTGAATTGTAGCCTTCCCCCAAATCTATAGGGTAAGTACTGGATATTCAGCCAACTTGCTCTTATTCTTTGCCAGTGACTACAGAGACAGAGAAAGAACATCCTGTGCCGCAGACCAGCCTCATCTTAAGCAAAGCTGTCTGTGTCACTTACTTTCATCTTTGTTGCACAAAATGTCCAGACAATGTCACTTCAGGATAGAAGGGCTAATTTGGCCTCCCTGTTTGAAGCTTGCCGTGGCGGGGAAGGCATGGCTGTGCTAGCTTCAGACAGCTGGTTCTACGGCCTCTGCGGGCAGGAGGCAGAGAGCGATGCCTGCTGGCTTTCAGCTCCTTTCATTCAATCCAGGCTCCAGCTCACGGGATGATAGGACATCATCCTACCTCAGCGAACCCGATCTAGATAAACTCTTTACAGGCATGCCCAGAGGCTCATCTTATAGGCATTTATGGGTCCCATCAAGTGGACAATCAGGATTAACCATGGAACTGTCCAAGAAAATTATAGAACAAGCCTACAAGTAGAACATTATGATAGGCAGATTTGGGCCCAGGGGTCCCGCTCAAACTAAGGCACCAGCCAAGGACAATACAGGCGGTAAACCTCAAACCCCTACCCAGATCTAGCCAATGGACAGAACACTCTCCACAGTAGAGTGGAGAGTGGGATATGACTTTCTCACATACTCTGGTGCCTCACTTTTGACCATGTCCCCTGGAGGGGGAGACCTGATGGCACTCAGAGGAAGGACAGCAGGTTACCAAGAAGAGACTTGATACCCTATGAACATACACAGGGAGAGGTAATCTCCCTCAGGAACAGTCATAGGGGAGGGGAATAAGGGGAAAGTGGGAGGGAAGGAAGAATGGGAGGATACAAGGGATGGGATAACCATTGAGATGTAACAAGAATAAATTAATAAAGGAGAAAAAAAGAAAAATAAATAATATTACTTGTTATATTAATCTTACAATGAACTATTTGAATGGAAATATATAGTAAATAAATTTCACAAAAAAAGAAAAGAAAAGAAAATTATAGAACAAGCCATAATGATCATTTGGGATTTACTTATTTATTTAATGAGTGAGTGTGCGCCTGCATATGTATACATGTGTGTGTGTGTGCACGTGTGAGCACACATGAGCACATGTGGGTATATGCATATGTGTATATATGTGTGTGCGTGTGTGCATATGAGTGTATATGTGTGTATTAGAGGACAGCCTTTTCTGAGTCATTTCTCTCCTACACCTTATTTTGAGGCGGAGTCTCTCTTGAATTGTGCTACACCCATGAGCTTCCAGCCAGTCTTCTATCTCTTCTGCCATCTTGGCTGGGATGACATGCAAGCCACCAGGTCTTGCTTTTTAAGTGAACTCTGGGAATGAAACACTGGCCTTTGGGCTTCCACAGCCAGTGCTTTGGGCAGCTGAGCCCCTTTCCCAGCCCTCACAGTGGTAAACTGAAAGTTCCCAGACATACCTAGATGAGCAAAAAGGCGAAAGCCCAACATATTTAACAGTCTTTTCTCTAACCCAAAACACCACCATTTCTGTGGTATCATGTGAGTCAGGGCCCAGGAGAGCAGCTAATACCCAGCTGGCACCGTCTAACACTGCATGCATCCTATGTTAGATGAATGTGTTCTCCTGCTCCACCACTGGACCATCAACTCTGCTCCAGGAACCATGCTGATCAGAGGCACTCAAACATGTCAGGAAACCCTGCTGCTTAGGTCAAAGTCTACCATTATTGGAAAGTCCTGAACTCCGTGACAAATGGAGGGCTCCCTTCATCAATGGGAATCCTCTTCTCTGCCTGGGGATCCCAGACCCCCATACCTCTACCTGAAGAATGTCATGTAGCCCTGGGGCGGGGGGGAAATTACAAATCCAACTCCTTTTCGCCCTATAGGATTCCCTTCAGCAAGCACCTGACATGCCTGGAATGCCTCCCCTGTTGTTAATGAGGCATCCCGGTACCTTAGCCCTTTAGCCAATGACATTCATCCACCCTGGGCATGCCCACTCCCTCCCACAAAACCCTGTATAACCTTTGCTTACCCCAAATAAAATTTAATCTGCCTCCCTGAAGCTGGTCCCTGAAGGTTATTTCCCTTCATGCTCACGGGCTACCACACCCCCAGTTCATTGCTTCTGCTCCCTGGTTCCTGAGGACCAGTAGCCAGCAACCCTGGGGATGATTGGAAAGCCACGCAGACACCACAGACAGGACTCTCAAGGGAAGGAGTCAGATGGACATAAAACTCAGCACTTTAAAAAGTTAAGTTGGGGCTGGAGAGATAGCTCAGTGGTTAAGAGCACTGTCTGCTCTTCCAGAGGTCCTGAGTTCAATTCCCAGCAACCACATGGTGGCTCACAACCATCTATAATGAGATCTGGTGCCCTCTTCTGGCCTGCAGGTGTACATGCAGATAGAAAGTACTTGTATACATACATAAAATAAATAAATCAATCTTTTTTTAAAAAAGTTAAGTTGGGAGTATAGCTCCTCTTTTAAAAGGAAATAATGTTGGGGAAAAAAATCAGTCAACTAATGAGTATACAAGCCAAGTGTGGTGGTCTACTAATAAAATGTTAGTCAGCTTTCAAAAGGAATAAAGTACTCATTTGGCTACAGTATGAAAGTACTACACTGAATGAAATAAGCCAGTGACAAAAGGCCGTGTAGCCCTTGATTTCATTTATATAAAATGTCCACAAGTGTCAAACCCAGGTTTGACTGAAAGTAGATGCATGGAATATGGAATAGGTGTGATTGAGAAAAAGTATGTGGTTTCTTTGGGAGTTAGTTAGCAAAAAAAAAAAAAAAAAAAAAAAAAAAGTTCTAGAACCAGATTGTCTTGGTGGTTGCACAACTGTGCTACTAGCAAGTTTAATAATTGATTGTCTGTAGCCCGTAAGAGATAATAAACCCTTTCCTCCACCAAGTGGCTTCTGGTCATGATGTTTATTTCCGCAACAGAAAGCCAACTAAGATAGTTGCCATGCCTACAGCAGCCATCTCTTGCCCCCAGAATGCCCTGAGTATTGCCCATCCTTGAGAAGACAGAAGAAGGAGACTATCTAGACAGGCCTTGGAAATGGACTCCGAGCTGTCTGTGCCATCAAGCAAGAGCAAGCAGCTGAGAAATCAGCTAGTGGGTCACACAGCCCGTGGCAAGTCAAAATTATAAGCCCTTCTAGGGCCTCATTCACATTGGATCCCAAAGAATCCCCCTTTCTAATCTACTCAACCTGTCCAATACAAAGCATGTCTTCCCCACAGAGACAAAGCGCTCACACAGAACATCTGCAGGCATCTATTGGCTGAGCATCTTATATATAGCCGGTGTTGAGCAGGATCCTGGGGTTAGAGAGAAAGAACGCAAAGCTCTCGGAATGCAGTATTCTCTGCAAGGCAGCACACACAGTAGGACACAGTGCTGTGGGATGGGCATTTGTGATGGAACAACTGCCACAAGCCTAGAACTAAACACATCCCCTGCCCAGGGACATGAGGAACAGGGGACCCTGATAAAGGGGACCTCCACATAAGAGGCTCTGAGGCCGGGCGTGGTGGCACATGCCTTTAATCCCAGCACTCGGGAGGCAGAGGCAGGTGAATCACTGTGAGTTCAAAGGCTAGCCTGGTCTACAAAGTGAGGCCAGGCCAGCCAGGGATACACAGAGAAACCTTGTCTCAGAAAAAAAAAAGGGAAAAAAAAAGAGACTCTGAAAATGCTGCTTAAATGATAATAAAAAGGGGACTGGGAAAATACAAAGCAGCAGAGACGGCTCCAGATCACAAGTCCTGGGTAAAGCTGACATGCCTGTCATCCCAGCACATCAGGGGCTGTGGCAGGAGGATCATGCCAGTCTGGACTACGTAGTGAAATATGCCTGGGGAAACAAAGGTCTAAATACCCAACTGCCTGCTGGGATAGTTCCTAGGAGACAGGAAGAGGCAGCCTCAGCATCTGTCTCTACCACATTCATTTTGTGGTCCTCGGCGCAATGACTGGGTCGCAGAAAGTGCTCAATAAAATCTCAGCAATAATTGCTATGGAAAGGTTTTAGAAGGCTCATTATATGATAATAGTAATAGCTATTCACGCGACACCTGTTGTTAGAGAGACACTTCCCTGTTGCCGCCACAGCGCTGGTGATGCCGTGCATGCCGCACTCCTCTGAATATTTATCACAGCTTGCAAATGCACCCGGTGCTGTCACTGTCTGCCTCTCCTACTATAATAAGACTTCCACAAGGAAGGAGCTCATTGCAGTAAAAAACTCCAGTGCCTATAACTGATAGTGACACACGAGCTGAAAGTTCAACAAGGCCTGAGGAGGTGGCTGAGCTGAGAAAGTGCATGTCTGATAAAGGTTTGGACTGGAGCTGAGCCCCGGCACCCATGAGAGAAAGAAAAGTAGGGCTGGAGGAATACTCCCATAATCTAACATGGGGGAGGTGCAGACAGGAGAGAGCTCACTGGCCAGCCAGGCACACATACACACACACACACACACACACACACACACACACACACACACACACACACACACACACGCATGCACACACACACCATAAGTCATGATTGGTTGAATAATGATTCCATTTATAGTAATCCATAGATGCTTCAAATGAAGGCTTTAAAGTATAGAAAGGCCACTCAGCCTGTAATGCAGCCCCAAATGTTTTAGACAGAAGACCAGAGTCAAAGGGCAGTGAGGAGCTACCACACACATGCTGTGAAGGAAACCTGGATAGAGAGTAGTTATCAGACTAGAGAAGTTTTCAGGAGGTTGGTGAGGGTAGTGGGTGGGTAGATGGATGGATGGATGGATGGATGGATGGGTGCATGGGTGGATGCATGGATGGATGGATGGACGGATGGATGGACGGATGGATGGATGGATGGATGGGTGGGTGGATGGATGGATAGATGGATAGATGGATGGATGGGTGGATGGATGGGTGGATAGATGGATAGATGGATGGATGGATGGATGGATGGATGGATGGATAGATGATAGATGGATGGATGGGTGGATGGATGGATGCATGGATGGATGGATGGGTGGATGGATGATAGATGGATGGATGGGTGGATGGATGGATGGATGGATGGATGGGTGGGTGGATGGATGATAGATGGGTGGATGGATGGATGGATGATAGATGGGTGGATGGGTGGATGGATGATAGATGGGTGGATGGATGGATGGATGATGGGGTGGATATAAGGATGGATGGGCGGGTGGATGGTGAATGGAAGAATGGGTGAACAGGTTGTGGATAAATGGATGGTGGATGACTGGAGGGAGAGGTGGATAGTGGATATATAGATGGTGGGTGGAGGGAGGAACAAATTATATGAGAAGATGGATACCGGGTGGAGGGAGGGACGGAAGGGTGGATAAACAGATGGGTGTATATTAAGGTAGATGGGTGAATGAGTGAACATACGGATGAGTGGACACATGTGTGGGTGGGTGGTAAATGGAGAGGGCTGGATAGTTCTATGTAGGAGGGGTGTGTGTGTGTGTGTGTGTGTGTGTGTTTGGGTGAGTGGGTAGATGTGTGAGTGGATAGATGAGTAGATACGTAGGCAGATGGTTGGGTGGGTCACAGGTGGGTGCTGAGCAGACCCTCAGAGGCACCCAGTCCCCTTGTACGGAGTATTTTACACATACAGTGACTTTTTTGCTAACCAAAATAGATATAAAATGCTGTCCTGGTGATAAAAGCAGAGCCTGAAACATCATGAGATTCGGGGATATAAAAACCCTCTCCAAGAGGCCTTCATACCAATTTTTTTCCCCAAGACTCATGTGCTCAATTCTTCTTCCTTTTACCCTCCAAGTCAAATAAAGCATAAATCAGCCTTTAGCCTGTCATGCCTACGGCAGATTTTCAAATCCTGAGTGCTGAGACTTTAAATTATTCTGTACCTAACTTGGTTAAGCGGCACCTGAGTCTAGCTAGGATAATCTGATTGTCAGGAAAGCAGGGAGGGCCTGACCTGCAAATGGTCCTGCGGATGCAGCGGCTGTCCAGGAGAGTGATGAAGGCAACTAAGAGCAGCTTTGAGAGATGGCTGCTGTCCAGTCGAGTTCAAGCTCGCGCCCCGTCAAGAAACTCCCCAGGCGGCCCCTCTCTCTTATCAAAGACACTCCAAAGGCAAATCTAGAGCTTTCCTTTATGTTCTTTTGTCCCTCTTTCCTAGCTTCCCCTCTCTTCCTTAAAAGCACATCTACTCCCACTCACCGCTGTGTTCGTGGCTATCATTGGTGAAATATATAATTATAATTTAAGAGAAAGCCCCACCACAGTGTCTTCCTATTTACCTTGAAATCCTCCCCCTTAGTAATGCCTTCCTTTGCGCTGAGCACTGCCCTCTTGTGGTCTGATCATGTCACTTAAAATCATATCAAAGAATTCACCACCAGGACCTAAATGGCTCCTATTTCTCAGGAACAGAGAAGCATCTTTAGCAACAACCTCATCTCTGTGAGGCGGAAGCTGGATAATTCTGACACTTGACACCCGAGAGAAAATGCTGCACCGTGGTATGCCTGCTCAAACTAGGACACTCAGCCAGGGCATCTTTGGGGACCCACCCAGGATTAGGCCACTGCATTAGTTTCTTCTCTTATTTGGCAACATCCAACAAGAAGTAACTTACGGGAAAGAGAATTTATTTCGGCTTACTGTCTGAGGATGCGGTCAGGCGTGGCAGGAGCAACACGGCCACAGGAGCATGAGGCAGCTGGAGACATTGTATCTGCAGTGAGGAAACACAGCAGACAGGAAGTGAGTCTAGGCTATAATGACCGAAGGCCCTCCCCCACAGTGAGTCACTACCTCCTGCAGCAAACCTCATACCTCCTAATAGGGCTCTACAACCTTCAAAAACAGCGCCACCATCTGGAGACCAAGTGAACAAACACATGAGCCTATGGGGGACATTCACACTCAATCCACCATGACACGCTTTTCAAATGCCCATTGGGCCAAGTGTGCTATCGGTGGGTTTCTTCTTCAGTTAGCTAGTCTCAAAATAGGGTCCTCATAGGGACAAGAGGTGGGTGAGCCCAGCAGTAGCTCTTTTTTTTTTTTTTTTATATCCAAAGTTTACTCCTTTTTTTTTTTCAAGACAGGGTTTCTCTGTGTAGCCTTTGCTGTCCTAGACTCACTTTGTAGATCAGGCTGACCTTGAACTCACAGCGATCCACCTGCCTCTGTCTCCTGAGTGCTGGGATTAAAGGCATTCACCACCACGCCTGGCCCAATATTTACTCCTTTTTAAAGCAGAACAATACTCTGCTGTGTGGCTAGACCACACCGATCAACTCTTGGCGGACACATAAGTTGTTGTGCCCACTGACCATCATAAAGAGTGACGCTATTGCCGTGCAAGAATTGGAGTCTGTGTCTTGGTTTCTTTCCCTGTTTCTCTGATAAACGCTTAGGGGGAAAGCAACATAAGGGAGAAGAGCATCTATTCTGTCTCACAGTTGCAGCGCATCACGGCTGCAGAATTGTGAAGTAGCTGGTCACATGACATCCACAATCAGGAAGCAGAGAGTGGAGAAGCGGGCTGCTGCTCAGCTCCAGATCCCCTTCCTGTGGAATGATGCTGCCCACAGTAGGCAGGTCTTCTCACTTCAATTACCCTAACTAGGATCACCCCCTACAGGCATGCCCAGAGGCCCAGGTCCCAGGTGATCCTAGACTCTGTCATGATGGCAACACACTCACCAACACACCCGGTTTTTAATTCCAGAGGAAGTGTTAACGGTATTGCATCCAGGTCATCAAAATCCGTTCCCTTCTTCTACAGTGTGACTTCATTTTATGGTTCCCAATGCTCTTCTCTCTGCCACTGGGTTTAGGTCAAGACCCCTACCAGCTGCTCCCTCCAGGCCTCTCTAACTATCCATGTGGTGGCCTACAAATTTGTGTATGCACTCCTGTCCCCCCCCAAGAGGTCCCAGAAGTCACCTCAAACTGGCCTCTCTTTACTTTCCACTGAGCTTTGCTTATGAGACAACTGGGGAGGTGACCTTGCTTGAGTCCCCCAAAGTCCTCCTGCTGTGCTAATCCCAGGACAATGTCCTTATCACCCACCTCATTTACCCAACAAAGAAGATTAATATAATCCTACACAACTTAGCCACCAAACAAATATTTATTGAATGGCTAAAGAGCAGGATATTAAAATAATCTTGTTTCTTGGAATTGGGTCAACCCCTCTTTAAGTTTAGCTACAGTACAACATCTACAGGGCATGCTGAAGCATCATGGTGGTGCTAGACTGACAGACTGTAACCATCTTGTCTCTCTTGTGCTTGCTGTGTAACCATAGGTTACTAGTGCGTATTGCTCTTGTGCAACCCAAGTTCAGATACCATCATCCATGCCAAGTAGTCACAACTACCTGTGACTCCAGCTTCAGGGGATCTGATGACCTTTTCTGGACTACATAGGCGTGTGTGTGTGTGTGTGTGTGTGTGTGTGTGTGTGTGTGTGTGTGATTGCACACACACACAAATAAGTGAGTTGTATTTTTTAAGTTAGGTTGGAAACTGAGGAAGGTATAATGAAAAGAGTTGTGATGCATATATATTGGGCTTGGACCCTCCCACATCCACCCACAAGAGGAGGGGTCCCCTCCCCTGAAGCCAAGAAGAGAAGACTCAAAGAACCCATTTTATGGGCCCAGGAAGAATATTAGAACCTCAACGGAAGTTCAAGAGGCATGTTTGAGAGGAGTTCCGCAGACTTGGGAACAGAGAGGAGAAAGGGCTTTCCTGGAAGCAGGCTGACTTTTCATAGCTGAGATGCAGAGGCTGGGGACATTGTACAAGGCATTCCAAGGACATCTGCAGATGCTGGTGACATTGTACAGAGCATTCCAAGGGCTTCTGCAGAGGCTGGTGGCGTTGTACAGGGCACTGGAGGCATAGTTTTGCAATGTCTTCTCCTCTCCCTCTCCTCTGAGGACACCCTCTATTTCACCATGCATTTCCAGGGAACCTGACAGTACTTGTCACTTTCCATCATGATGATAAAATGCCTGACACAAACAACTTAGGGAAAGGTTTGCTCGGTTCGTGATTTCAGAGATTTAGCCCAGAAGCCTCAGCTCTGTTGACAGTGAGCTCATGAGAGGTAGAGAGAGCAGCATGGTGGAACACAGGTCACCTCGGAGACTGCAGGATACAGGAAGGGACAGAGACAAGTCCAAGACAAGATACCCTAAGGCCCGTAGTGACCTGCCCCCCCCCCCAGCTAACCTCTCTCTCCTATGCTTCCCACAAGACCACCAATGAAGGCTCATGGGGAGTCAAGGCAGACCAGCCTGAGCACATAGGTTCACAATGGCAGAATCTGCAGCGGGCAGTATCCAGGAGTGCTCAGGGGACCACACCACGAGACAGGGCCTCATGCTAGGATCTTATTCCTTGAATTCCCAAGTCTAGTGAACCAAAGCCTTCCAGTGAGGCCACACCTGAGTGAAGACCAGAATCCTCACGGGGCAGAAGCAACAGGAACAGAAGGACAAGGTGTATCCACAAAAGCCAGAGAGGGAGAAAGGTAGGAAGCCAGAGCCACCTGAGACAGAGCTCCGTGAAAGGGAAGCTCAGGAGGTTATCCCAGCCTGACTTCCTGCACAACAGCACAGGAAATCTCAATTAAGCACAAGGAACAGCAGCGCAGGAGTCAAATCTCATCCAACGTTGTGAGAAAATAGCAATTTTCACCCAACAAAGGCAGGTCAAATGTACACAGCGGGACAAAGGGAAGAGGAAACTCTTGTCTTAATATTTCAAAACAGACAAAAAGAGAAATTTAGAAAACTGTGACTGAATAAAAGCTACATATTACAAGCCCCTACAGAATAAACCCAAAAGCCACTTAACTGTGGCACATGCCTGCTACCCCAGCTGCTGGTGAGGTTAAGGCAAAATGACCCCATGTTCAAAGTCAGATCCTACCTCAATGACACCCTCACACCCACACCCAAAGAATAATTCAAGAAAATCAACCCAAGACTTCTCTCCCTCTCTCTCTCTCTTTCTCTCTCTCTCCCTCTCTCTCTCTCTCTCTCCCTCTCTCTCTCCCTTTCTCTCTCTCCCTCTCTCTCTCTCTCTTATTTTATGAGCTCATTTATAGGAGACAGTTCTCTCCCTCCAACCTGTGGGATACAGGGATCAAACTTGGGTTTGGGAGACTTGGTGGCAGGCAACTTGTCTCCCCAAAGACTTTAAATAATAATAACTCGGGGGGGGGGGGCAGGGGGAGGGGCTGAGGAGACCGCTCAGTGGTTAACGCACTTGACATACAATAATGGAGGCCAGAGTTCAGATGGCCAGAGCCCATGAAAATGCCAGTGGGCATGGCAGCCAGACTGTAATTCTATCCTCAGAAGCCAGAGACAAGGGATTCCCAAGGGCAAGCTGGCCAGCAAGATTAGCCACATCGGTGAGCTCTGGGTTTGATTGAGAGACCCTGCCTCTGTGAATAAGGTGGAAGTGTGATTGATGAAGGATGACTCCCAACATCAGCCTTGGGCCTCCACATGCGTATGCGTTCCACGTACATACAAACATGTATACACAAACATGCACACTACACACACACACACACACACACACACACGGAAATGGAAAAAGAAAAGAACATTGATTTTTTTTTTTTAAATTGGAATGCCAGCCGGGCAGTGGTGGCGCACGTGTGTAATCTCAGCACTAGGGAGGCAAAGGCAGGCAGATAGATCGCTGTGAGTTCGAGGCCAGCCTGGTCTACAAAGGGAGTCCAGGACAGCCAAGGCTACACAGAGAGACCCTGTCTCGAAAAACAAAAAACAAACAAACAAACAAAAACCTAGAAAAGGAGACCAAATCACTTCTCAGGTAAATGAAATCACTCAGTTCAGTAAACATTGTAACTACCACACTTCATACTAGAAAACATGAGATGACCTATTTAGGGTTCTCACAGGGGGAAGGGGGGGAAAACATGAGCCACAAGCCTCTACCCAAAGCTGATCTTCAAACAAAATTAAATTCAAAAAGTAATTCCCTAAATATCCAGAATAAAACAAAACAAACAGACCTATCACCACATAGACAAGAATAGTTTAAGCATTTTTAAAGAAAATTTGCCTTATGCCTCAATAATTTTTTTAAACTACGAAAAGTAACAGTACAGTCAAACAGAGTTAATAAAACAAGTGTTCAAATTTTGTTTACTATTATTCGCAACATTCAAAAGGTAGTAACAGTGCAACCACCTACCAGTTGATGGACTGGCAAGAAATGTTTGGTCTATCTTACTTTGGTTTCTATCTCTATCAGTGGTGTGTTAGGGTTTCTATTGCTGTTGACCAAAGCAACTTGGGGAAGGAAGGCTTTATTTGGCTTACACTTCCACAAAGTCAGGGCAGGAACTCAAACAGGGCAGGAACCTGGAGGCAGGAGCTGATGCAGCGGCAACAGAGGAGTGCTGCTCAGTGGCTTCCAGGCTTACTGCTTTATAGGCTTGCCCAGTCCAGGGATGGCAGCACCCATGATGAGCTGGGCCTTCCCCCATCGATCACTAATTAAGAAAATGCCCCACAGGCTTGCCTACAGAATGATCACATGGAGGCATTTTCTTAATTGAGGCTCCCTCCTCTCAGATGACTCTAACCTGTGTCAAGTTGGCATAAAACTAGCCGGCCCACATGGAATATGATTCAGCTGTTAAAAAAAGAAAAAGGAAAGAAAAGAATGAAGCATCACTACACGCTACAGTGGGGATGAACTGGGATGCGCTCCACTAAGGGAAAGAGGTTAATGACGCCATGAGTCTATGTGCACAGAATGTGGAGATCGAGCAAGCCCACGGGCAGATAACGTAGATAAGCGGTCTCCAGGGGATGCAACCGGAAGGAAGGGTGAGGGGGTGACTGCTTGCTGAGTGACCGGATTGTATGAGTGATGCAGATGTTTTAATTCAAGATGGTAATGATGATGCTGTCATGGCGTTGTGAACGTATTCAACTCTAAGTGACCAAAAAGGTAATTTTTTTTAATCTTACACAAGCTTTGCCTCAATAAAGAAAATCAGCGTAAACCACTGTCTTCATCGGCGGATGGAAATGATGGCTTTGCAGTGTCTGAGCTCTTGCAAGGGCACCGTGGGATGCTGCGGCACATAGGAAGACTGGGTGTGTCTTTGGTACTCAAATTCCCCATCAGTGGGGAAAGGAGTCACTGCTGCCCTGGCTTAGCGGGTGGTGTCAATATGTGTTTCTTAGGTGTTTTGCTTCCTTCGTCCATGGTACTGGCTACTGGAAGCCATCCAAATGCCTGGCATCTCAGAAAATACACATGGGAGGGGGGAAAGAGCTAAAAATAAAAGAGGATGAGGAGAGAAATCAACAAATGCACCCACACGTTCAGATGTGCGCATGCATAAAGGGCTGGAAGGAATAATATGAAAGGATCATATCAATTTTGGGAATTGATTGGAATCTCCGCTACTATTTAATACCCCTCCTAACTTTAGAATAGTTTTAAAAATACATAGGGACTTTATAAAAAAAATTTTTTAATGCATTTAAAACGAAAGCCCCCAAGCGCATTGACACTGTTTTATTAGAAACTTTAATGTTGTGGTGGAGACAAATTAACACAGCTCTATTTATGAGTGTAAATATTTGTTTCAAAACTATTTCCAATATAGGCAATTTTGAAAATACCTGTATATCTACTAATAGGCCCTGGATAACTGCTGCAGGCATGCGTTGGAACATGACAAGATCATTAGAACTCACCTTTCCTTAAAGTATTTAAAGAGCACGGAAACACCCATGATTACTGTGAGCAGGGAAACACAGTTTGGGTGCAGTGTTAGTGGAAAGTAACAAAGTCCAGTGTCATGTTTAAGAGTTAAACTTTCAATCAGTGTGGCGGCGCATACCCTTAATCCCTGTCACTCAGGAGGCAGAGAGGCAGGCTGATCTCTGTGAGTTTGAGGCCAGCCTAGTCTACATAATGAGTTTGAGAACAACCAGGGCTACATAATAATACTTTGTCTCAAAAAAACAAAACAAAACAAAACAAGCAAACAAACATATCTAAACTTTCTCTGGCTAGCATGTGTGTGCAAGGGCCTGGTATGAAACCACAGCCATGTAAGTGTTTTTGACACCCCGGGGGCCTGTTAACTATTGCATACCTACCCAGTGCTCTCCGTATTTTCCTTTTGACAAATTTCCATGGTCCGAAAAAAGCAATAAATGCTCATTTTTAAAGAAGTGTGAAAGGATCTCTGAGGACGAGATGGAGTTTCAGCTTCCAGACGTGAGACTGGACCATAACTGTCGCCTTAAAGAAATGGGAATAAATGGGAACATGACCAGAACTGTCATCAAGCGAGTAGCCGCCAGCACACTGTGGACCATTCTCCAGATGATGCGCAGCCCTCTGAGAGCCCAGCTACCAGGGGGGTTAGTGGAGAAGCATCACCTGCGCAAAGGATTCAGACTGAGAGACTGAGATGCTCAGTCTAAAAGATAAATAAAAGCCTTTGGTTTCTCTCTTTTCCTTCTTCTTTCTCTTTCCTGCTCAGGGTCACGTGCCTCGGGAGGAAGGTCGCAGGCTAGCTGTGGGATGAATGTAGGTTATACCTTCTGTTCATGCACTGCCAAGGCGTTAGAGACGGTGCTGCCGCCCAGAACAAGCGGCCCAGGCTCAAGCCAATCAGAATATTCAGTTCTGGGGACCTTGGCATGCTTCAAGGTTCGTCCCAGCAAGCCTGACAACCTGTGGCCAGTGAGCCCACCCCCGCCCCCGGGGGGTGGGGATGGGAGTGGGGGGAATCCGCATTCTCTCCACACCCCTCTCCTTGTGCTTGGCTTTTTAAAGAGGTACTGGGGATCAGACTCCGCTCCTCACACCCAAAAGGCCAAGCGCTTTACTGACTGAGCCATCGGCCTCATCCCTGTACCTTAACTCTTCCAATGATTAAGTTACAAATCACTTAAACCCATCGAAAATATCGTGCACGGAAATCAATACACCCAGTCACGGCCACAGAAGACACGGGGTGGGCGGGGGACGGGGGAAGGGGAGGGAGGAGGGGGAAGAGGGAGGGGAGAGGGGGATGCGGGGGAGGGGGAGGAGGGAGGAGGGAGGGCTCCTTGTTTGAGGAACCAAGAAAGGTGCTCTCAGAAGCAAGGGAAGTAAGGGAATGGACGTTAAGAAAGAATTCAGTTTAGGGAGGGAAAAAAAATCCCAGCCTCGATGAAAAATTAAAGGGTGGTTATTTGAATGGCATTTTCCCCCTTTTACAAAATGGCTCACCACGGAGCCCCTTTACTCTGAGAGCTCCCGACTGCCTAAGTGCCTGGTAGCATCATTAACTACTTGACAGAGAGCTGGAGGGCAGTGGCGTGGGGGAGGAGGGGTGGAAGGGAATCTTAAAGCCAAGCCTGGCCCATTTAAGACCAATTTGAAATGAAGACTTCAGCAAGTCTGAAGGTGTAATTTGGGTAAATGTGCTAACCAGGGCCTCCAGAAATAACTCCTGAGAAATGCTTCCCAGGAGCAGCCCTTAAGACTGTTTTAGGCGGACATTGACTGACGTCTCTAAAAAGCAGGTGGCAATCAGCACGGACAGGACGATTCCGATTTCGGATTTGAAAGATTTAATCCTCGGTTAAAAACACAGAGAAAGAATCGTAAAGAAGTCAACAGTGGGGCTGCGGTGGAGACGGTGCTTGCCACGCGCATGCGCACAGTGACCGAACCATGTAAAACAGCTGGGCTCAGCAGGGTGCACCTGCAATCCCAACTCTGCAGAGGCAGAGACAGGAGGATCCCGGGAAACCTCTGGCCAGCCAGGCTAGATGAAGCTGAAAGCCCCAGGACCAATGAAAGACTCTGACTCAAAAATACAACAGGTTTTACACTTTTACAACCAATTATATTACTGATTTTTGCTACTTCTTGCTTTGTTTTGTTTTTTGTTTTTTGAGATAGGGTTTCTCTTTGTGGCACTGGCTGTCCTGGAACTCACTCTGTAGACCAGGCTGGCCTTGAACTCAGAGATCCACCTATCTCTGCCTCCCCACTGCTGGGATTAAAGGTGTATGCCACCACCACCCTGGGGACTATTGCTACTTTAAAAACAGAAAACTGAATCAATTAATCCACCATGAAAAAAGAAAAAGACGATGACAGTTATATTTTATTGTGAGTTCATTGGAGGAAAAAAGGTGATTTTACTAAATTTTTTAAAAATTCTTCCAGTTTTGGGTTTTTGGGGGGGAGAGTTGGGGTTTCTTGTTTGTTTTTATTTATTTTGGTTTTTCTAGACAGGGTTTCTCTGTGTAGCCTTGACTCTCACTTTGTAGGCCAAGCTGGCCTCGAACTCACAGAGATCCACCTGCCTTTGCCTCCCTGAGTGCTGGGAGTATAGGCAACGTGCCACCCTACCCAATTTCTTCCAGTTTTAATAAGGTATAATTAGTAAAAAAATATACATATTTGCAACTAAAATTAGAAAGATGTGAAGTACATGAAGAAGACATCCAACATTGACCCCTGGCCTTCACACAAGTGTGCACACACACACACACACACACTCATACCTGTATACACTCAGACCACACCCCACATGCATGCATGCACACACAATCTGATGGTGTTTCTGTTTCAATGAAACGGTATGATAGGTGACTTACGATATCATCTTTATTCTTGTCGAAATTCACCCAAGTTCAAGGTTGTCTTTAGGTAGAAAACGGTAGGTAGGGGCTATTTCTGGGGCTAGGGAGATGGCTTAGTGGCTAGGAATACATGGTACACTCACAGAAGAGCCAAGTTTAGTTCCCGGCTGACTATGAACTCATTGATAATCTGCTGAAGATCATATCAATCATTTGTTAACTGAAAACATAAAGTGGGGGGGGGTCTCTCACTAGATGGCCCAAACCTCTTATTTCCCGATCCGATGATACAGTGAGTTAATATTCTTAGGACTGCTTATCGTATGTGGAGCACTGTGCTCAACGCCACCCAAGAAATCATGTCGCCAGCTCCTCACAGGTACACGGTGAGATGTGGCCTCTGTTCCCTGCCTCTACTCTTCCAGATGCTGACACTGGGGTTCCGAGCAGTGGCGTGACCTGCTCAAGGGTGCCAGCTGCAGGTGGCAGTGAATCCAGGTCTCTCAGCTTCTTCCTTAGGGCTCTTCCTCCTCCCAGCCCTGAGCTTCCACCCATGTCCCAGTTAATAGGCTGAAAATATCCTGTAATTGCCCCATAAATAAGCCATGGAGCTTATTTATCCCTTACATTTAACTTATTATTTAGCATTTAAAGGACACATTACAAGGAGCAAGAGCCATCAATCTCTCACATGGCCCTCTGGTTAATAACTTGGTAATTATAATCCATAGTCACAAAAACTGAATGTGCTTATGGTTGCCATGGTGCCAGATATCCTTTTAAGGAAGAGTGCCCATCAACTATCTGACCTGCTCACTCTCCGATTTGTGTCCTCCTGGACCGACCGCACTTACCCTGGTGCTCAGAAAGCTCAGAAAGACTGAGGATTGAAAATCAAGTTCCTACACAACTCTTGGGCTGGTATCCAGATATTTCACTACACTGTAATAATGTAAATCGTTCACTCTGCGTGTGCCAAGCTAACTGCTTCACTCATGGGAGGCAGGGTAGAATGGCACCTATCAGTCTTACCAGATGCAAAATTCCCTTGTATCAGTCAGATTTTGGTGTGTAACAAACAATCCCTACCACAGACTGGCTTATGAAGGCAAATAAAAACTTCTCATTCGTATGTTTGTGGATCTCTGGAGAGTGTCTGGGCCCTGTGGGGCTAATGTCCATAGAGACAAGGTGTTCCCGTTCTCAGTTCAGTGGCCTCCCAGGGCATGACACATGAATGGCAGGAGCACAAGAAAGCCAGTAGGAATGCATGGGTCTACTTGAAAGCCAAGCTCAAGGGTCACACATCCCCACTGGCCGTGAAAGTCTCATGGTCAAGTTCTGAATCACTGAAGGAGGAAGTGTTAGCAGTCAAAGGCTGGTCTCTTCCAAAACCATCTTTCTTGATAGACTCTGAAATAAGACTGAACAACCTACGGCCTGGCCAGTCTGACATACAAAACTTACCACGGTAAACCTTTATGCAAATATTTATTGGGTATCTACTATGCTATGGGCCTATTTACAGCTCCGTACACAGACATAAATGAGGCACAGGACACACATGAAGCTCAGTGTCTTGTCTTCATTTGATCAACTGTCATCGAGTGCTGCCTTTGAGCGTGTGGCTGGTGCTCCCTACCATGAGCCACCGGGGACACTGTGATAAGCAGGATGGGCGTGGCATCTGCCCGCCTCAGTTAGGACCAAGGTCTCATTTCTTTATTCTATCCACTGAATCTTCCAGCCAAAATCTAATCATGTGTGTGTGTGTGTGTGTGTGTGTGTGTGTGTGTGTGTGTGAGCATTGAGTGTGTGTGTGAGAGAGTGAGAGTGTATGTGTGTATATGTGAGCATTGAGTGTGTGTGTGTGTGTGAGAGAGTGAGAGTGTATGTGTGTATATGTGAGCATTGAGTGTGTGTGTGTGTATGTGTCAGCGAATCAGTTTTTTATGACTAAGACCGAGCACTTGAAGCAAAACAACTAAAAGAAAGAAAGGTTTGTTTTGGCTGCTTCAGAGGTTTCTGTCCACGGTCACGTGGTTCCATCACTTTGGGCCTGTGGAGAGGTAGGAAGCCATGGTAAGACTTACAGTAGAAAAGAGATGGAGAGAGAGGGAGAGAAAGAGAGCTTCTGGGGCCCCAGTACAACCTCCAAAGGAACACCCCTCCCCCAAGTGACCAACCTCCTGCAATGACACCACATGCCCCTGATATTCCCAGAGTTTATCAATTACAAGTAAGACCTATACCTTCAACACAGGAACCTTTGGGGGACTTCCAGGCCCAACTATAGCAGTCTATAATAAATTTTTTCTAGGACTCGTGGCAAAGCTGCACAAGCCTGAGGACCTGAGTTCAAATCCCCAAAGCCCGTGTAAATCCAAGCACTGCAGCACACACCTGTCATCCCAGTGTTCCTGCCATGAGATGTGGAGAGGCGAAACAGAAGAAACCCCGGAAGCTCGCAGGCCATCCATCCTGGTTTACATATAGCAAACAACGAAAGACAACGACCCTGTCACAAACAAGATTGAAAGAGAGGACCAGGGGCCAAGGTCGTCCTCTGACCTACACATGTGGGCACAGTATGTGCTCAGACACACACACACACACACACACACACACACACACACACACACACACAGGGGCTTTTTAAAGAAATCCTCCCTAGCCCCTTTGTTCAAGCGCCCCACGGTTCCTGTGCCTCTTCTCCTCCTCCCTCACCACCGCGAGCAATAACCCCAGCTACTTCAATAGGCACTGTGTTCCTAGCCATGCTGAGCCAAGCTGACCCTCGTAAATGCTCTCCAAAGATCTGAAGAGGCTAGGCCAGCCTCCAAAAGTGCTTCTGAACCCAAGAAAATGAGAACAGCTATTTGAACGTGGAATTAATATTTATCACAGCCAGCAAGCGGCTTTTGGTGAATTCAAGATGGAGCTGTGTTTTTGCGTGCGGTGTGTACCCTCCCGTGGCACCTCGAGACCTCTGATGACCGTGTCTGGTGGGCTCCTGTTTGTGTGTGAAGTACAGTTGAATCATAACGGGCATTTCCATACCTCACACTTGGGCCTGTCTCCAGCTGTCACCTCTCCTCAGAGTTCCCTTTGCTCCTAATTGATTTGGGGACATCAATGGTGATCTTAGGCCTCTACCACCTTGACTTTACTTGACCCCAAACAAAGCTTATTACACTTTCCTAAAAATCTGGCCATCTGGCAATTTAGAAGAACTTATCAAAATTTTAAATGTGTTTAAACTTTGACCCAACAATGCTAGCTTGATTTTTTTTTCCCTACAAAATCTCTGGCAGAGAAAGCCAAAACTACATAGTCATTCTCCCTGCTCTAAGGGCTGTAATAGAAAAAGATGCCCAAACTTCCATGGACATTTGGCAAGCTAAGTGAGTCCTTTATTAATAGTTTGGGCTTGTGAGTTTTTTGGTTTTGGTTTTGGTTTGGGTTTTAGTTTTTTTTCAAGACAGAGTTTTTCTGGCTGTCCTGGAACTCATTTTGTAGACTAGATTAGCCTCGAACTCACAGAGATCTGCTTGCCTCTGTCCCCCAAGTGCTGGGGTTAAAGGCGTGTGCCACCATGCCTGGCTTAAATGAGCCTTAATATTACTATGTGGCAGAAAGCTATGTGAGTGTTAGTGGGGAGATTATAAAGACACACAAGCATCCATAGCTCCAGTTAAAGTCTGATGCCCTCATTTTGGCTTCTGTGGGTACCTGCATATGCATGGTGCATATAAATACAGTCAGATACACACACAGACAGACAGACAGACAGACAGACAGACTTACATAAAATAAAACAAATACATCTTTAAAAAAAAATATCAGCACCAAACACAGCTGACATTTGGTTCTCTCTGTGCTCACATCCAAGAAGCAAAAGCTCTGATTGGCTAATTTGGGGTGCGGTGTGAACCTCCAGTCAATCAGCAATGACCAGGAGAGAATCCTTGCCTGGAGAAGGTTTGAGAGCCTCCAGCCAGTCGCATCCTGTCAGTAGAGGTTCTGGATGCTTCCATGGCTGGAGCTGATGTCCTTGAACTTATCTCTATATTGTCTATTTTCTCTCTTTTCATCACATACACTTCAAACACATCTTCCACTGCCAGGTAGCCTAGCCCCACCCCCCACACCCCCACCCCCGCCACGGCTACCAATTCTTGATTTGTGATATTCACAGACTTTTCAACATAGATATGGGTTCCTATATCTTGAACCTTTAGTTAAGAGTTTTTTTGAGAGAGTGTCTCATATAGCCCAGGCTAGCGCAAGCCCATTATGAGATGAGGGTGAGGATGACTTTGAACTTCTGATCCACCACCTACGTCCACCTCCTAAGTGATGGCGTTACAGGCTATGCCACCATGCCTGGCTTATCTAGGCATTGGACCTAGGGCTTCAGGCATGCTAGGGAAACCCTCTACCAGCCAAACCACGATCAGTCCAGCTGGTCAGTTATTGGGGGGCCGAGGGGGGTCGCAACCTGTGGATAAAAAATGGGCGAGGGAGAGGCAGGGCTCAAGGAAACAGTAGCTTGTCAAGAGCCGTTTATTGAAGGTAAGGGCAGGCTTTTTAAAACCTGCTTTAGGGAGGGTGGGGGTAAGCGAGGAAGGTAATGGAAAAGTACAGAATCTTCTGGGGTTGAGCCCCGGGAACATCTGCAGGGGGAGGGGTTTTCCTGGTTGAGGCAAAGCAGGATGTCTCTGTGGTTATCTCAGGATCGGATCGCTCTCTTCTCAGGGCTAAGCCGGATGCCTTGTGTGCCTAGTGAGTGGCCAAGCAGGATGTTTGCTGCAGATGCTGAATGGGTGGGGGTCGGCCACAGGCCGTTTGGTCCCTGGCAAAACCACATTTCCAGTCCTTCAAGGTATTTATTTTGCTTCTTCAGAATCTAGCCTTAACTACGTTTGGATTCTCAGGACTGATGCGGGAAACTAAGATTGCAAAAATGTTGAAACATCTGTGTTGATTAAAGGTGCCACACGGGACGCACCATTTTAGCATAAGGATTGCTGGAATCTGGACACGGTAAAGTAGTCACAAGTGCATCGTGAGCTCTTGGTCCTGAGCTATGTACAGGAAGATTTTTCCCTTTTGCCTCTTGTACTTAGAGAGAAAACCAACCATTGTTGCTGGAGACAAAAAATGCATGCTAAATTGAATTTTCACAAACAACCCTTACTAATTCTTGTTTTCCAACTCTATTTACCCTCAATTGTCCGCCCCTAAGAAGCCCAAATCTCCCTTCCTTTGTCTTCTCGCTTTATTTCAGCACCCTTTGTAAAAGTGCCGTACTGCCTGCCCCAGGTAGCAAAACACCACAGTGAGATTCCTCAGCTTCTACCAGAACAAAGACCCCTTTTCGCACTGCACACAAACCTATTGTCTTCCGTCCACGTCCATTTCATAAACTACAGGATATACACCTATAAGCATCAACTCTATAGGAAATAAGCACACAGTGTACCCAGGATGCTAGCAACACACATACTACATTGTTTGAATTCAGTTATCAGAAAGAAAGAAAAAAATGTATGCTGGGCCTTTAAACACCAGTCATACTAGAATTTGGCCCCAGTTCCTCCGGGAAAAGAAGGTCATGAGCAATTGTAAAGAAACCAAAATAGGTTAATTCATACCCTCCGACTTTGCAAAGACCAGTGCAATTTAAGGTGCTCTTGACCAGGAAAGCTTTTTGCCTTAAAGGCTAACATTAGAACCTATACCTTTAACGTCCCATTCAAAATATAACCCCATAAGCTTCCTATATTGATGGTTTTCAATAGGTCTCCACTGTATGGCCATTAAATCAACCTAATGAGTCAAGACCAATGCTTATTTTAAACGAAACAGAAAAGAATAGAACATATCAAAATACATGCTTCATAGCATAATTGAAAAGTATTTCACGAATGCTTTGACCAACGCTCTCTTTCTCTCTCTGTGTCTCTGTCTCTCTCGGTCTCTCTCCTTCGGTCTCTCACTCTCTGTCTCTGTCTCTGTCTCTGTCTCTGTCTCTGTGTGTGTGTGTCTGTCTGTCTGTCTGTCTGTCTGTCTCTGTGTGTGTCTCTGTGCATGTCTCTGTATGTCTTTCTCTCCCCCCACCCCTGTGTGTGTGTGTGTGTGTGTGTGTATGTGTGTGTGTGTGTGTGTGTGTGTGTGTGTACTAAGCTGTGCTTAAAACTCTAGCCAGAAACATTTAAAAGTCACTGTTCCCTGGTTAAGTGTTTGCTGCATCCACATATAAATCCAGGTACCAACGCTGGAGAGGAGAACACAGACAACACTCTGGCACTTATTATCCAGCCAACTTAGGCAAATCAGTGACATCCATCAGTCAAATGAGAGCCCTGTCTCAAAAAGGCAAGGTGGATGGCACCTGAGGAGCAACACCTGGAGTTGACTACAGTATCTACAATAATAGTTACTTTTCTATTACTATAATAAGACACCATGACCAAGAAAAAATTATAACTGAAAGCATTTAGTTGGGCTTACAGTTTCAGAGAGTTAGAGTCCATGGTGGTGGAGCAAGGGCATGGCAGCAGGGACAATTGAGATCTCATGTATTGATCCAAAAGCAGGAGACAGAGAAGCACACTGGGAATGGAATTGGCTTTTGAAACCTCAAAGTGTGCCTTCTCCATTAAGGCCACACCTCCTTATCCTTCCCAAACAATTCCACCAGTTGGGGAACCAAGTATTAAAACATATGAGCCTATGGGAGCCATTCAAACCATCACATCATATAAGATAATATACACCAGTTTTTAATGACCAAACACATCACATAAACACATACATTACATGCTAAAATTTTAACACCTCATTGTAGATATTCTGAGTCAAAGACAGTATTATTAACTCCATATTTTTCCAGTTTCTATAATGTAGTAAGAAAACGTGCATACGATGTAGCCATGATAGCCTAGTTAGACAGCATTGCAGTGCAGTTTAGAAATATTGTACGTAGCCGGGCGTGGTGGCACACGCCTTTAATCCCAGCACTCGGGAGGCAGAGGCAGGCGGATCGCTGTGAGTTCGAGGCCAGCCTGGTCTACAAAGCGAGTCCAGGACAGCCAAGACTACACAGAGAAACCCTGTCTCAAAAAACAACAAAAAAAGAAAAAAGAAAAGAAATATTGTACGTACACACTCATGAGGTATACTCTGGCTTGTCTTGTGGCACTTTTGTTGCTATTGTTGTTTTGTTTTGTTTTAGTTTCTTTTTTTTTTTTTTTTTTCACAGATTTCTCTGTGTAATAGCCCTGGCTGTCCTGGAACTCTCTTTGTAGACCAGGCTGGCTTCACACTCACAGAGATCCACCTGCCTCTGCCTCCCGAGTGCTGGGATCAAAGGCGTGCGCCACCACACCCAGTTGTCTTGTAGCATTTTTGTATGGCTTTACCATCACCACATGAACACTTAGATTTGTTCAATAGTTCAGTCCATATAATGTTTCTTGCATGTATGTTTTCAGGGATGACCATTAGCATTGGATGACCAATTGGTGTGCTGGGCCCTGGGGAGGACCACCTCCCTGGTTCCCAGCTTTATTAGGTTGCCTATAGATCTTTGTGGAGGGTTGAGGCCTCGTGGGGCTTTTCTCCGTCTGGTTTGGCATGTTCGTTGGTGTCCTCTTTGTTCAGCTCATGACTGGAAAGTCATGTTGCTGAAATTTTACAGTGTGTAACTCCTTATGTTACCAGGGACCCAGACAAAACTATTTCCCATGACCTCCTAGGCATGGCTGAGACTCACAGTGACCTTCCTCCAGACTCTCTGTGAGCCAGGAGGTAAATCCAAACAGCGTGTATACGCAAAACTTTAACACAGCCCAAACCTTAGACTCTGAAAGCGGATCCACCTGAAAGCCAGCTCAAATCCAATCTCGGTCGACACACCTTCTGAGACAATGGAGCAGGAGCAAAATGCGTCCGGAGTTCCTGCTTAATGTTGAATTTTATCTTCAGTGACAAGCTCGACACCATTCGATTTGGCCGTATGCTGGCCTGTGGCGCCACGCTGGGGAGTCATGTCATAGCAGATGCCGACAGTGATTTTATAAATGCCCTCTCCCTGGCTGCCTACCTTTGAGCTGGAATCGATTTCCGGTCACAGTTTGCACATTTCATGCCAAAAGACTACAGTGGGGGGTCCCCAGGGTTGGTGTAAAATCACCTGTCCTGATCTTCAAGCATGGATTTAAAACAAAAAACAAAAAACAAAGCAAAACAAAACAACCCTCCTCTCTAGTCAATGGTTTTAGTCTGGTTAACTATAAGTGGGATTGACAGGTTCTGTTGAATGTTTGATGGTTTTTTTTTATCATGTTTTGTTTTGTTTTTAATTTATGTGTGAGTACAGGTGCCTGACGGGGCCAGAAAAGGACATCAAATCCCCTGGGAGTTACAGGTGGGTGTGAGCCACCCAGCATGGGGGCAGGGAATCGGACTCCCGCTGGAGTTCAACTGGAAGAGCAGCGGGTGCTCTTAAGTTCTGAGCCATCTCTCTAGCCCCCCTGTTTGGTCTCTGGACTTTTCCTTCATTCAGAGACATGCATTGGCTGCCTACTGTGTGCTAGATGGAGCCTTGCTGGATACTGGGGACACATCGGGGGACAGATCCAGCCCTGGAATTCATGGTTCTTAATTTAGACAGGTGGAGATCTATAAATAAATACGTAACTAGAAAATGGAATAGGTGCTGGCGGGTGGGTTGCAAAGCCAGGATGGCTTCCAGAATGATGGAGAAGCCTAATTTGGAGTAGTGGGGGGAAAAGAGTGATTTTCTGGATGGGTTAGGCCACAACCTAAGGGATAAGAGCTGAAATATATCCACATAAGATCCACATGATGAAATCCTGGACCCCCAGAACCTCACAATGTGATCTAATTTTAAAGAGACAAGTAATTAAAATAGGTCCTTAGGACCAACCTTAATCCAATATGGCTGCCATCTTCACCCCTGACCCTCTGTCCCAGCTCTCTGTACTGTCAACACGCCTGCCCAAGTTTGTGCCCTTCTGAAACCTGAGTCTAATCTTTCCAGACTGTGGGCTGATGGCTCTCCACCTCTCAGTTCTCTCTGGCTCCCCCTCCTGGGCTCCAGATCTGCATGTTAGGCAGCTGTGTCCAAATACATGTCCACAGCCAAGCATATCAGAAGCTTCCTCTGGTGTTTTCAAGTCTTAAAAAGGAAGATGCACCAGGCAATCACAAGATCACAGGCCCGCCTTCTCTAAAACCCTTGGAGACCGGGATGGACCCCTCCCTGGCCCCCGCGGGAAAACAGTCACACACAGCATTATGCATACAATGGTGTGTGGGAAGTGCAATCACTACTGCCTAAAGATGATGCAGCTTCTACTTTAAGACAAATGTCACAAGGGTCTGAGGAGATAGCTGGGTCCAGAAAGTACTTTCTCTAAGCGTAAGAACCAGAAGCGAGCCTCCAGAACACACATTTAAAATAAAAATAAGCTGGGAGCAGTGGCCGATACTTGTTACTGATTTATTCACTCATTCATGTTTGTACATGGGTTTTCCCTGCATGTATGATTGTATGTGCGCTGCATGTCTGCCATTTGCCTATGGAAGACAGAAGACAATACAAAAGTTATAGAGGGTTGTGAGCTGTCATGTGGGTGCTGGGAATAAAGCCCAGGGCCTCTGAAATAGTAGCCAGTGCTTTTTGCTGATAAGCCATCTCTTCAGCCCCTGGGACCTATAGGCATCACAGCGACCAGGAGAGGAAATGTGCTAAGATGAATAAGGACATTCTCATCTATTTGTAATCCCATCATAGACAAATCGGTCCAGGCAGATCCTTGGAGCTCACTGACCAACCAGCCTAGACTACATGGTGAACTCAAGGCCAATGAGATAAGCTATCTTTTTGTTTGTTTGTTTTTTGCTTTTGTTTTTCGAGACAGGGTCTCTCTGCGTTAGCCTTGGCCATCCTGGACTCACTTTGTAGACCAGGCTGGCCTCGAACTCACAGTGATCCACCTGCCTCTGCCTCCCGAGTGCTGGGCTTAAAGGCATGCACCACCACACCCAGCTCTGAGATAACTTATCTTTAAAAATGAGGTGGAGGTGTGGGTGCTCCTGAAGAACACCCAAGGTTGGCCTCTGGCCTGCACATACATGTCCACACACATGCACATATATGGACCAAAAAAAAAAAAGAAAGAAAGAAAGAGACCATGAACACACATCTACATGCTTAAACATAAAGATAAACAAAATATCTTGGGTTTAGGCTTATTTGCTTCTCTTTGCCCAGACCCTTGTATAGCAGCAACACAGACATACACACACATATATACACATACACACACATTCCCAGCGCACACACTTACAGCACGCACACATTCACACACACACACTAACACACACCTCTCCCTCCTGTAAGCAGTAGCAACACTCACAGATAGCCAAGCCATCTGTGTGCTTTCCTCATGTTTACTGAATGACTCAGGGTTCCCCAGACCTAAGTCTTCGGGGCTTTCCTTCCTGGCTTGCCCATGCCTCTCTGCATCTGTGTGACACCTGACAGTGGTGGCTGTGTACAATCCATGTCTCAGTTCCCTCATTCTGAAGAGATAACAGATGCCTCACAGAATTACATAACCACCCAGCCAGCTATAGATGAGAATGTCCTTATTCATCTTAGCACATTTCCTCTCCTGGTCGCTGTGATGCCTATAGGTCCCAGGGGCAGCACCACTGGAGAACTGGTTAGAAACATGAACCTCAGGTCCACGGAGGCTATAGTGACTCATTGTGCGCAGTGATGTTTGGAGCAGGATGCTTAACCACAAGCCTGTTAATTACATGCAGACTGTAACGTCTATTCCACCCACTGACTGTTCCATGCCATGTTTTTGGTATTCAGTTCATGGTCCTCTTCATGAAGGAAGTTTTCTCTAAACAAATCAGGGGACTGCAATGTTTCACTTGTGGTGACACAGCAGCACAGACACAGAGGACTTTCAAACCCCAGCTCTCGATGCTTGCTGTCCGTGTGTCCTCCAACCACTTCATTCCCAATACATCGCCTCATCTGTAAAATGGGCTGGAGGGATCAAGCCCCTGTGAGACCAACTTCAGTCAGCTTGGTGGGTGGTAGGCATAATAGCTTGTACCAAGATAGTAAACAGCGTGAGGCAGAGTAAAGTAAGCACGGGCCAAGTCACATTTATTTGCTTAAGTGTTAAAGAAAAAAAAACAAAAAACCAAAACCTGCCTATTCTGGCTTCTTCTTTTTATAGGCTGTATAGGTGTGATCTTTGAGTCTCCCTACTTTCCTACCTTGCTTATAAAATAATAGGAATCTTAGTGAGTGAAGCAAGATTGGGGTGAAGTTCAGTTGGCAGAGTGCTCACCTAGCAAGCACGAAGCTCCACCCTGGGACAAAATATACCAGGGGTGTGGCAAACACCTTAAAATCCCAGCTCTGCAGAAGGTGCAGGAAGAACATAATGGCAGGGTTATCCTTGCCTATATAGTGAGTTTGAGGCCTGTAGTGGAAGTTTTGGTTATGTGAACCTGTTTTTATTTCGATTCCAAGTGTGGGGTGTGAAACTGCCTGGTGAGAGGGCACGTGATCTTTGTCAGGTGGAAACTGACTGACTCATGCAAGGGAGCGTAGGTTTTTTGCCAGCCGAAAAGCATCCTGCTGCAGAGTCTGCGAGGGTATAAATAACAGCCCAGAGACAGAGAGAGAGATTGCCTTGAGTCGCTTTGCATCACTTGGCTTCATATGGATTTGCTTCTCTTCCTAGAGCGAAACACTCCTGAGAAAACTCCAAAAAGTCTGCAGCTGATTTGTTCCACAGTTGCTGTTTCTGTTTGTTGCTTGCCATTTGCTGCCTCTGTTTGCTGTTTGATTGGACCGCATAATCCTGATGATGAAGAGTGGAGTCGCCCCAAGGAACTGAGTCTATAAAGGTCTGCATCCTATGTCCCTACAAACCTTCTTTCTCTCCTACCTAGGGCTGATGTGTTGGAAGGAAGGTATAGTCATTAAGGAACCCCAAATAAAGTAGGTTTAAAAAAAAATTAAAGCCTACAGTGGCCAGCCTGGGACACATGAGATCCAGGAAGAAGAGAAGGAAGTAAGGTAGGGAAGAAAGCAGGGAGGGAGAGGGGGTTCTTTTTGTTCTAGAACAAATTACCAGCCATCCTCAAAGACCAGAATGCCTGGGCTCTTTGAAGCTCTTGCTGGCTTCTTACTGTGTGCCAGGAAACAGCTGAAGGAAGCCAGGCACCTGGCTTTAATAGACCCTTTGCTGGAGGCTGACCTGTACCACACGAGGGTGCCAGGACTCACAGGGAGGAGAGAAGGACCAGAAGACTTTGGAAGCTGCTGGAGACTTTGGTAGGAGCAGAATGTAACACCTCAGCTCCTTTGGCCAAAGCCTTTTCAATGAAGCTTATTTTTATGCAAACTTGAACAAACAGAGAATAACAGTTGCCTTTGCTGTGCTCCGTCCCAAACCACTCGATAAAAAAAAAAAGCCTCTTAAATAGCAAGGAGCCCTCAGACCTGAGACATTTTGGCTCTTCGGAGAGAAAGGTATTTCAGGTGACAGACCCCTACAGAGCCACAGGTTGACGTTCTTTACACCATTGCTGGGAGACGTAAAAGCAAGCAAACAAACAAACAATCCCCTGTGCAGCCCTCAGAAAAACAACCACACACAACAGTTCTTTGCAGTTTTTGGAGAGCGGTGGTGTTTCGGTTTCTAAGTACAAGGAGACGTGTGAGACTTCTAGTTAAAAATTGATCTGTTTCTCTTTGTGCAGACCCCCATGCGTGTGCACGTGCATGCACACACACACACACACACACACACACACACACACACTCAGAGGCACACACCTCATTTTCAATCAGTTCATTTACTCGTGTAGCTCCAGAAGTAGAATAAATTAACATTTTCCTGGCAGCCAAGTGGAGACATGTTCTGTCTAGAGATTACACAGATTAAATCATCAAATGCCATCCACCCCCTGATAAGTCGGAAAGATAGACAAGGAAATACAGATATGGCTGTCTCGGCCCCAGCAGGGAACTGCCGATTTTTGCCTCAGGAGCATCTGGGGCCACAGAAAAGGGCCCCTGAGCTCCCGCTTTTTTTTTTTTTCCTCCTCCCAGGAAAATCACTTCTCCCATCTAATTGACATTGTACTGAGAAAAACACATTTTTGGGAAATGTGATTTGTTTTTAACTCATGACTCAGAAAGCCCAGGGTTGTTTGAGAGCTGCTAACTTCATTTTGTTCTTATTAGTGTTTAACTAAGTAAATTCTCAAAACAGCTTCTTGAATCTAAAGTTTAAGCACCTCAGCTCCAAGCCTCAGCAAACCACATTTGAGTCCCACGTTAAAAGCTTGGGGTCCGTAGGGACTCAAACTGCATGAACTCCTATGAAGGCCAGCTTTGTTCTCTGCACCCTTGGAATCCTCATCCAGGGCAAGGCACATCATCGCTTGCTCCAGGTGGGTCATGTAAACAGGGAGCGATGTCACCCAACTCAGCAGTTTCCACTAGATATGCCAGGAAGCAGAGTTCCGGATCCGAACATTCCTTCTCTGCTCTTCCTTCATCCATCAAAGCATCTTCAGAAAGCATGGCACCACGCTGCCTTAAGACTTGTCGGAAGTCCAAGGCTTGATTCACTGGGGGAGAGAGAAGGCTTGTAAGCTTTTTATTGTGGTGAACTATAGACTACACAAAATGGTTTCTGACTGCATGATTTGGTGTCATTCGTTACACTCCCAGGTGTGTGATCTTCCTTGTTTTCTACTTTCCAAAGTCTTTAGTCACACACACACACACACAATTTAGTGACATTAATTACATTCCCAGGTGTCTGGCCTTCCTTGTTTTCGAGTTTCAGAGGTCTTTAGTGTGTTGCAAAAGAACGGGACCCACTAGGTAATACAGCCCATTTCTTTCCTGGCCTAGTGCCTGATGGCCTCCAGTTTCATTTCCTGTCCTGTAAACTTCTTCATCCTAGATCAGTAGAGCCACGATACCTGTCCCTTTGTAACAGGTTTGTCTCACTTAAAATGTCTTCAAGGACCACGCATCTGTTAGAGCGTGTATCCAAACATCGTTCCTTTTGAAGGCTGAATAGTATTCCAGCTCTCACGCTCACAAATTAATTTGACCACTCTTCCACCTGTGGACACTTGGGGGTTGCTTCCACGCCGTGAGTATTGCAAAGGATGATGCTATTAATATTTATGCACAAACACCTGTTTTGAATCTCTGCTTTCAGTTTCTTTTGGGAGGTGTGATCCGAGGGGGAGCTTTGTTGAATACTATGGCAACTACACAAGGGTTCCAGTGCCTACACAACAGGGTATGCATTAGCCATTGTGCTCCAGAGAAATGTGTGTGTGTGTGTGTGTGTGTGTAAACAACAGGGTATGCATTAGCCATTGTGCTCCAGGGAAACGTGTGTGTGTGTGTGTGTGTGTGTGTGTGTAAACAACAGGGTATGCATTAGCCATTGTGCTCCAGGGAAACATGTGTGTGTGTGTGTGTGTGTGTGTGTGTGTGTGTGTGTGTGTTTCTAGGATCTGGTCAGGGGACCTAGTCTTAAGAAGTCACACAAGGCAATCTAGGAAACAAGGAAGCGTGTCACAATTTTATTCCACTCAAAAGCTCCGAGACCCAACAGTCTCACCATCCATGACTAGGAAAAGAGAGTGGGAAATTGAGGGTTTGGAACTCATGGGGGACACTGAGGCAGACTGTTCTTTTGGGTAAGTGATTTCTAAGAAGAATTATTGCCTCAAAAATAAAAAAATAAAAAAAAATAAAGAAATAAAATGAGCAACAAGTAAATGAGCTAGGGGTATACACACTCTAGATGGCACCAAACAATCCAAAGACATCTTAGCTTTCACGACTTGGACAAGGGACTGCTGACATCTTGTGGCTAGAGGGCTGCTAACTCCCTGCATGCACACAGCAGTCCTCCACAGCCAATAAGTGTGGCCCCCAAACAGGACCAAATTTCAAAAACTTGACTCGGGTTTAAGTTAGCTGACAAGCTACTTATTCTTCAGACAAGTCCCTATAATTCTAGAACCTAGAAGGCATTTGCAAATAACAAAACCCCAGATTGAAAAGGGGTTTTTAAAAAATTATCACATTTCTGGCACTGAAGAGATGGGTCAACAGTTAAGAGCACCGGCTGCTCTCGCAGATGGTCTGGGTTCAGTTCCCAGGACCCACGTGGCAGTTCAGAACCATCTGTAACTCCAGTCCCAGGGGATCTGATGCCCTCTTCTGACCTCTGTGAGCACCGGGCATGCACATGGTGCACAGACATACATGTAGGGGAAATACTCATGCACATAAGATAAAAATAAATAACCTATTTTAAAACCGTATCACATCCTGGAGCTAAATAAATCTCTAATCTTGGCAGTTACCCCAAATCTGGTATATTTTTATAATATTCAGGTCATCTAGTCAAGGGCTAAATATGCTTAATGCTCTTCCACAGAATTGGAGCTCTGTTCCTAGTACCACATCCTAGGAGGCTCACCTAGGAGGCCTTTAACACCAGCTCCAGGAGGCGCACTGCCCTCTTCTGGCCTCTGCAGGCACTACACTCACATGCAAACACGTTAAATAAATGAAAAAGTAAATAATAAAACTAAAATACTTTTAAAAAGTGATCACATCTCAAAGTTTCTAAAGTCTGGAGATAAGAAAGTCCAGTGGTTCCAGGAGATTGTCAGAAACAGACTTTCCCCACCTCTCTGCTCACCCTGACACACTGGCTCTCACTCCCAGACTTGGTTGCCTTGTGCTCTCAGCCCGTCGCTGCAGATCCGGTCATCCCACCTTCACACAGGCAAAAAACACCTATTTTCCACAAAGAAGAGCCCACGCCCACATCCACACAGTAAACTTTCTGTGACCCCAGTGTTGGGGGACAGAGGCAGACACATCCTAGGGGCTCACTGGCCCCCCAGTCATGCAGAAACAGCAAGAGACCTTGTCTCAGAAAGTAAGGTAGCCGGGTGGTGGTGGCACACGCCTTTAATCCCAGCACTCGGGAGGCAGAGGCAGGTGGATCGCTGTGAGTTCGAGGCCAGCCTGGTCTACAAAGCGAGCCTAGGACATCCAAGGCTACACAGAGAAACCTTGTCTCGAAAAATCAAAAAAAAAAAAAAAAAGAAAGTAAGGTGGAGAGCCGTAGAGAGGGTCTATGTGAACATCTGACCTTCCCATGTACTCACATGGGTACACGCACACACATATACACGACATCCACAAACACGTGAAAATAAAGGAAGAGGAGTGAGGGTACGCAGGCGCGGGAGGAGAAAAGAGAGGGTAATACGGTAAAAATACATTATAGATGAAAGATCGTCATGAAACGCATTATTATTAACAGTTAAATGTGCTGGTCAAACTTTTTTTTTTTTTTTAGAAAAATGCATACGTTCATCTGCAAACATGTG
This sequence comes from Acomys minous, assembly GCF_964271855.1. Lineage (NCBI taxonomy): Eukaryota > Metazoa > Chordata > Mammalia > Rodentia > Muridae > Acomys > Acomys minous. Next base: position 91,657,912 of record NC_140498.1, on the reverse strand, counting down.
TCTGAAAGTTAACCTCGTGCCAGGCTCAGTGTGTCAGAGAGGTTCTAAGACACAGCCGCGCTGCCGCAGAGGATGCTGGATCTCAGCTGCTAACCCCCTACGACCTGTAGGACCTTGAATGAGCTCAGTGACCTCCCAGTTTCCGTTTGTCATCTGCAACAGCCAACAGCTAGGATGCTTCATTGGCAGTGGCTCTTCCGGGCTGTAATTAATTCGATGACTTCCTTCGTGTAAACTGCTTCATCCTTTTTTTTTTTTTTTTTTTTTTTGGAGATCCTATCAATCGGAATGAGGTGACTCCATCTGCGTGGCTCGCCACTCACTGAAGAAACCCTAATGAAAGAGGAGTGAAATCAATGCTGAGCCCCCCTCTGCCAGCAGGACCTGGCTCAGGTACCCCTCAGGCACCCTGGAGGCGTGACTGCAGCGAGGAAGCCTCTGTGGGGAAAGCGTGGGCAGGGTGAAGTGAGGATCGATACCTTTGGAAGGAAATCTGGCCTTGCTACCGGTCGCTTCGAGAGCCATCCAGCCATGTCCATAAGACTAGCTGACGGTCTTTGCAGATTGCTGGCTAAAATTAGCAGTGGGTGTGAGGCTGACTCTCGAGTGAATACAGGGCTGAGGGCGAGGGGAGGGGGCCACAGGGAGGGGGGGAGACTGGCTGTTGCTGACTTCTCAGGACATTGGCTTACAAGGAAAACTTGTCAGGACCCTTAAATGTTAAGTGACCCTTAAGAGACAATATTGTAGCTCAGCCCAAGTGAATATGTCTTCTCTGACAAGCCTTTCTTTCCCCCAAAGTATGACAGCCCTTGCATGGGGCAGTTGGGTGCGTTGTACTGTGCAGTAGCTCTGTGGTAGGAGTTACAATGCATGCTGGGTCTCTGTAGAAAGCCTAGGTGAGTACCGCCCCCTAGAGTTACTCAGTGCTCAGCGCACACAGCCTTGCACTGAAGTCCATCTTTCCAAAAGCTAAAGCAAAAAGCAAAAAGGCCTCCTCCAATGGCACAAAGCACACAGCAGCGCAGGATTATTTCTGGCAGCCGTGCAAATGGCCAGTGCTGTGTATCTCAGTGGGTCACCTAGACAGTTCCTGGTTTCTGATTGGCTTGCTTAGTTTCCTTGGTTCGGGGCAGTGGGGGCGGGGCTTGCTTTTCAAGACAGGGTTTCTCCATGTAGCCCTAGCTGTCCTGGATTAATTCTGTAGACCAGGCTGGCCTTGAACTCACACAGACCAAGCTGAAGTTATCAAGGAAGAAGATGTCCTGTCAGACTGGCCTGTAGGTAAGCCCAGGGGCATTTTCTTAATTAATGATTGGTGGGGGAGGGGCCCAGACCATTGTGGGAGGCGCCACCCCTAGGCAGGCGATCCTGGGTGTGTATAAGAAAGCAGGCTGAGCAAACCAGGCAGAGCAAACCAGTGAGCAGCGTTCCTCCATGGCCTCGGCTTCAGCTTCTGACTCGAGCTCTCATCTTGGCTTCCGTCAGTGGACTGTGACCCTGGGTATACATGCCAAGTAAACTCTTTCCTCCCCAGGTTGCCTTTTGGTCATGGTGTTTTATCACAGCAACAGAAAGCCTAGGTAAGACACAAGTTCATGTAATTCACCATCTGAATGTGTCCTCAAAGTGGAGGATGGGCAGGAAGTACCCAGAAGGGCAGGGTTTCTAAAACTGAGTCTACCACTTCTCAGTGAATGCACACACACACACACACATACATACACACACACACACACACACACTCATGCACACACAAGATGGATAAGGAAGTTATAATAGACCTTGTGCCTAATTTTTACATCGATTATGCACCAGGAAGATAATAGGTGTTTGGGTTGCATGAAATGCAGTGCTTATTTAAGTTAATCACATCTGGGGGGGGGGAATCTCATCTGGAAAGCATAAAGGAAACTCGGGGTGTGTGCATAATCCAATTTGAGTTGGCTGTAAAGAAAAATGCAACTGCACTATTTGCAGGAAACTAGATGAAATTAGACATCATCATATTAGGGAAGAAAAATATGTTTCCTTTCATATGCAGACTCTAGACTGAAGTGAGTGTGCCTGTTCATGTGTGTGTGTGTGTGTGTGTGTGTGTGTGTGTGTGTGTGTGTGTGTGACATGAGAACAGAGTAGGCTGTTTGTGAGAAGAGTGAGCCTAGCAAAGGAGTGTAGTTGGGAGAGTGACTGAGATTGGAGCACAGGTGTGACATATGATATGTGCCCGAGGGGGTCAGAAGAGGCCAGGGGGCCTCTGGAACTGGAGTTCTGGGTGCTTGTGAGCAGCCATGTGGGGTGCTAGGAATCAAACCCAGGTTCTGAGCAAGTGGTCTGAGCTGCAAGGGGCTCTCCAGCCCCTTTTTTCATTTCTTACTTCCCTTGTTTATTTTTAAAACAGTAGTTTTAACAATAAAAGTTGGGACAGGTGCGGTGGCGCCCAGCTTTAGTGCCCGCACTTGGGAGGCAGAGTCAGGAAGACCTCTGTGAGTTCCAAGACAGCCAGGGCTGCATGGTGAGACCCTGTCTCAATTTAAAAAAAAAAAAAAGTCCTTGAAACAGCATGCCACATGCCATGTAATGATGCCTGCCTCAGCGAGGGACCACAAATAGAACGGCAGCCTCCTAGGATGCTAATGTCTCTGAACACTTCCCAATCTGTAGGAATGTGCAACCCTCCTATACCTGAGGAGCTATTGGCAGTTGGTGGTGGCTAAGGGAGGGAGAGTCTGCTTTCCTTAGGGGTGTGGCCCCTGCTAGGCTGACCATGGCCAGTTGGATGGTCCTGTGTTCCTGTGCCTATGAGCATCCCTAATTAAACCCAGTGAGTTTTTTTTTTAAATTAAGAGGACATGAAATTGGCAGGGGGGATCTTGGAGGAATCTGGGAGGAGCTGGAAGGAGGATGTGGAGCAAATATGATGAGAGTATATTGCGTACGAACGTGAAGGTCTCAAGGAATAAGTTTTAGAAATTAAAAAATGAATGAATCCTGTCATCTGGTGACTATTGTGGCATTGATTGTGCTACTCACGGTTCATGGCAGAGCTGTGTTACATAAACATCCAGGACACAGGATCCCACACATTGTGCACTAGCAGACGAACCACCTTGTTAAGTGACTGTCTCTTACAGAAGATTAACTTCAGCCAAAGGTCTGTGGCGCTGTCCGAGGTACCAAGCAGTCTGGCAGTTTTGCATAGAGCCCGTGTTTTGCCCTGGATAGGCAGGTGGGTGGTCAAAGCACATAAGGGTGAGTATATATGTTTAAAAATATATATATCTTTTCTTTCCTTTATTCTTTCAAATGTCAGGTTCTGGTTTAAAGATACTTTTTAAACTTGTAGAATAGGGGAGTAAAGTCTTTTGTTGATGCAGCTCAGACAGCTGTGGAGAACACTTGGTCCCGGTGATGTTCTAACGCTCAGGGGGACTCTCTCTCCTACGGCAGAGTGGAAGCTCAAAGTCAGAGGTCTACAAGGACTAGTGGGGGAAAGTGAGTGGCTACAAGGTGGCAGTTTTACATACTGATATGGCCATGGTGGGAGAACACAGATGCTATGGTGGGGACACAATAGGAGCACAGTAGGCTCAGTCAACAGGGGAAACAGCACTTTTCACCTACCCAAGTTCCCAGTAGGACAGCCAGGTCCTGCAAGGGCATTCTAAAAGCTAGAGAAACAAACAAACAAGCAAAAACCAATCTCATTGTTAATGTTTTAAAAGTTAATTCTGTCTCTTAACATGTAAGCCAAAGTGAATTGCCCACACTTTTGTTTAGCAACCAATATCATGAAGACTTGCATTTAGCATCTTGGACACTCTGATAATGAGAAGATGAAAAGTAGGTATTCTTCCCATTTCTGATGGGGAAACTGAGGCACAAAACAATAGCTAAGATTTCAAACTCTTGGGCCAGTGAAATGGCTCAGCAGATAAAAAGGAGCTTGCTGCTAAACATGAAAAACGGACTTCAGTCCTTCAGCCCCACATGGTGGAAAAGGAGAAGCGATTCCCACAAGTTGACTTCTGACCTTTATGTGAACTCAATAGAACACACATGCCCCCTACACAAACATATATGCACATGCAATAAACAAGTAAATAAATAGATGTAATGTTTTAAAGATTTCAAATTATCTGGAAGAGTTTACAACGGGACTCTCTGATTGTCTATTGCCAAGTACAGCTATCTGCTGGGCAACCTGATGCCCAGAACGCTTGGGAAAGAAACCCAACGTAGGAAAGAAATGTTTGATGGATTGAGAAAAGTTCCTGATGGATGCAGGTGCTCTGTAAACGTACACTGTAGCAGCTGCTGGGTAGATGTTGGTTAGTGTGTCCCTTGGTTTGTTATCAAAGCAGTGGGCATAATGACTTTTTAATAAAATCAACTTTAAACAATACTAACTAGGGGAGGAATGGGAGGCTGCATGGGATGGGATAGCAATTGAGATGTAATATGAATGATTTTATTTTTCAATAAAAAATTTAAAAAAAAATATTAACTAGCAGCTTGCTGGCCACACAGTGTTCTCAGCCTCAGCCTAATCATCTGTAAAAATAAAAGCAAAACAAAAAATAAAAACACTTGTTAGGGAGAACCAGGCTAACATATCATACCACATGTGTGTGTGCATGTATATGTATGCATGTATACACATATTTATATATAATTATCAGTTGACAAAGAACAAATAAAGACATACAATTCTCCCTCTGCATCTATTCCTGTGGATCACGCAGCCACAAATTGCACACTTTGTCATAAGCCTGCAGTAGCCACATCTGTAGTGAGCATGTGCAGACACTGCCCCCTGAGCAAGACATTATAACAATTTATCTTGTATCTGGTATTTTAAGAAGCCAGATATGAATAAAAGTCTACAGTACGGTGTGCACAGGTGTGTGCAGGCGCTATGCCATTTGAGACGAGATTTGAACATCTGTGGACTTGGGAGCCCTAGGGCGAGGCGCACCTAGAACAGGTCACCTCCAGAGGCTGGGAGACGACTGTACGTCCATTTATTTAGTGCCTACTATTACCCTTATATGACAATCACCATTCCGGTAAGGCAGGAGACTGTAGTGCAGTCGGACAAGGTTGAACGACAGAGTCCCAAGATTGGGGAGCTTTCCAGACTGAACTAGAATCTAGTTTTTCAACTTACCAGCCACCCAGTAACTAACCACTTAAACCCTGTGTTCCATAATACCTATGCCTTTATGAGCAGTAAGAAATTGAATCTAGTAATTTAGCACTCACCTTATGCCAGGCACCATAACGCAAGCCACTCACAGGCTTTTGTTCACTTGGTGCATACAGCAGGCGCAGCGATAAGGGTGCCATAGGCTGTGCTCAGCAAACAGTGGAAAGCGCCATTGTTAACGTTGCTCGGAGACTTTGTGACCATAATAGAGTAAGTGGCAGAATGAAGGTGTAGTTAAGTGGGTTGCTCAAAATTGTCAGTGTACATGAAGGAAATACTGTGTAGCAGCCCAGAGCCGAAAGATGAGAGTCCAAGACAAAACACAGTTGTTGTGGTGGCTGCAGGCTCCAAACTCCCAAAATAAGAGAAGAGGGGGAAACACCCAAATTCTAGCTAAGTCTTTTCTGAAAAGACTATTTTCAGTCTGTTCTAGGTAAATTATTATGAGCTGTGATGCTGACATCTTGAGGTTAGTGATAAATTACCAAGCAAAAATCAACCAACGTGACCCCCAAGCCATAGTCATTGCTAGTGGCTACCAGCAACACTGTGGGAAAGGTTTATGAGCTGGGTACATCCCTGTAGTCTCAACACAAAGGATGTGGAAGCAGGAGGGTCAGAAGTTCAAGGTCACCCTTGGCCACAAAGTGAATTCAAGGCTAGCCTGGATTAATAAGATCTTGTCTCAAAATAAAATAAAATGAAACATAAGAAGACTTTGAGATCTCACATCTGAGCTTAAGGAGAGTGAGTCGCATAATTGACTAGTAATGTCTGCCAGGGGTGGAGCAGAGGGAGAAAAGTGATAAACATGCGCTATGGCTTCCATCTTGAAAACCTTACCACATGGAGGAAGCTAGGCAGGAAACAAACGAAATACATCACTACCCTAAGTAAATTCTGTAACATGAAATGTAATTGTCTTCAAGGTGTTATGACTATAGTATATTTTCTAAATAAGAACTTGGTCTCTTTAAATAATAAACATAACACATCCAAAATAGCTTTTATCGCTGTGGCAGCAGGAGCTTGAACTAGGCCACCCTGAATCCGTCTCTGTCCCCCATAGAACTCTTGACTCTCAGGACGGTGTCACTATGCTGTCCCAGCTGTGCTCCTGGTGGCTCAGCCTTTCCCAGCAACTCCACTTTGAAGATACCATGAATATTTAAATATGTTTTAGGCTAGGCATTTTTTCCACGATTCTCAATTTTCCCACAGACCAAAGGTGGGTTTTGTTTGCAACGAAGCTCATTTTCGAGATGCGTGGAGAGCATTTATATGCATCTGACCCCACGGGCGCCGCGCTGGGTAAACACATCCAGACCTTTGGGTTACACGCATGTAAATTTCTTCCCTAAGCTCTTGACGCTCAGCTCGGAGGTCAACATCGGCAGATGGGGGCCGTCGGCATGACTTCCAGGTCCGAATCAGCAGCTTTGCAGTAAGTTACCACACAGAGTGCTCGGGAAGGGTCTACTGATATCTGGTCAGCTGCGATTCATAGGCCATGACCTCAGGACCACGTGGCTGAGAACAGCCTGGGCTGTCTTGATGAGCAAGGGACTGAATGAGTCACAAGATGTCTGGAGGGGGTGGGGGCAGGTAGCCAAGGAATTAAAGGTTGATGCAGAGTGTTAATTAAATACACATAGCAATTTCTCTCTCCTTTTTCATGAAATCTCACTAAAAGAAATGTAAAGTTTAAGAAGAGAAAACTCAGTAGCATAGAAAGGGCTGAATCTGCAGCTGACGGGATGGAGAGCCGAGAGCACCAGAGTACACCAGGACCATCTAGAACAGTAAGTGCAAGAGACCAAGGCTGACCAAGGGACAGAGTAGCTGCATAGCATGTGTGGGGCCCTAGGATCAACAGTCAGAACAAATCCAACATGGAAAGAAGCAGGCTGGGCACACGGCTAGCTAGAGTCTACACTGCTCTTACAAAGGGTAGGGGGCTCACAACCACCTATATAACTCCAGCTCCAGAGGATCCAGTGTTCTCTTCTAGTGACTGTGGGCACCTGCATGTGCAAGCATACAAACACACACACACACACACACACACACACACACACACACACACAAACACACACACATACACACACACACAAACACAAACACACACACAAACACACATACACACACACACACACAAACACAAATACATATATTTAATCTTTAAACAAAAGAGAAGGCTGAGCATGATGGTGCACACCTTTAATCCCAGTACTTAGGAGGCAGAAACAGGTGGGTCTCTGTGATTTCAAGGCCAGTCTGGTCTACAAAGCAATTTCCAGTATAGAAGGTCTGTTACACAGAGAAACCATGTCAAAAGAAAAAGAAAAAAGAAAAAGAAAAAGAAAGAAAGAAAGAAAGAAAGAAAGAAAGAAAAAGTGAAGGTTAAAAATTGGTTTCTAAGCCTGGTTTGGTGGCACACGCCTTTAATCCCAGCACTTGGGAGGCAGAGGCAGGTGGATCACTGTGAGTTCGAGGCCAGCCTGGTCTACAGAGTGAGTCCAGGACATCCAAGGCTACACAGTACACAGAGAAAACCTATCTTGGAAAAAAAATGGTTTCTAGAAATTGTTTAAATGGAAATAACAAAACTCAGAAGAAGGGTTAGAAAACAAACTTGAAGAAGTTTCCCAGAATAAAAAGACAAATAGATAGGAAATACTAAATGACATGAAATGTGAAGACTGATACAAGTACTCTACCATCTTTTATAATCAAAATGTGATGGCTAGAGTTGGCTATAACTTCACTGTACAAATAACCTGGGAGATGGGCCTCTGGGCATTCAGTGGGGGATTATCTTGATTACATTAATCGAGCCGTCCACTGTGGGTGGCACCATCCCCTGGCTGGGATCCTGGGCTGTGTGATGGGAAAAGGGAGCTGAGCAGCAGCAGGAGCAGCAGCCGCACTCTCTGCTTCCTGAGTGTGGATGTCACGTGACCAGCTGCTTTAAGCCCCTGCCTGGCTTGACATGACAGACTGCAGCTCAGAAGTGTCAGGCAGAATAAACCCTTTCTCCATCAAGCTGCTTTTGCTGGGGCGTTTATCACAGCAATGGGAAATGGAAACTTAAATACCCAATAACAAGAAATCCAAGATGCAAGGACAGAGAAAAGGAGGAGCAGAAAGCCATTTACATTGGTTGTCTATTACTATATTAACAGATCGTGTGATCACTAAGTGGCTTAGAATAGCAAATGCTTTGCTTATTTACTTTTCAGGCAAGGTCTGGTTGTAGAGCCCATTGTGGTGGTTACTCTTAATCATCCATGTGACCCAGTGTAGAATCATCTGGGAAGAGAATCTCACTGAGGGATTTCCTAGTTCTGGTCAGCAGGGGATCATCTTGGTTAACTTAATTGCTATGGGAAGACATGCCCACCACAGGCAGCACCATCCCCTAGGCTTGGGTCCCAGACTATAGAAGAGTGGAGAAACTGAGCTGGGCAGAAAGCATGCACCCATTCAGCTCTCTACTCTTGGATGAAGCTGTCATGTGAGTAGGTGTTTCAAGTTCCTGCGGCCTAGACATCCCTGCAGTGGTGGACTGTAAATAGCCTAGAACTGTGAGCTAAAATAAGCCTTTTCTCACTTAAGCTGTTTCATGCTGGAGTGTTTTATCACAGCAACAGAAATGACACTAGGACTCCCGTGTTGGCCTGGAACATGCGAGCCTCCTGCCTGGTCCCTGAGGTGACAGTACAGCAGCTGTAGCTCCATGACAAGAGGGCCAAGTGGACTGGAGAACAATCTAGTAGTTCAGTGATGACATCGGGGTCACTCAGTCAGCAGCTGCCAGCTGCCATCCCACATGAAGGAGTGACCAAGGCTGGAGGAGCTAGTCCCTAGAGCAAATGGCTGGGTCCCCCTGCTGTGGACAAGGAACCTTGGTTCCAAGATAAATACTGACAAAAGGCCTTAGTCCCTGGACAAGTGTGGCCTAGTTAAAATGGAGCACATGTCCCAAGAGCAAGTGACCCAAGGCCAACAGGGCATGGCCAAGACCGAGACCCTTTATACCCAACCTCAGAAATACAACTCCATCACTTCTGAGCTAACAGGAGGGCTGACGGCCTAGGGGTGTGGCTCCCCAGAAGGGAGGGCCATGGAGGCCATCTTGGAGGGTGCATTCGCCTCCACATGCACGCATACAGCTAGTCACCCTTCAGTGTTATGGAGGCGCTGGCTCTAAGACATCCCCCACCTCTACTAGATGCCAGGCTCTGTGGTGACTCTAGACCCTGCTATAATTAGCATAGCATTTGCATATAACCTCCACGCATCCTCAAGTACATTCTACATCACTTCTCACTTGCTTAGAATATAGACATAAGGAAAATGCTAGGTAAATGTTCATTGTGTTGTGATGTTTGAGGAACCGGGAGAAAAGGACTGCCCAAGAGAAGGCCTGGGCGCCTTCTCCACCTGTGGCCTGCAGTTGGCTGACTCTGTGGATTCCGTGGATGTAGAGGCTACTGCACTACCAGAACATGAGGGAAATACATAGAAACATAAGTGTCAAGAACTGGGAAGCTTCTAACTGCTCAGCGCATGGGCCAACACCAAGGCCCATCGTGAGGATGGGAGAGTCTGGGTGCCCTAAGCTCCTGGAGGTTTAAAAAAAAAAAAAAAGTCAGACCAAAGCAATCAATAATTCGGATAGATTCTGAATTCTTGAAGAAGTGCTGGAAGCAATAAGCATTGCCTTCAAATACTGAAGGCAAATGGTTTCCAGGCTAGAATTAAGCCAGCCAGAATGGATGGCATCAGAGAGGCACAGGCCAGATTTTAGAAGCTGGATGAGCACATCCTGGTGAGGCCAAAGCACAAGGACTTTTAGACAGGGCCAGTAACCAGAGCAGGGCCCAAAGGAGCACACTGGGGAGTGCTACGCTCTGGTGAGTCTTCTTAGTTCTGGAGACATACGAACGGCCTCCCTCTAGCCAAACTCTCAATAAAGACAAGACAGAATAGAAGCATCTGCAGTCAAGCGTTGGGAGGTACCCGACAGGTGTGCCTTATAAAAATGGAGAAGTACAGGGCTGGAGAGATGGCTCAGAAGTTAAGAGCTCACTAGCTGCTCTCCCAAAGGTCCTGAGTTCAATTCCCAGCAACCACACTGTGGCTCACAACCATCTATAATGAGATCTGGCACCCTCTTCTGATGTGCAGCTGTATATGCAGGCAGAACACTGTATACTAAATAAATAAATAAATCTTTTTTTTTTTTAATGGAGGAGTACAGGACACAGGAAGATAAACAAGAAATGGGAGCTACAGAGGCAAAGGCTGAAAGGGCGATGGCCGTGGACCAGGCCACGAGGAATGGAGTCTGCAGGGAAGAGAGATTTCAAAGCTCAGAGGGGGGTCTTGTGCAGCACATGTCTTTTGAAGAACTTTAGACAGTTGGCGACAAGTCTTAAGTCGAATTAGCCCTGCGGACATGGACAAGCAAGCAAATGACAAGAAGAAAACGGTAACAATATAAGATGACTCTTAGCTCCGGGGGACGAGCTGTCAGGCACAGAATACAATTCTGGTTTACAGCAGCAGTGAGCCGTACCTGGAGTTTACAGTCACAGTGATGTGACCACTGACCTCACTTAGTGACGGGATGACCGAGAGTGGGGGTGGCTTCCACAGTGGATGAAATCAGCCTGCCTTCATAACAGACCACTAACAGGCAGATGTGAAACATCACAGGTACCAGCTGGATGGTGCAGTGGCCTCCGGGAGGTGAAGGGGAGAACCAGATCACTAGATTTGGTGGCCAAGCTTCTGGTAGTTTCTGAGTACACCTGCCTCCTTTCGTCTTGGATGTAGCTTATGGTAGAGCCTCGCCCAAAATATGAACCCGCACATAAAGCTGGGTGTGCGGGTGTGCTCCTGTAAGCCCAGTACTCAGGGTGATGTCATGAGGGTCACAAGGGTAAGGTTATCCTTGGCTATGTAGTGAGTTTGAGGCCAGCCTGGGCTACAGGAGATTCCTGTTCCCAAGAATAAATAGGATGGGGGAAGGAGGAAGAGGAGAGGAGACGAGAAGGGAGGAGAGAGGAGAGGAAAGGAGGGGAAGGGAAGGGAGGGGAGGGGAGAGGAGGGGAGGAGAGGAGAGCAGAGCAGAGCAGAGGAGAGGAGAGGAGAGGAGAGGAGAGGAGAGGAGAGGAGAGGAGAGAGACAGCATGATAAGTCACAAGGCTGTAACTGAACAGATTTCATTCTACCAGCATCTAATGAGCGGCATACTAGAGGGGGAAAGAGAAAAAGGTTCACTTCACAGGGTGTTGGAGTAAAAAGAAACGTAACCCTGACTATGGTTGTTCTCCCTGGAGCATGAGAAAGCCATTTTCTCAACTCACCCAGGGGCGCAGCCATTAAAAATAAGATAGACAGGGGCAGAACGCCTGCTTGCCCTGAACGACTTGTGGCTACTGGCTTCGACTGGCCTTTCCTGGGTAAACATCTGTGGGAAGTTGCCTAGGACTCAGCCATCATGCCATGAGGTGACATGGGTTTTCTGGGATGGCTGCTCAGGGTGGGCACTTGGGTGAGCTAAACCAAGCTTGATGGCCACCGTGCTGCTCTGTGGGCACAACCCCCGTTCACCCCCTTGAGAAATCTGACACGGATGTCTGTTAGCTTTTTTTTTTTTTTAACTGTGATAATTGCCTGACAGAGACAACTTAAAGGAGATGGGTTTGTTTGGATCATAGTTTCAAGAGGTTTAGTCCGTCATCACTTGGCCTCGTGCGTTTATGCGGAATATTGTGGTGGTGTCCTCAGAAGGGGCCAGGGTGAGACCTGGACCCAAAGTCACGACATCGAGGGCCTGCTCCTGTTACTTTCTCTGCCTCCTAATGCCATCATCCGAAGCAGACCCAGATATGGGTGCTGTGTGATTCTATTCCTGGGGAGACAGTGAAAAAAAAAAACCATCTACTCACACCAGAAAGGGGATCGATGATAAACCAAAGTACGGACACCACCAAAGTCCAACTTGGCGAACCAGTGAGTTTTATTTGGGTTACTTACAGGACTGCGGGCAAGGGGTCACTTACAGGAGTAGAAATGACTCAAGGACATCTGCCTCACCAAAGCCCATCCCAGCATGAGTGACAGCTCATGAAAGCTGGGCACCTGGAGCGTACTGCACAATCTTCCAGGGAGGTCAGCTGACCTGACTTTCTCAGCAGTCCTCACTGCTTATATAAGCTTAGGGAGGGAGGGGCCTAATGAATCCTGTCTGTTTCAAGGATTTCCTGAAGTCTCTGCATTGTATGTACTTGCTGAGATGAGCGGGTTTCCCTGCAGGATAGATGTCTCACTTCCTTGAGAACAACCTGCGTCTTATGGTGCTTCCTTTCCTCCAGGGAAAAGAATGGTCCATAGCAATGGTCCTACTAATCTCCTTAGCATCTCTTCATCCAGTTAAAGAGACAACCAAGCCAGGCTCTCACACAGCTATTTTTTTTTAATGTATTAATTGTGTGTGTGCACCCTGTAAGTCAGAGGACAAGTTGTGAGACTCGCTTCCCATTAAGTGGTACCCAGGGACTGAACTCAGATCATCGGGCTTAGCAGCAGGTGCCTTTACCTGCGGAACCATCTCACACAGTAATTTTGTTGTTCACGATGCTTTTCAAGAAATACTGTTTACTCTCTGAAAATTTCATGCGCATGCATTTTCACCATTTTCATCCCTACTACCCCTTTCAACTCCCCCAGGGCTCCCCACAACCCCAACCTGTCCTTCCCTCTAACTTCATGTCTTATTTTTAAATAACTCGCTGAGGCCAGTCAGTGTCGGCCATTTGAGCTGGGCTTAGGGCCTTGCACATGAACATATGTAACCTACCAGTGACCATACACACCCCAAAGGGCAGATGCCCTCCACTGGCAGCCAGCCAGGCGACCACAGCTTCTGTGGGCCCAGGACTCTAACAGCCATGTTAGAGGCTGAGCAGTCTCTGTATTAACCGCTGTCCACTTCAAAAAGAAGAAAGGCTGAGAACTGTCGAGGTCTATGTATCTATTACTATTTAGGGAGGTTTTGTGATTTACCCAAAGTCATGGGGCTTATAAGAAGAGCAAGCTGAAGTCCGGGAGTCCAACTTTTAAGGCCTCATCCTAGGAAAACAGTCTGTTTAACCTTAGACCCGAGTCCTAGCTATTGTCCTACCACGGACCCCTTTGTGATCAGACAAAACCCTTTCCTCTACCTTGAAGATGGGAGTGGGTCACTGGCTTAGCAGACAACGAAGGGTCCTTTGTGCTCTGGCTAGGTATCAGGAAGCGGCAGACCCATGGGAAAGGCAACAGGGGGTGATAAGACGGACTTCCACCCCACGCCTCAGTTTCTTCTCCTGTCCATGTATTGCCTGACAGCCATGTATAGTAATATAACTCGGGGAGCTGAAAGCACCCAGGAACACAGTCAGCGCTCAGTGAGTGCTCTCTTCCTAATCTCTGTATAGACAGACCTAATCTAACACCCTTGGATTCTCAGGAGAGAGCTGTGTACTGGGGAGAAGAGTGGGGCTCAGAGCCCGAGGGGGGGTGTGGGGGGGTGAAGACAGACAGACAACTGTCTAACAGGCCCTTTATTTGGTTTTACATACGTGTTATTTTGCAAATACTTTCAGGGGCATGTAGGTGTGAAATTGGAAAGCCGCTGCAGGACCGCCACGAGCCACTGCCCCGGTGATATAAAGGCAGGGAGGGGTGAGCAGGTGGGCCAGGGAGAAAGAAGAAAGGGAAGCGGTGAGAGGAAAACAGGAGAGTCCAGCAGGAAACAAAAGGATGTCTGCTGCAGGACAAACATTTTAAAGTTCAAAGATGAGCTGCCCCGCAGGCTTATTGCCAAATCCGTGTTCTTTGGCTTTAAATGTGGCCCGTGCTCACTCACCTCTATGTGCGGGCTTTGCCTTCCCCTGACAGAAGACTTGAGAACACCAAACTTCCCTGTAATTCAACAGAGGCCATTTGCAGAGAACTCAGTAACTAAGGTGTGATGTCTGAAGGGTGGTGACAATTTGGTTCACACAAGATCAAGCCAGTCAAAATTCCTGCAGGGAGAGAGGAGGGGTCCCAAGGCTCCACCCTTCTCACAGGAGCAATGGGCAGTTGAAGATGCTAAAGACAATCACTGTCCTCTGGGGATGCAGCAGCTGGTAAGCCTGCCTGCCTTGGTGGGTGGTCCCACACAGGTGCATTACTAATCTGACTCAGGTTACTAATTACAATTTTTTAAATGACATGAATCAGCAAGGGAAGTGAGAGAGTTGAGAGGTGGAGGGTGGACATTGTATAAACGTGTATCAAGGTTTCAAATAAAAAAATAACATTTTAAATGTTTATTTACTTGTTTTTGTTTTGTGGCAGGGTTTCTCTGAGTAGTCCTGGCTGTCCAAGAACTCATTCTGTAGACCAGGCTGGCCTCGAACTCACAAAGACCCACCTGTCTCTGCCACCCAACTAGGATTAAAGGCATGTGCCACAACTGCACAGCAGATAATTTTTATTTCAAGATGGCTATGTTGGTAGTGAGGTTCTCCGGAGAAGCCTATGATGGAGACTTTCTGCTCCAATTGCAACGGAAGTGATCAACCTATCCTGCGAACTCATCGTGGTCCCAAACACCACTCTCCCCATGGTAAATCAGCTCTGTAGAAAGGGGGCCGTCGACTTTCCTCTCCACGTAACAGGAGCCAGAGATAAGTAACAGAGCAGAGGATGGGTGTCAGGGCCTACAGGAGACTCAAGGATGCAAGCAAGGGGTTCACTGCTAAAACTGGAAAATGCCCAGGCATCTCAAGTGGAGAGCATGGGAGCGGTGATGATGTCAGAGCACACAGCCCCCAAGTAAACATTCCTTCCCCTGCGCCCCGACCCCCGCTGCTGAGTGGATGAGCCAGGCTCAGGAACTCTGGATCCACCCACCTTCCCTCTACACAGAAGAGCCAAGGATGGCGCCACTGAGGCCACAGTGGGACATGCAGAATGGGATGGCTCCATGCTGTCCAGCAGACCTGGCAACTGAGGGTCCTCAGTCATCCCTCCCACCTTCTAGGGGTGGCGATGCCTCTAACCAGCCATTTGACCTTGCATGTTTAGCGCTGCTGAGCTTCAGCTGCTCTCATTTAGGTGGGATGGTAAACTGGGGACAGCAAACATGCAGTACATGTGGGGGGGGGAGAGGGAGGGAGGGAGGACATGAATTTGGAGGAGTGGTCAACTCCATGGTTGCTCTCTGACCTGCACATGCATGTCATGTCATGTCATACACACATGTACAACAATGGGTACTACTCAGGGAGGTGACGCTTCCAGCTGTGTCCAGACTGTACCCTCTAACCTCTGTGACCAGGCAACCATCAGCAGAAACTGATGCCCAATGTGATCATGTGATCTCATGGCTGGAGGCTTTATTCTTGTGGCTTCTGGGTACCAAATGCTGCTCCCTTCCCATGTAGGCTGGACTGACACCCAGGCTGGAAGTAGATAAATACCCGCCACTGCAGTTGTGGGACAGTCACTGTGAGGCAGGTGAACATGGCCAGAGTTTGGCAGCCGGGATTTCACATGCCTTGCACTCCACACACAGCACTCCCCAAGCCATACACTTAGCAAGCTGGGGGCAGGCGCACAGGGGGCGCAGCATCAAGTGGCATACAGAGCCCTCTCAAGACAAAGCCACCCAGGGCTCCCCAGCTACCCTTAGTGACTCCCCTTTTGTGACAACAAACATCCTTAAGCAAGGCACCATTCCAGTCTGGTCTGGTACATGAGCAGTAAAGCAGGTTCATCTTAAGGAACTTTCAGGGATCCTGGCCTGTTAGGCACCATCTGCTTACACATGATTGGATGCACGCATGGTTAAAGTCAGAAGCAGCATGGCTATTCTCGTTTCCTCTGGTGCTGTGATGAAACACGGGACCAAAAGCAACCTGAGGAGGAAGGGTTCATTCGGCTTACACAGTCAGTCACTGAGGGAAGTCAAGGCAGGAACTGAAGCAAAGCCACGGGAGAGCGCTGCTTACTGGCCAAGGTTTGCTCAGTCCCCCTTTTACCGCCCAGATCCACCTGCCTAGGGATGACAGCACACACAGGGAGCTGGGTCCTCCCACATCCATCATTAACCAGTCTGACAGGCATCTCAGTTGATGCTCCTCTTCCCCAGCGGACCACAGTTTCTATCGAGGTGACAAAACAGAACAACAACAAACAAACAAAAAACAAAAACTAAGCAGCACTATGCACAGAACCCAAACCTGTCAATCAAAACAGGAAAACATGCAGAAACACAGGTGATGCCTCAACCAATGCCAAGGCTTATCAACCAGCGGCTGTTTCTGCCTTGGGCATGCGCTGGCTCTGTAGAGGCATGGCTGAGTCCTGGGAAGCCAGACTGATGCTGTGATCAGGCTTAGCCAACTATCCACTTCAACCCCTCACCTATCTTGAGCGTTTGGGGGTTGCTGACCACCCTACTGAGAAACAGAACACCCTTACTGAGTCTCCCCCTCTGAAAAATCAAGGAGAGAATCTTGCGGTTGTAGTTACTGGTTTTCCCTATGAGTAAAGCGAAGTTTGTTGTTTTATAGACTGGTATCTTTTGGGTGACCCAGCAACTGAGATGGTGGGTAAAAGGATTAAGATCTGGCAGCTGTGGGAGCCAGAGGCAGTGAGTTCAAGGCCAACCTGGTCTACAAAGTGAGTCCAGGACAGTCAAGGTTACACACAGAAACCGTCTTGGGGGGGGGGGGGGAGATCTGGCAGCTGTGCTGTCTCTTACCTCCTTTTCTCCCCTAGCGAACTTCTTAAATACATGCAATTTTTTCTTAGTAACCAGTTATTAGGGGGTTATCTCTCTTCTGGAAAGCATCCAGTGAATGGTCCCTCTGTTCTTTCATTCTACCTGGCACCTTCTCCAAGAGTGGAAAAGGTATGTATTGGCCTCAGCAAGGATGGAGCCTGGAGTACAACTCAGATCAGGAGCACCTCTGCGGCCGGGGGCGGGGAGCCGCTGGCCTGAGCGGGGCACTGGGTGGAACTGAAGCAAGGAGTAAGAACTGGTGTGTCCTTCCATTCTCCAGTCTCCACAGAAGGACAACAGAAGGCTCGCTGACAACAGAAAGCATCAGGTGCGGCTTTAGAAACTAATTTGATGGCTCCTAGGCACCTTCTTCCTCCATGGAGATGACAAGGAAGGCACTGCTCACGGAGGAACTCTGGCCTGGCCAGCAGAGCTGGGGCCCAAGCAAATGAGTGTCCCCACCTCCTGCATTGGCTCTCAGTACTTGTGTATCAGAGGTGAAAGCAGATTCAAAATGCAATTTAACAGGCTGGGGAGATGGCTCAGTAGGTAAAGAGCTTGCCCTAAAAGCATGAGGACCTGAGCTCAAATTCCCAGCACCTTTGTAAACAGCTGAGATCCCAGCACTGGGGACACAGGGTCCCTGAAGCCCACTAGCCAACCAGTTTAGCCCAATCAGTGAGCTTCTGGGGTTCAGCTAGAGACACTCTCAAAAATATGCCCTATGTTAGCCTCTGGCCTCCACATAGATGCACACCTACCCACACATGTGTCCACAGGCATGCTCACACACATACATATACACACACACCAACTAGCACTGGAAAGAGGGCAACTCTAGCCTGTCTGCCAAACACCCGAGGGAAAAACATGATGAACTATACAATCAACGGAAAAACAATATTAGTTCCCCAAATACCGGAATAGAGAACAGTACCGTGTGGAATTACTAGATAAAACCTCACAGAGAAGATCTCAGCTAAAGAGGCCAAGACACTCATACAATGTACTGGGAACTTACACTCTGCCTGAGAACGCACAAGAAAGCCACAGAGCTGGAGCCTTAAAACTGCTACACCTGGCTTTCCTGTGATGTACATGCCGGGGAGCAAACGCTTGTAAAGGGGCACGGTAGTTAGTGCTCTCTCCAGACTCTGGCGGGGAAATTTAAAAAGACATCTAATGGTGATGTCACTGTACTCCCTGCGCTTAGGGGGCTGGGCCAAGACAAGTTCAAGCTCTGCCTGACCACACTGCAAAACTTCATCTCAAGCAACCAATCAAAAACTAGTTAAGTGCTGGAAAAGAAAGATGAAATGGGTTGCTTTCCTGATGTAAGGACCCTCTGTTACCCAGGTGGCCCTGAACTCCTGGGCAAGCGGTCCTTCCCTCCCAAGGATGAAACAGGTGTGCACCACTGCACTGGGCTCGAATGTCATTCTAACACAGAAGAGTTGTGCAAGGTTCTGCACAGCATTGTGGTTATAATACCCAGCTTCTGATCCCAAAGATCCAGATTGCCCCACAGTGTGGCCTACACAAGTGACCAAACTCCCCTTTTTTACCTTAGTCTTTTTTTCAGCTTCCACTGAACACTCTATCTATCAGGGCTGTTAGGAGGCGTCCCTGAGCAAACACAGGTGAGGGCTTTTGGGCCCTGGGATGCAGGCTGTTGTTACTCACTAGTGTACAAGGGTCCTCATGTCTCACTGGCATCAATTGGTGTGGGCATGTTTGTGTAAGCCTGATGCTACAGCACAGTAAAAATGGAAGTGCTCTGCCCACCCCCATCCCAAGTATTACTTAATGCACAAGGCAGTCCTTTCTGAAAGATGGGCCACACCTGGATCACAGGCACACCAGGGGGTCACAAGCCACTGTCCCTCTGAGCCACACACATCAAGTGAACACCAGCTCAGTCGTGACCTGACTCCCAAGGCTTTCCACCTAATCCAATGTAAAAGCTAAGCTTTACAGCTGAAGGGCTGGGGTCCCCAGAGCCTCCCAACATGACACCAGCTCATCCAGTCTCCCCACAAACTCCTGTCCCCCGGGATCAATGGGAGAAAAAAAACTAAAATAAATTCTAATCCCTCAGCAAGTCAGTGGATCGAACAGACGTCGCCAAGGCTTTCCCTTTGAAAGTTTATCTGGAAAAACCTATACTTTTTAAAAACTATTTTTACAATTTACACATTCACCTCTCGAAACCCTGAAGGTGGTACCAACTAACAGTGCTACAGAAAGCCCACCAGCTGCTAGAAATAACTGCAGATTGACCTGGAATTTCAAACAGTTTGGGCTCTTTGGAAACACTGGTGAGATACCAAGGATAGAGATGCCAAATTACCAGATGAGAAGCAAAACTCTTAAATAAGGAGATGATCTATTAAACATTCAAGGGAAAAGCTGGGCGGTGGTGACGCACACCTTTAATCCTAGCACTTGAGAGGCAGAGGCAGGCGGATCGCTGTGAGTTCGAGGCCAGCCTGGTCTACAAAGCAAGTCTAGGTCAGCCAAGGCTACACAGAAAACCCCTGTCTCAAAAACAAACAACAAACAACAACAAAAATCAAGATTTAAGGCAAAACAAACAACAAAAGTGAGAAACAGAAAATACGGTTAAGGGCTGGGGAAATGGCTCAGAGGTTTAGAGCACTGGCTGCTCTTCCAAGGTCCTGAGTTCAATTCCCAGCACCCACATGGTGGCTCCTCACATGATCTGGTGCCCTCTTCTGGCTGGTAGGTCTACATACAGGCAGGATAATGTATAAATACCAAATAAATCTCTTTAAAAAAAGAAAAAAGAAAAGAAAGCCAGGCACGGTGGTGCATGCCCTTAATCCCAGCACTCGGGAGGCAGAGGCCAGCCTGGTCTACAAAGGGAGTCCAGGACAGCCAAGGCTACACAGAGAAACCCTGTCTCGGAAAAAAAGAAAGAAAGAAAGAAAGAAGATACAGTTAAAAGGCTCCACCTCTCTCCAATTAGCTCAAGAAATAGAATCAGTCTTATCTACCACCTCCAACCCCTGCAAGCCACCATTTCCCATAAAAAGCCCCAGCCCTGCACAGGGGCCTCACAGAATCAGCAGTTTAACCTGAAGATAAGATCTGGGGTCTTCCAAGGCCCTAGTCAAGAGTTTAAAAAGAACAGCCACAATGGTCGGTAGACAGCCATTCAACACTAGTACTCAAAGGAAAACACACATCCTGGCTTTGGTTATGGCTACCGAAACTATCTGAAAATTGTCAGGAGGGCACTGGCTTGAGAAGAGGTGCAGGGGAGAGGCCAGACAGACACCCCAAGGCAAAGGTCGGACGCTACGCACTCTTGGAAGAGCTAACTTCACTTAAACTTCAACTAACACTTGAAGAAAACACCCCAACACACCCAGCACAGGGGCAACACCACAACTGCCTGGGGACAGTTGGATTTGAACCCATTGCTGCGTGTGTGTCTGCAGAGACAAGGACTGGGTGGGGTTCTAACCGTCGCCACCAGGCTGAAGGCCAGCCTCCTGTTCCCCCAGCATCTATCCCTTCCCCTTTGAGCCTCTCTGCCCCTCTCTGAAGGACCTCTGTCCATGAGTGGAACCCCGTGAGAACAATGGAACTATTGGGTTTTCAACTCAAGGGTGACTTAAGAAACTCAGTGTTGCCGGGCGTGGTGGCGCACGCCTTTAATCCCAGCACTCGGGAGGCAGAGGCAGGCGGATTGCTGTGAGTTTGAGGCCAGCCTGGTCTACAAAGGGAGTCCAGGACAGCCAAGGCTACACAGAGAAACCCTGTCTCAAAAAAAAAAAAAAAAGAAAAGAAAAAGAAACTCAATCCCTGCAAAGTCTGTCATGACTGGGGTTTCCTTCTTCTTCTTCCTTTTTTAACATTTATTTATTTATTTATTGTAAGAAGGCATCAGATCACATTACAAATGCTTGTGAGCCACCATGTGGTTGCTGGGAATTGAACTCAGGACCTCTGGAAGAGCAGACGGTGCTCTTAACCACTGAGCCATCTCTCCAGCCCCCATGACTGAGGTTGCTTAAGACACTGGGAAGGCAGTAAAGGTCAAGGCCATGTCTAGGCCTTGGGTGACCTCTGAAGTACAGAAGGCAATAATAGTGCCAGCATGCCAGCCTTCAAAGTTACTGCACTAAAGCCCAGTGTGGCCACCAGGCAAGGTGAAGGAAACACAGTTTGCCACTGCCTCACCCCACCCCTGTGGAGGTGCAGCCCCTCCAGATGAGAACATACTTTCCTGAAAACACACTTCCGCCTGCACTATGGGGAAAGCAAGGGAGGTCACAGGCAAGAAAGTGTCCTGACACCCTTGAGGACAAACACCAACTATGTCTGAATGATTTCCATCCTGGGTACCTGAGTGCCCAGCAGGGTGCTTCCCCAAGCCAGTTGGAACTCAGGCAACTGAGCACATCCAGGGAGGCCTGCCTGCTTAACCTGGGCTCAGATCACTATAGTGAGCATATGAGGGTGGGGCTCACTGCAGTGAGCATGTAGCAGAGTGGGGCTCACTGTAAAGATATTTACAATGCAGGGATCACTACTGTACCCATGGTGACAGTGGGTGGGTACAAGGCAGAGGGCAGAGAAGAACAGGCCAGTTGGCAATTTTTAAGTAACAAACATCATCGTTTATCCTGTTTCCTTAAAAATTCCACTGAGAGGGTTGATATAAGTTAACACTGCAGGTCTGTACATGTCTTCCTGTGGGGCAGAGGGGCTTACTGTGGCTATCCACATCATGAGGCAATGTGGACAGACTGTGGGGGGCCTGGGGTGAAGCAGATTACCTGCAAAGATCTCTAAGATGTGGACAGCCTACTGACAGCCCAGAGGTAGTGACAGTCGCTCTGACCTGCTTCTTTACAGGAGGCATGGTGGCAGCTGGAGCATAAGGAATCCTGCCCCGCCCCATGAGTCATTTCTCTAATAGCAGCCCAGGGAGAAAGAGGGCAACGGCAGGTGGCTTCACTGGGGCTCAAGCAGCACAGACTTGGTGGCTGCAGCACCAACATGGGCCAAACCTCAGGGGAGGCTGGGGGTCCTGTGGCACTGAACAGCCCAGTACAGGAGTGACGCACAGAGCACACACAAGGCTACAGACTGGTTACTTCAACGCTCACCTGGCCACCGCACCTATCAAGAAAGAGAGAACCCACACTACAGAGGCGCATGAAACTTCTAGCCATTGGGAGCTAGGGAGAGGAATTACAAATGGAAACTTCTGGAACTACCACTTCTTCCACTCTGAGCAAGGACAGGCGTGTCTAAACAAATCCCTTGTGCTTGAGAATGTCCACAGAGCGGTCCCTCCAGCGTGATAAGACTGCGTCACGTCCCTCTCCCAGCCCATCTGTTGGCTGCAGCCTCCAGGGTGAAGAAGGCTAGAGCCCTGGTCCCTCGGTCAGCGGAGTAGAAGCGGAGGCAGGTGAGACGTTCCACATCTTTTATTTCTCCGAGAAGGCAGAGCCAGGAGAACTCCCCTGTCCCACGCTTCACGGCCCAGCAAGGGAAGCAAGCACACGACCCACCAGTCAGATTCAGTCAGGAAAGCACTCACTGCTCTTCACGGGACAAAGGCCGAGAGGAAATTATTAAAACAAGCTTCCCTTCAAACTCAAAGGAGGTTTTTCTTTAAAAAAAAAAAAAAAAAAAAAAAAGACCAAGTATAAACAAAACAAAACAAAGGAATAAAAGGAAAGTGGATGAAGCCCCCACACTCCTGAAAGCAAGAGTCTCTGGTGACTGCTTTCTGGAAGAAGCCGAGGCAGGAAAGAACGGTACAGAGATGGAAGTGGCTGGCCATGTGAGTGCCTTCAACTCCACAGTGCTCTCCATGTCCCAGGCCACGGAGCTAGTCCCGGTAAGTTAAGAATTTTCTATTAAGAAGAAAACAAAACAAAAATAAAAACCACTCCAGAAAAAGGGTCAAGGGAAGAGGAGGAGCGTAGAAAGTCAAGCCGCTGACCGCCGGCGGATCACGAAGAGCCCACGCTGCAGCTGGCCCAGGTAGATCCTCATTTTGGTGCTGTCACTCGTCTTCCTCACCCAGATCTGTGGAGACAGGAGTTGGGGTGAGGGTGAGATGGAGGGACTTCTGTGTGGCTCAGGTGTGGGCAGAGTATCTGCCTGAAGGGGCCATCGGAGTGCCCCTGGCTTCAGAGGCAGCTCCTGGCGCCTGAACGCTGTGGAGGCTCAGCCAGCACTCACACACCTCTAATAGTGTCAGCTCCGTTTCTGCCTCAGTCATCTGGACTCTGGACTTGGTGATTATATTTTTCAACACCCCAAAAATATGCATTCAGGAGCAATAGCTTTTCAAACCAATTTAAACATATTTTCCTTGCCCCGAGTAAAATTCCCTCTTACTTAGCCTTCCAATGCTCAAGAGCTGAGGGTGGTCCTTCAGCCTCAGCAGCTCCTTGGCCCCTGTGGGGTGTACTATGGGGTGCTCCACTCACACAGCCCTGTGGGGTTACTATCACGTCACATGGGGTGCTTCACCTCACAATACCTCCTCCTCTCACTGGCCCTACACGACCTGGGTGATTAGACAGCCTAAAGCAAGGTTTGGCCAAGGTCTGCCCCTCACACACAGACTCTGCAGACAGAGCTCTCCTCCCCACTAAAGCTCGAGCTGCAGGCTTACTCTCTCAGTCTCACTGCATCGCCAGTGTGATGAGTGAGTGACAGAACACAGCCTAAACTGAAGCAAGCTGAAGACCCTGCATGAAGCTGAGCCTCCTGCGAGACCATTTTAAATAGAAAACTGACCCAAGTGGTGCTGAGCCAGGGGGCCACCCACCTGCTGGCCCACCAGCCACATGCGCCCACAAAGGCCAGGCACCTCCAGGGATGCGTGACAGTGTAACTGAGAACAGAGCTGGAATGCTCCTCAACACGGATGCTGCCGCTCCATCGCCAGGCACAGAGCGGATTCCCTAAGGCCTCATCCCTGTGGGAGCTGCCACGGCATCAGCATTTGCTCACTGGACCACACTGGGACACCCTAAGGCAGAATGTCACAGTCTTCGTAGGTCCTAGAGAGGCCTGCGCGCTCTGTAGAACAGCCCACCATACAATCACAGGCCTCATGGCTGGGGAGCACCGTGTCTTTCTGGGGGACCCCCATTCTGACTCTGGCTTAGCAGCAACTCAAACTCAGCCCTGAAGAATGGCATTCCTTTATCTGAGGCTGGCTCCAACTCCCAAGCACACTATCATTTTGCAAACTGGTCACATTTGAGGGAGCTTTCGATTCAGGAAGCTGAGAGAATACCGGAGGCTTAAGTTATTTTATAATCCAGCTTCATTAGATTTACCGTGCACTGGCACAAATCACTAACAGAGGGGAGACACAGAAAAAAAAAAAATCAATTTCTTTGCAGACATTTGTGGGCTGATAAAAGATCAAGCCCGTGCAGCTATGCAAGTTTCAGACTTTTAAAACTTCTAATGGTGTGGGTGAGCCGCTGCTGACATCCTCCTAAAGATGGGCCAGTGGGAGCCCTAGGGCAGTCCCAGCATCCTTGGGTAGCACACTGAACAGCTTTAAATGCAGACCTAATCCTGAGGGAAATGCACTGAGAGGCAGGCCTGGCAGAAGAACATGTCAGACAGGAAGGACAGCCAGCTGCAGGCCAGCAGCACCAGCACCCATTTACAGGCACCCCTGGGTGCTGAGCCTTGTGCCCGACCCCCAACCCTCACAGATGAAGCAGTCCGTTGGTATGGAGGAACCTCTAAACACACACGAGACAAGGAGTATGCTAGCTCCACAGACAGGCTCCGCTGTCAGTGTGCAGCCACCCAAGGGCCCCGGGCAGCAGTGCGCGCTCGCTCACCTGCACTCTCCTGGGGTAAGCTCAGTGGCTGCAGAGGAGCACACCATGGCCCCAGCAGCACATGGAACTGCAGGGCCGGGCTCCAGCAGACATGAGGGCTCAGGGGTGATCTGGCAGTTTCCCCAACAGTGCTGACCCACCCCACACAAGGCAGGGCTGCGCTGCACATCTAGAGTGGGGCTTTGTTTTACACCTGTGGTATTTTTTTCCCCACACTTCTCAGCGCAGTGTTCTCTCCTCACAGGGAAGACCTTGATCCCTACCTCATTGGCTCCCACTGAGCTGATGACACAGCTCAGTTTCTGGTTGTCCTTGGACTCTAGGTAGATGGCCTGGCTCTTGTGGTACCTGCCAAAACAGGACACAAACAGGAAATCAGGCAGGAGGGCCTTGTTTTGTTACAGAACCATTATTCCACCAACAGGTCTCAGCAACAGGCAACCGAGGAAGAGCACAGGCTTCAGAAGGCAGAAGGCCTCCACCTTAAGAGTAAAAGCCTCCAATCTTGTGGATCCAAAACTTCCCTTGGCCCTCTGCGAAGAGGAACAAAGGCTCAGAAGGCTGGAGAGCTGTGCAATCCACCTTCTCTCAGCATTTCTGGAGGCCGAACCCAGGACCTGCTTACCGTACACAGGGCAAGTGCTCCACCACTGAGCTGTGTCCCTAGGAAGTGCTCCACCATGAGGGAGCTGTGTGCCTAGGAAATGCTCCACCTCAAGGGAACTGTGCCCCTAGGAAGTGCTCCACCACGAGGGAGCTGTGTCCCTAGGAAATGCTCCACCTCAAGGGAACTGCGCCCCTAGGAAGTGCTCCACCATGAGGGAGCTGTGCCCCTAAGAAGTGCTCCACCACGAGGGAGCTGTGTCCCTAGTTTTCCTTTTATTTTGAAACTGAGTATTATAAAGCTGTCTTTAAAATGCAATTCTCCTGACTCACCTCACCAAGCAGCTGGACTGCAGGCCTAAGCAAGCCAGCATGCCAGCTATAATTTCCTTCACTATTGGGACTAAGTTCAAAAAGTTAGAACTCTGTGTTGGATCTGTTGCACTTTCTGGCGTCAGCCTGAAGCACTGCAGGAGGCTGGCGGCTCCACACAAACAGAAGGGTCTGGAGACCCGTTTTCTGCTTGTCCAACTGAATCATCAACTAGAAGGAACTTTGCATTTAGCCCTTAGTTTAGCCATAGATTCAAAGCCTCATGACTCACTTTAACAGTGTTCAGCACTGACTAAGCCTAGGGTGAGGGACAAGAGACGGGGTCCCTGCTCTCTTGGGGCCTTAAACACAACACAGGAACATTAAAAGCTCACCAAGGCTAACACTAAGAAGGCAGCGCTGAAGGTCCTAGCACAAGCAGTAGCTAAGTGCTTCTGCCCCGGCCCACTCTGCAGGGAGAGAGGAACAGGGGGACAGGACACGACACACAGCTGGGGAGGCTGGGGAGGGGGCAGCGGGGGGGGGGGGGCATCCTGATTCTGCACAGCACCAGCGCTGTGTCCCACAATGCAGTGCTACGTCCAACTTCCGCAAGCTAAGCACAGACCAAGGATGAAGAGGAAGCCAGGACAAAGTCCAAAGGGACAACAGGATGAGAGCACAACCTCTGCTCATTCCAGCCACACAAATCTGAAAACCCTCAGGCTCCTAGGAACTGTTGCAAAGCACAACTCCCTGCCACCCCCACACAGGCAGCGCGCTGCATCTTGCTGGTGTGTCTTTGGGGGACGAAGCAGGTTCATCTCGTGGGAAGGATGGAAGGCTGGCTGCCCAAACACAAGCTCCACCTGTGAAGTGGCTCCAGCTCTCAGGCTCCAAGCAGCCTCCCCCTACGTGGGAGCTGAGCTCCAGGGTTTCCGCGCCAGTGTACTCCCTGAGAAGAACGCTGGAAGGGTGCAGCTCAGGAACATGACTGCAGCAGGATGCTGGCTGGGATCCAAGCTCTCACACTGCTGTCACTGGTCAGAGGACTCTCATTATCACATGGGGCTGTCACAAGGTCCGCATCGCACAGTGCACAGCATGAGGGAGGCCGACTATTCGTGACAACACACGCTTCCCTTGGTTTCTCTGCAGGATTGGAGTCGGTGATCCTAGTCAATGGCAGCCTTCAAGACAGGGAGGCTGGGCCCTGAGGGGATGCTAAGGGGCCTGAGCCATCACGGAACTAGAGCCATGAAACAGAACACAGCCCCTCAGCCATCTAGCTCTCCTTTCCAACTGTCAGTAACCGAGGTCGCAGGGTAATTAATGCACAAGCATCGCCAGCCTCAAGCACACTTGGTACGGAGCTGAATGGAGACAGCATCCACACTGTGGTACAGTGTGGGAGAAAAAGGATGCATACTACACATGTATTAGATGCAGAGAAAAATATGTTGTATACTCCTATATGTAACATATAAAATACAAATGGTGATTATTTTTACTGCATAGCTTTCAACGCTCTCCTCTCATTAACCATTGTATAAGCTGCAATTCAGCTGCTGAATAAAACACGTCAGTGTCTAAGACCAGGGCTCTCATGGCAGGCGGACTTACTAATGGAAATTTTAACCTCGGACCTCACAGTTCAGTCCTTAACACTCTGGGTCTTGATGCTGACCCAGCAAACCCGGATGGTTGCTTTTTGGTAGGTCAAAACAACTGATTTCTATGTATTACCAAGAATCCCCATAGTAACATAATAAAATTAACTTCATTTCCCCACACCTGACCCACATAACAGCACCAGAGGCTCAAGGGGCCCCACTGCTGCTGGAAACAGGCCCTGTGGTCAGGTGACAGCTACAAGGTCCAGTCTACTCAGCAAGGAGGGAATCCACCTCTGTCCACACTGGCAACTCCAGATCTAAAGGAGGAGTGGAAAGAGGAGGCAGAGGGAGAAGGGAGGAGAGAGGGGAAAAGCAGGCACACCTCGCAGCGCCCTCAGCTTACTTCTGTGAGGGGTCATTAGTCTAAGTCAAAACATAAGGCAAACTGACAGCACAGGGTAGTGACACAGAAAGCAGGGACCAAGGCGAAGGCAGGGACGCAGCTGGACCATGCCGAGATGGAGCCCTGCCCCACACTGTCCTGCTGATGTCCTTAAAGCCCCTAAAGTATGCTTTGCAAAAGTATCCCACTTCTGGAAGGGACATGATGACGGAGGCTCTCTGAGCCAGGGCTGCATCTACAGAAGAAGGAAGAACAGCAAACAAAGCTTCCTGAGAGACAAAGGAACAAAAGTTGAACACCGGAGCCTGATGGGAGTGACAGGCTGGTTCGAGGCAGATGAGACCTCAAGATGGGACTTCCTAAGTCCCTTGTATGAGGCCAGGGCAGGGCAGGCCCAGCTGCCAACACCTGCATAGGACTGACTGCAGAAACCAAAGAGGGATGGTACTGAACCCAGAATGTAAGTGACATTCCCAAAACGTGTTTAACAGCATGAAAAGCAACTTCAAAATTCAGCGAAGAGGTGACTGTTCAGGAGACACTGTTTTCGGACCTGTTTGGCTGACAAAAGGACAATGTTAAGTTCTGACATTTCAAGCCAGACCCCTGTGCTGAGAGGACCACACATCAGCCATTGCAGGTGTCTCATCTAAAAAGAAAATCATTTTACTACATTTTCCTCCTCGTCTCATAATCTCAGAGCTGAGTTCAGAAAGACAGTGGTGGTCACACTTACAAAATGAACACCGCCTGAAATCATATACTGGCTGGATGACTCACAGACCCCTAGAACCGTTAGCCATAAATCTCACTGTCCCCAAAGGCCATTCTTACAAGTGGGCCTGATCTTTAAAGGTTATTTGGTTTTCATTATTACAAACATTTTTTTTAATCTCACTCTGCCCGTTCTGTTGAGTTGCTAGGGCCTGCCACCTAGCGGCAGCACACCCACCTAACCAACAAGTCTCAGACAGGAACACTAACAACCTTCCGCAAGGGCAGTAAGTCACTGCAGCAGGCTGACAGACACTAGAACAGGTGCCTGACTTGTCCTCTAAGCTTTTGATGAAACAGGCTATGTGGACAGTTCCACTGCTCAGATACAGCCAAAGGGGTAAAAATATCTAAATTAGCATGAGCCTCAGAAAAATAAGGCCTGCCCACACGTCAAAGTGACATTACTGTGGAAATCTGACTATTAAACAATGTGGCATATTTATGCAACATTTGCACTATAGTTGGTACAAGAAATATGGAGATGGCTTAAAACACACAGGAAGATAGGCTTGAGGCTCTTTAGTTTTTAGTGTGTGTGTGTGTGTGTGTGTGTGTGTGTGTGTGTGTGTCAGAGAGAGAGAGAGAGAGAGAGAGAGAGAGAGAGAGAGACAGAAGAGAGAGACAGAAGAGAGACAGAGAGAGACAGAGTAAGAGCACGCATCATGGCACATGTGGGAGGTCAGAGGACAACATGCACAGGCCCGCTGACTTGCTTAGTCCCCTCCCAGTGCCAGGATTAGCTTTTATGTGCGCACTGCAGCTTTATGCAGGGAACTGAAAACCATGGTTTTGGCTTCCGGGGTCCTGGACAGTGAGAGATGACTAGACATGTTGGGTGAGAATTAATGTGACCACTGTCAACTCACGAGGTCACACCACCAAATTTGTCAGCTTTTGGCTAAATGAAAACATTGATCCGGGTGTGATGGCAGATGCCTATAATCCCTCCACTCGGGGAGGCAGAGGCCAGATCTACAGAGTGCGTCCAGGACAGCCAGGGCTACGGAGAAACCGTGTCTCGAAAACAAAACAAAAAACATTGAAACACGAGTTATTATGGCTATTATAAATGGCAATGACAGAAAGGACTATAGTAACCCACACCTCCTCCAGACAGCCAATAGAGAGTCAGGGTGCAGCCATGTCCTCCTAGGGCCCCAGCCTGCACAGGAACACTGAACAGCAACACTGGACACCAGACTAAAAGACCTTTGAAAAGATGGCCGAATTAATGGCGATGTGATACCTAGGATGTCTAACCAGTGTTTGCTGAATGAATAAATGTATGAGCCTCTCCAGTTCCTTCCTATTGTTTCCCATGAAGCTGCAGGCAATCTCAACGGCTCAAATAGCCTTCCATCTAAGTGTTTCAGGATATCATCTCCGAACTGCACTTCCTGGAAAACCTTGAAAGCTAGAAAAATGCCTAAGAAAAGGATACAGCTGTCAAATAAAAAGCATCTGAGATGCGAGAAACCTGCAGCTTTGAGAAGGGCACCTTCTCGGCTTAGGCAGCAGTACCCTCTCCTAACCTTTAGCATACAGAAGAGGGGACAGAGTAGGAAATCTAGCCTGTTGTGACTAGACAGGGCCTGCCTGCAAACTCTAGTGTGGAGACAGCAACACGGTGCAGAAAGGGGTCAGCATCCTTGGGACACACAGAGAAATGCTGCTCTCAGTGACCTCACAGAGGGATCCACCAACTGCCCTCTCAGTCCTCAAGTGGAATCTCACTGAAGACTCTAAGTCTGGGCCAGAGCCCCAGCACATGGGCTTGAGGCCCAGCACCACCAAAAGGAATTAAGCTAATATATAAAGAGATGAGTCGGCAAAATCCTGAGATAATCAGCTTGAATGGCCCCAACCCTCCCAACAGTTCTTAGGCCACCAGGAGCAGTCCTCACTCCCCACAACTTACCATCTTTTATCGTAATACAGTTTGCCATCTTCTATCCGAGCCTCAAATCTCTGGGCTGGAGACTCTGCAGGTGTGGCAGGCAAGTGTTCAGGAGAGGACGGGGAAGCTGGAGGAACCAGAGATACCAAGATGATGAGCAGACATGAACCTGGACCTGAGCATGGGGCCCAACAATGACACACAGTAACTGATACCACCAGTGTGGCCACAATCCCAACCAGCAAGGCCTTCCGTGGTAGTTAGAGGCAGAGTCACTGTATTGTGTGGGTTGAGCACAGTGGCTATCCACGAGGGCCACTGGCTATCCACAGGGGGCCACTAGCTACTAATGGAGAGGTCACTGGCTATCCACGGAGGTCACTAGCTACTAATGGAGAGGTCACTGGCTATCCACGGGGGTCACTAGCTACTAATGGAGAGGTCACTGGCTATCGACAGGGGCCACTGGCTATCCACAGGGGCCACTGGCTATCCACAGGGGCCACTGGCTATCCACAGGGGCCATTGGTTATCCACAGGGGCCACTGGTGCTAATTGCAACAATATCTGCCATCTGGTGTCCCTCACTGTCAGGCCACCACACTGATTCTAAACTTAGCATGGACACCAAACCAGCATAGCACACTCAAAACTTCTTGAATGTCTCCAGAGCCTTCGCCTCGTCTACTAATGAAAACCAGGCGCCGTCTGGGGGCCTCACTGTGACCAGACCATCACTAGACTAGTAACGCCACGGCCGAGCTCCAAAAACCCCAGACATGGAAATTTCCTGTGATTTTACGTGGACTTGAACCTAATGCCCGCCCGACACCTAAACAGAAGGGAACCTTCCACAGCCAATCACATGTCTCCTTTATAATAAACCCTAAGGTGAAGGCAAAACAACGCAGCTGGCTTTAAAGACACAACACGCGAATGGGAGAGGCATGTTTATGACTCCTGTTGCTGTCCATGACTTCTCACAGGCAAACACTGAGTAATTTACTCTTGGGAATCCCACATGTGCTTTTCCAGTGATGGATACAAAGACTGGTAGTGTCATCCAGCACTCACCTGGTCTCTTGGGTGACTTAAGCTGTAGGAAGAATAACAACAAAAATAGTCTCAGAGAAAATCATCTTAGAAACAACTTAAACGTGTCAGAGATGTCATGGTGACTTTAACAAGTGACAGGGGAACAAAGTGACACAGAAAATTACGTCAAGTGTGAGCTTTCAAACACATCCAACTGTACCTTGTTTAGCGTTCTCAGATCCTCCATGATCTGCTCATCCGTTAGCAAATAGTTTAGCTGAGGTGTTGAGAGTTAAAGGAACATGTCTGAAACACAAGCGCGCAGCCTCCAAGGAGACAGAGGCACACAGAGCTCTGACACTTTGGGACTGGCGAGGCCCAGGCTACGTCAATGCTATTTTCAAGGTAAGAACTCGCCTCTTTGAAAAGTTGACTCTCATGCTAAAAGTTACCAGGCACAGAGAGGACCTCAACATGCCCTACCATACAAACTGCTCTGAAGGGAAGCTGTGCATTAGATGCTGGCAATGTTGAGGGCACAGGGAAGGAAGGTGACAATTTCACCTCGGCTTTGAAGCTTTCCAGACATACAAGTAAAGTCTAGTCTCACAGTGGCTTAATCATGCAGTGCCGGTGAAGGGGCCTGAAGTGCACCCTCTGCTGGCCGCACAAAGTACAGCTCCTCTCTGGACAAACAGCTACATTGAATCTCCTGAAGAGGGACAGACGCTGCTGCTCCATGCTGGCCCAGCGGCCATGTCTATGTCTATGCAGCTTCTTTCCAAGAACACCGCACCTACCTTGGGTACAGTGCACAACCCCCTAGCATAGGTGCGGATAACTCCTGGGTTGGGAAGCAAAGGATTTGATGTGGTTCAAGCTTGGCGCAAATGGATATCAGGAGCCGGTTTTCTCCTCTTGTCTGGAATGGGGACAGGATCATTTGGTCGCCTCCGCAACTTTCTGGTCATGATGGGTTTCACTTCCATAGAATCTGTAACAAGAATGGACGGGGTGAACCTATCCAACCGCCCCAGAGGGCAGCTGGAGTCCCTCTTAGGTAAGAGTGTCTATCCTGTGGCCACCGTGTCACAGCTGTATGACCAAGCACGCTTAGTCCACGCACCACCCCTGGCAGAGGCCTCTCCGGCTGCAGGGCATACATATGCCTACCTGTGTCAGGCTAGCTGAGTTAGCTACACCCCAGCCCGAGATCCTAGCAGCATGGCTGATACAGCCTTCCTCCAGCACCCTCAAAACCTCCTTTCCCTCAAACTGAGAAGCCACAGTCACAGGACAAGGGACTGAAAGGAAGCTGGGGATCAGACAGGAACCTCATTTCTACTGCTCCCACCGAGGCTGGGTGCCGAAGCCCAGGGCCATAGAAGGCCCCTTTAAAGGCCACTGACCCAGCCAAGGTTTTATATGAAGTCTTTGTTTACAAACTCCCAACTTTCTTCTTTCACAACCCTCTGTAGCTACCTGAGGTCAAGACCAATACAATCAGCTCATGCCACTCAGCCTCAAGCAACAGCTTCCTGTGAGTTTGGTAGGGTGAGCCTGAGAGCGCTTAACCTGGGCAGTACAAAGGTCAAACTCCCAGGTCTGAAGCCCAGACCCTTGAGTGTGACAACCCTAGAGAAGGCACCTAAGCAGGGCAACATGTCTCAGTCATGTACCGAGCTCCTAAACACCTAACCCAACCTTGCCTTGTAGTAGGAAGCTCCCTGGCCTCTGTGGGACAGGCGCTTCCGAGAGTCCCACCCGGTCTGCCTTTAGTAGTCTAGCTCCTGCCCATCCGCTCACCCAGAAAGCTGCCAGGCCTAGGACCCCAGGCAGTGCTGGGCCTGCCTCAAAGGGCACAGTGAAGATATGATGGTGGGCGCTGGGGAGCCTGGAGCGCCCCCTAGAGTGCCTGGGACAACATCACTGCTACAGTAACAGGCAACCACCTGCCTTTTGCTCTACACCCCCTCTCACTTGCTGCCCCTCCCAACTGCAGATCTAACTTTCCTTTACCATACTTTACCTAGAAAGCAAGCTCACCCATCTCCCTCTTAAGTGGACTCTAAGGGAGTGAGCTAACCCCAAAGAAGCAGAGGCAGAAAGAAAGATGGAGGAAAGGCTGGAGAC
The DNA here is from genome assembly GCF_964271855.1 of Acomys minous. NCBI lineage: Eukaryota > Metazoa > Chordata > Mammalia > Rodentia > Muridae > Acomys > Acomys minous. The sequence continues at coordinate 91,624,232 of NC_140498.1, read as the reverse complement.
AGGAGAGAGGCGGGAGGAAGAGGAAGGGGTGGGGGAGGAAGGTGGTGGAGAGACGGGAGGGCCTTTTGAAGTTCTAGCTTGCCGAGGGAAGTGAGCTCAGGGTTCTACTGACAGCAGTGACTGTCAACTATATCATACTGAGCACTTCAAAACAGTCTCTAGGACCTAAGATTTGTAATGCTTTCACTATAGGAAAATGATAAATAAACAAGGCTGGTGAGATGGCTCAGTTGGTGCGGCATGTAACCCAGCGATAGAGCAAGGCCCTGGGTTCCACCTCCAGTTCTTAAGAAGAAGAACATTACAATGTGTTTAGCTATTGGGGAAGAGATTGCTGCAATAATCTGAAGCATACGCTTCCCTCGAGCTTGCGGCATACAGCGAGTGCAACATGGGGCCCAACTGGAGGCACAGCCTTCTGCATCTGCAGTAGGCTGGCAGGCTCACCCACGCTGTCACAAACCACAGCTGTGGGGTGACCACAGTGGAGGTGAAAGCAGGGAATGAGAGTCAACGTCAGGTGTTCAGGGGCCAAACCACAGTGGGAGCCAAGAGACCAGACTCCAGAGAGCAAAGCTGCCCAGGTAAAGGGCTGACATTTATTTAGACAGAGCCCACCCACCCCAGGTCAGATCACCTGTCCCCCTCCTTCTCGGCCTCTCGGCAGATCTCTTTCTACAGGCTTAGCCCTGACTTGCAAAGCACCTTTCAGTGGAGCATTAGGTGCTGCCTAGCACAAGCACGGTAAAATGAGCCTGTCAAATCTTTGCCTTGCCTTAAACCTGGGCGGTTTGGCAGCTCAGCTGATTCGTGCAGGACAGCCAAGCCAGTAGCCTCACTTTCCTGACTCGATGGGGTTAAGGGAGCAGGCCTAACAGTCAGGACAGACGTGAACTCAGGCAGACTGGTTAAGTACCAGCTGGGACCTTTGCTGTAAAGAGAACTTTTATTTGCCTGTTTCAGTGGCTGTCTGGAAAGCTTACTGCCTCCTTCTGCCTACCTAGGCCTAGTGCTGGAAGCTTCAAGCCTGCATACATCTAATCTAGGCCTAGAATGTTTTAGCCCCTAAGACTTACTGCTTAATAAGCTCACCCTTTCTTGTTCTGAGCTCTGGGCTGGCTTGTTCAACTCAGCTGTTCTGACTAAAACTCCTCTCCCAGCTGACGTTCTCAATCTGGCTTTTCTCTCGGCCTCTGAGTTGCTCTGCTTGGCCTCAAAGCAACTCCAGGAATCTGCTCTGATCTCCTGGCTCCTCCTTATTTCTGGCTCATTCAGTCTTCACCTGAGTTTTCTCTCTCTGCAACCTGTCTATTACTGTTCCAGGGGAAACTGCCTTCTCTCTCTCTCTCTCTCTCTCTCTCTCTCTCTCTCTCTCTCTCTCTCTCTCTCTCTCTCATTCTCTGTGTTGCCCCCTTAAGTAGCTTCCCTTTCCACTCTGCTGTGAGAGTTGGATGGATCCTATTCTGTTGAATCTTTGATTCCTCACCTTTTCTGCCACTAAATTAGACATCACTTTCAAACATGGGTGCTTCCTTCTACAAACTAACTTTACCTTCACTGTTTGGGAGTAAAGGCATGAACCACCGCACCCAGACCTAAGCTTTTCTTTACTTGATACTTGCTCTATACCAGGCTGGCCTTGAACTCAGATCTGTTTGCCTCTGTCTCCTGGACTAAAGGTGTCTGTATTCCAGCGGGATCACACAGACCTGGAAGGTTTTGGATATGATCTCTTGCCAGAGGAGCCATGTTCTGAATAAAATTGCTCTACACTTTGGGGACTTGGGGTAAGAGGCTGACTTCTGAGTCAATTCCATCATTTATAAATCTGGAAAATGACACCCAAAACCAAGCAAGTAAATGACGCTACACTTGCTAGGTGCTGGGTATCTGTCCTGTGCCAGCCGACCCTCGCCAGGTAAGACAACGCCCCACAGGAAGAAGCCTGGGACAGAAGAGGCTCTTCCCAGCTAGTGAGCCAGCAGGGGAGCGCACCTGACCTCACAGGGGGCAACACATTTCTCCCTTGACCTTATGGTTGCTCACAGGGCCAGCTACAAAGCCAGTGTTTCCTAAAGCAAATCCATGGCTTTACTGAGAACGAGAGTAGCTTCCCACAGGGGCTTGAAGGTTAGAAGACACCCCAGTGAGCAAGTGTCAGGAAATCAAAAACCAAGTGGCAACGAAATGGCTAATGAAAGGAGAGGCAAATTAAAAATGAGCAAGCCTGAGCTGGAGAGTGGCTCAGTGCTTCAGGGTGCCTCTTCCTGCAGAGGACACAGGCTCGGTCAATCACCTGAGAACTGCCTGAAACTCCAACTCCAGAGCATCTGGTGCCCTCCTCCAGGCTCTGCAGGCAACTGCAGACATGTATCATGTGCATGTGTACGTGCAAGCGTGCACGAGACACACACACAAAGAAATCTTGAAGAGAAAAGAAAAAGGTAATGCTCCCTGGTTGTCTAGGCCAACGGTTCACAGTAAACTCACTCCACCTTCCACAGAGCGGCACAACGGCCTTGGGTGTAGAATAGGCCCAGCCCCAGCACAAAGAAGGCGGCCCAGCACAGCCTCACTTCTAGGACCACACACAGCACTGCATCAACAATCAGTCCCTAGTGTCCCCAGAAGGCTGAGGGTGCCGAGCGCCTCTTGCTACTCACACGGACCAGTTTATGAGTGACGCATGCTAGACAGAGCAGGTGGCCCAAAACACCTGCTTCTTGCGGACTTTCCCCCCAACCTCTCATCTACTTTTTAAAAGTAATCTCCAAACTGAGCAGGCGATTTCAAGACATCTCTCTGGACGGAGCTTGAAGCAGTGGTTCTAGGCACCGAGCACAGAGTGGAACAAGTCAGCGACAGCGCAGCAGCACCGTGTGCGGAGGGAAGGCCCATGATCCTCCAGCTTCAGTGCCTTCCCTCCCACCCTCCAGCACTGCCTTGGCAGCACTCTCTACCCCAAGGTACCGAATGGCTTGAGGAAGGACATCAGTGCCTTCATGCCCGCGCATGGCTTTAAACGCTTCTGCTACCAGCTTTATTGCATTACAAATGGTTTCCTTGACACTGTCTTCTCTGCCTCCTGCTTCAGTTCAGAAGCTGGCTCTGACACCGCCTGGCCAGTGCCTGCCGCTTGTCAGTAACTAGGACACTGAAGCACACGCAAGGTGAGCATGTCCTTCCCAGCAGACGGAGTGGGAGCAGCTACAGACAGACAGGGTTTCCCACCAGCCTCATGGAGGCTCCCGAACAGCTGGAGGCTCCGGAGAGAACAATAGGGTGTCACAACCACACCGAGAAGACTACGTGCGTGCGGGTCAAAACAGGTGGGGGAAATGGTGCCTGACAAGTGTGGTGTCAACAGCACTGTGACAGGGTGCGGCCTAAGGGCAGTACTCCAGCACTCAGCCACACTTGTGCCCATGCAGAGCTCACTGCTCCTGACAAGCCCTGAATGGGTTTTCTAAGGCCTCTACTCCACCCCACCAGACACTGCCTCACTGTCACTGGGAGATCTGTGGAGGGGACAGCCTGTGTCAATGGGATGGCCATGCTGGTTCACAGCACAGACACAGGGGCACGATGGCTCTGACTGCTCAGTTTCTGATTCCAAGTCAGCTCCAAGGATTTCCAAGAAAGCCCACATGTCCTACCTAATTAGCCCTGTTAAAATTGGTTAGCCCAGAGCCCCAGAGCCTTCTGGCGTTTTGGGGTGTGCAGAAGAGCGCACCACCTCCGTGTCCATGTGGCTAACTCAGTGCTGACTTGCAACAAAGGCCCTGCCAAGGTCTCAAATGGCTGGTACTGCCAATGCTTTCTAGCCTCCTGAGACTCACCCACCATCTACAGGTGGCAACGGAGAGTCACCCACACTGCTTCCATGTGAGACCTGTCTGTAGCTGCTGAGCCCCCTGGAACCGATGAGGTCCTGGCTGGTAGGGAGGAACCAGTCTCAAGATGGGTTCTAGCTTCTCAGGAGACCTCTTGGCTTCACCACTCTGCAGTGACCACTGGCTGAGCCTCCAGCACCGCCAGGGGGAAGAGAGCCACAGCACAGGAGGGCCCAAGCCCCTTTCCTCAGGCCTTTTCTAATTGTTGTAATTACAGCAACCTCCAGGTGGCCCCAGTAAGAGGCAATGGCAGCTGACAAGGAGCCAGTGAGGCACAAGCCAGAGCCTGCAACTCTGCTGCTGAAGAGCTGCCCGTGGCCTGCTTGTCACATGCCAACACCTGAGGCACTCCGTCCTGAGATGAGGTAGGACCTGACCTCTACAGGCGGTGCTAAGCAGCCAGACTACAGTCCCCAGTTAGAGCAGGTCAGGAAGCCAGCCATGCCCTGCCCTGCCGCCAGGCCTGACGGGAGTTAACTTCCCCGGGGGCCCAGGGCGCCTGTACCTCCAGTCAGCTCCATCGTGAGCTTCTCGTTCTCAATCATCTTCTTCTTCTCCTCCAGCTCGGCAATCAGGTTCTCCTTCAGCTCCACCTTCTTGTCCTCAAACTCCTTCACCGCCGCCTTCTTCTCTTTAATATAGTTCCTCTCTACCTGTTCAGTCTGATCAAAAGAGAGACGCGTGCTGGGCCGACGCGGCAGTGGGTGGCGTAGCAATGGGAGCCAGCGCAAGGCTAGCACTGACCCCGGGGCAGAGAAAGCCTCAGGCCTCATTTCACCCAGCGGGGGCCCAAACCCAGCCACATAGCAGCGCTCACTCCAAGGCTCTGCACTGCCACCCGGCCCCTCCTCTCCCACATCGTGAGTCTGAGGCTTTAACGCCAAAACAGCACTCAGGGTTAAGAGTCTCTCCGAGAGAGCAAGGGTCCCTTTTGGAAGGAGACAATTCCAAGTGAAAACAGCCCGTTCCAGATGAAGTTTCTGCATTCAGAACTAACTACATGACACTGAAGCCAGACAGCACGCTATTATGTTTGAGCCCTAAGAACAAAAGCAACTGCACACCATTCATTACGTGCCCGAACCCTCAAGTACTCAAGCATCAAAATTAAGCTATTACTAAAATTAAAAAAATAAAACGCCTGCCTAAAAGCCCCCTTGTGGAATCTCACCAATGTCCTGGGTGATGACTATGGGACTGTGATCACTAAGCATCACTGAGCACACGCTCTGCATGCCTGGCCTCGACTGTGTGCACCGAACTCTTTTTAGTGAAGATGTCTTACAAACTACAAAGCACTCCTTACCCACTCTGGGCCCCAGGGCAGCCTATCACTCAAGAACTAGGCCCTCACCTCAGCACCATAGCACGAAACTGTCTGTGCCATGGAAGGAAATGCTAACGCCATCTTGCCTTCCGACCCAGTGAGGTCCCAAAACAAGATGGATCTGTGAAGCCAACTTAGAGGCAGGGCTACGGGGAGCCACTAGCAAAGCCAGGCATAGTCCTGAGAGGCTTCAAATGGTCATCCTGTGAGGTGAAGGTCACCACATAGGCTGTGAGCTAGGGAGATGGGCTGGTGGGTTGAGGATGCTTCCTGCTCTTCCAAAGGACCTGAATTTGGCCCTAGCACCCACGCTGGGAGGCTCCAGCTTTTGGGGACCCAGCTCCCTCTTCTGGCCTGCAGAAGCACACAAATGTGTGGCCTTCATTCACTGAAACTCATGTACATAAATTAAGTTTTAAATTAAAAAACAAAAAAGAAGCCGGGCATGGTGGCACATGCCTTTAATCCCAGCATTTGGGAGGCAGAGGCAGGCAGATCTCCGTGAGTTCGAGGCCAGCCTACAAAGAGAGTTCCAGGACAGCCAGGGCCATTACACAGAGAAACCCTGTCTCAAAAAACAAAAACAAAAACTAATAATAATAATAATAACAACCACCACCAAAAAAAAAAAAAAAAAAAAAAAGAAACAGCGAGGGGTGGCATCCTAACCCCACATGGCCAGGAGCAGCACGACTGACTGCACAACACTCATGAACGGATGGGAAGTCTGAGCTGGCGCTAAGTGCCCTTAACCAAGTGAGCAGTGGTGACACTTTCCGAACCATTTACTTGCTGACAGAAGGAAAGGCTAGCAGGACCTACATTAAGACCCCAGCCTCGGACGGAGGAGCCTGCAAACCAGAAAGACCCCTGGGTACTTACTTCCAGCTGGAGGAAGAGCTCTGAAAGAGAGAAAGGTGCAGTTAGACTCGGCAGGCCACCATCTTTCCAGATAGGGGCGTCAGGATCCACAGAGAGGCCCGGGCAGTTCTACCCCTCCAGCTGACCTTAGGCCCACCCAGCGGGACAGCCCAGTGAGACACACTACCCTCCCTGTAGAGGCAGAGTCCGCGTGGAAGCTTTCAAAGTGGGGTGTGTGCATGGCAAGGCAGGCCCCTCTCCAGAGAGAACCTCTAGGATGAGGGGCCTGGGCACAGCTAGGAGTTAACTCTGGTCAATCTCTCAAATTCCAGATCCGAGGCAGCCCCCTCCTGAGGCCTTCCCCCAACAGACCCAAATTCGCCAGGCCCTACTCTAGGCTTCCTTAGTGCCTACTGGGTGCCAGACAACATGGCTGGTTTTGGTTGTCACCTTGACTACATCTGGAATGAACTGAAACCTAAGTAGCTGGGGACACGTGTGAGGGATTCCTTTTACGTCATGAGAAGTGGGAAGACCCACCTTTTATTATCCAGATCTTCTGAGCTGGGAAGATCCACCTCTAATCGGGACCATACCTTTGGGTGGCAGCCTCTACAAAGGACATGGAACAGGAAGCTCGCTCTCTTTGCCTGCCTGCCCTCGCGCTCACTGGCAAGTGCCTTCCTTCCATGGCGTCAGAGCCTGCTTCCTCCAGATCCCGGTGTCTATGGAAGACCAGCTCAGCCATGCAGCCTGGCACAACTACTGGGTTCTCAGACATGCCGGGGGAGACAGCCACTGGACTAGCTGGACCACAGCCTGCAAGCCTCTCACGGCCCTTGCTACAGACTCGTTCAATCAGCTCTGTTCCTCTAATATAGACCTCATCCCCACCAGGATGCTGTAAACTCTGATAAAGACAGCAACTGACCCAAAGTGTATCTGGGACTTCCTGTCTTTCTAGATGAGTGTGGGCCTACTATACTTGGTCCACAAAAACCACAAGTAGACCAGAGACTTCTGGTGTCACAAATTCCGTGGCCTCCTTTGCAAGCCTCACATCCTACATACCCATTTACCTGTGAAAAGCATATTCACAAAAACACCATGGAGCCTTCAGACTTCCAGAACCCAGACATTATGTCTGACGAAAAGCATTCAGAGCAAACAAGCCACTCATCCCGAAGCCAGGGTCACTCCAGCCCAGGGGACTGTGGGCCAGGAGCCCGCTGCACGGCTCTTTAACCCTCATCGTTCCTTGATTTTATGGAGGTGGGTACCTTTGGCCAGTGAAACGCTGAGTTTCCTAAAGCCAATGTGCTGGTGGCTTCGCGTTGCTCAAAGGACCAATGTGCACAGACACTTAAGCACCCCAGCAGATACATGCACAGCTGAGCAATAGCATTCCATGCCACCAAGTCCTTGTAAGTGCTTAAAACACACGGAGGCCACAAATAGGCCACACCCCTCTTCTCAGGTACAGACAAGCTAACCAAGGCATGATGGCCTCCAGCTTCTTCCACCAAGTGGACATGAGCAAGGAGCAACACACCTCAGGAGCCACCCTGACGCCTGGAGGACAGGGGAACAGCTTAATGTGATGGCAGCCGTGGGGCACCACTTCCCCTCACCCCAGGGGGAGATCCGGTGTGCCAGGGAGAAACCTCTCCGCAGTCTATCAGCATGCACATGTGGAAATCATGGAGGAGCCGTGTGCACGTCGGGGCACCTACCTGCGTTCCGGATCCTCTCTCTGTACTGCTGATCCAGCTTCTTCATCCTCTTCTGATATTCCTGCAACGTACCTGATGGGACAGTCACAAAGCAGTGACTCAGAAAACCATCCAACCCTACCCAGCCCCCCACCACACACGTCTCCTAAGTCACTTCCTAGCACCGTCGAGGGCCTAGAGAGCCGTACAAGAGAAGAGGCACACAGCAGACAGCACCAGAGACCACTGGAGCGCCTCCTCTTAGGGAGTGAGGGCGCATAGAAGGACACGGACACCCAGGAGACACTGGCCACCGGGTCCTACAGTTTAAGGCAGTGGGCCTCACTCTCCTGGAGACAGGTCATCCTCTGCTGGGAGGTCTACCTCAAGGCTATCCAGGAGCCCCTCCTGGGTTGGTGGAAACTCTCCCTCTGCAATGTCCAGTACAGTGGCCAGTGGGGGCTACTTCTGCCCTGAACCTTCACCAATACAACCGAGGAACTGGATGACTAATTCAGTTCAGCCTGACTTAGGCGTGCAGTTGGCGGCAGTCAGGTGGCGCGGGTGCGGATCCTAAACCTGCTCATTCACCATCTATAGGGAGCACCTGCTGGCACAGTAGCCAGTGGAGGGTGGGGCCCCAGGAGCACCCTCCCAGCAAGGAGGTTCCCATGGGGGAAGCAGTTGTGCTGACAGGGACCCTACACTGTGCAGCGCAGACAGCTGCCACCCTGCCCGGGTTCACATTGCGGCCAGCACTCTGCTCCGGGCCCTTCTTTCTTCACTTTGTGGATGAAGCATGAGCTGTGACATGCCCAAAGTCACATTCCTTAAGCAGCAGTGACACTGGGTTGCGAGCTTGGCAAAGAAGTTAGGGAAGCGGGTTCTCAGTCTCAGGCTGCCAAGACTTCAATGGCCACTGAACTTGCAAGACACAGCCACTGAGAATTTACCAACAAGAGAGAGCGGTGGCGTGAAGTAGGGCTTAGCTTAAGGAGGAAAGGGAAACTGCGTGTGTGTGTGTGTGTGTGTGTGTGTGTGTGTGTGTGTGTGTGAGAGAGAGAGAGAGAGAGAGAGAGAGAGAGAGAGAGAGAGAAAATCTTTTGGAGTGAGTTCTCTCCTTCCACCGTGTGAACTGTGAACTGTGGGCATCAAACTCACGTCATGAGGCTTGGCAGCAAGCTCCTTTACCCACTGAACCATCGTGCTGACCTACAACACCCTCTTTTAAAAAAGAGTTCTAAAGCCGGGTGTGGTGGCGCACACCTTTAATTCCAGCACTCAGGAGGCAGAGGCAGGCCTGGCCTACAAAGCGTGTCCAGGACAGCCAAGGCTACAGAGAAACCCTGTCTCACAAAAACCAAAATAATAAAAAATAAAAATAAATTTAAAAACAGTCTATCTTAGACACAGTGGTCTCTAATCTAGGTCTAGAGGCCCCAGTTCAAGAATTTGTTCCAAACCAAAACCGGTGCAATAAGAAAGTCAGAAACTCAGCCGGGCGGTGGTGGGGCACGCCTTTAATCCCAGCACTCGGGAGGCAGAGGCAGGCGGAGCGCTGTGAGTTCGAGGCCAGCCTGGTCTACAAAGTGAGTCCAGGATAGCCAAGGCTACAGAGAGAAACCCTGTCTCGAAAAACAAAACAACAAAAAAAAAAAGAAAGTCAGAAACTCACCTCCCTGATAGGAAACAACAGACTATGTGTACAGATGGCTAAAACAAGCCAGACTCAACCCTCACTAGCGCTCCCAGATGGAAGTAAGACTCAGATCTCAAGGACCCGCAGCATGCACACCTACCTTCCTGTAGCTGCTGCAGCTGCCTCTTCAGGGATGCCAGTTTGTCCTGATACATCCTGTAAGAGAGGAAAGGCTCAGGTCCCAGGCAGGGCCAGGCTGTGCTAGGGATGCAATCGTGGTCTTTGGGTCAAGAGGGGAGTCTGACTGAAGAGGCTCGAGGTTGAGAGATCCCAAAGACACACACCCCCCACTGCACTGTAGCGCAGTGTGTCCTCCCTGTGAAACCACAGGGACTGTGCAAAAGTGAGAGCGGCAGACGGAATACGGTCCTACAGTCTGAGGGAAGCAGAGAGTGGACAAGGAAGACAGGGAGAACGCGCTGCTCTCTTTAGCATTTAAGATACAGAAATGACTTAAACACAACTTCCCTGTCAACCCTACAATTAAATTATAAATGGCAAAAGGAGCCCGGGGAGGTGGCACTTGCCACCAGGCCTAATGGCCTGAGTTCCACCCCTGGGACCAACACAGTGGAAGGAAAGAACGAACTCTTGCAAGTTGTCCTCGTAGCCGCAGTTCAGCACAGCGTAAGTCCTCACAGAACAAGTACATAAACACGTAATTTCCAGGAGGCTCCTGAGTGGTGGAGGAAGGTGCTTAGCATACCTGCCCCTATGGCCCAGCTGTGTAAACACCAAGTCCACAGCCCTTCATGTCATTTTGAGGCCACTGCCTTTTCAGGATCAGAAAAACAATGCTAACTCAGGCTCAAAAGTTAAAATGCAGGGCACATCTGCAGCCCCAGCTGGGTGAGGGCAGCGAGCACACTAAGCAGTGTGACCGGGTTCTCACCTCTCACACCAAGGGGTTACGGGCAGCCTCACACACCAGCAAGTCTGCCTGGGCTGTGAGTTCCAGGCATACCACATCTGAGGCAATACGTCTGCTTCTACGTGGAAAAAAACAAAACAAAACACACACACACACACACAAAAAACCACCTCCATGTGGGAAGGACTGTAAGCTTTGCACAGGTGAAAGCAGTCTTGGAGGGCTTTACTCTTGGGCACACCATGGATACTCCTTGAAATTAACCTTGATAAACTGAGTAGAGCCATCCTGGGCCTGGAATTCAGAAGCGGACCTGGGGACTCCACCTGGACTATTGTGTTTCTAATCGACCCTCAGTGGGAGAAGGAGACCGCCCTTCACTTGTGAGACAGGCAGGCAGAGAGGAGAGAGGGGCAACAGGGTCAGACCGGAAGGAGGATCAGCAAACAGGCTGGACCAGTGCACAGGCCAGAGACACCTAGGGACCCATCCCATGGAACGGATACCGGAAGGTTCACTCTTTTTTCCCTTTAACCTTTTTTCCCTCTTGTGTAAGCTAGTTGGGTTGTATAATAAAGTTTAATTGTTAAAAAAAAACAGAGCCAACACCTCCAGTTTCTCAATGACAAAAGAGGCCGAAGAGAACATCGGTCAACAAGACCTTTTCATTCCTCAAAAAGGCTGACAGATGCACACCCCCTCCTCAGAACACTGAGAGGCCTGTGGGCCCCTCCCGCCCGGTCTCTCAGGGCCACCCCTAATGCACAGCTCACTTCACCACACCGGAAGCTTTGTTTTATCTCAATGGCTGTCTCGCTCAGTCAGCACGAAGGAGGCACAGTCGACCATCAAAAGCTCATGGTAAAACTGCTGCTGAGGGGAGCTGGAGAGACAGCTCAGGGGTTAGGGGCGCTGGCTGCTCTTCTAGAGGACCAGGGTTTGGTTCCAGCCCCTACTGGTAGCTGCTGTCTGTAACTCTACTTCTGGAGGATTCGTCGCCCTCTTCTGGCCTCTGAGGGCACTGCAAAAATGAGACACCAAAAAAACGTGCAACCCACGCACATAAAAGAAAAATAAATGGATCTTTAAAAAGAGCAAGAGAGGAGCAGACAGGACACCCAGGGGGTCAAGTCCCCACCAACAGAGGGAGCAGCAAATGCCTGCAATTGGGTCTCCCTTGGAATGGCAGTGTTTACAGACTGAAAAAGGAACCCGTGGGGACCAGACCTGCTGAGATGACATCTAAGGAGGAGTCTGAGAACAAATTTCAGCCAGGCCAGCCCCAACCAGTGAAGAGCTGGCAAAGTAGAAAGACCAGGCAGAGTTTCGTGGTGCAACTGAGAACGTGCATGTAAATTATTAACATAGCCTAGCATCAGCAGCGGCCACAGCTGGCTGAATTGTTCCTTTGGGTTGAAAATGACAGATGCCAGAGACGGCCACGCACAGCTGAAAGGAGAATCTAGAGGGAAGACATGTGAGCTCAAGGGTTCAAAACCAAGAGCCTGGAAATACATCCGGGCACAGCTTCCTGAAAATTGTGTGTGATGCCCCATGGCCTGTAATCCAGCAGTTCACAGTAAGAAAAAGGAAGACTGGGGGGCAGGGGGGGGGCAGGGGGGGCGGAGGGACGGCGCAGGTCATGGCAACCTTGGGTGACAAAATGATTTCCAGATGACCCTGAACCCCCGAGTGATATACCCTAGCTCAAACGCATCCTGCGCTACTCACAACCATCTATCTGGGGAGATCAAGGCAGAGGGTGGTACAGCCGCCTACACCTGTCATCGCAGAGACGTGGGAGGCTGATGTGGGAGGCCACCATGCCTGGAGACCATTTTGGGACCAATCTGGCAAAGTGGCAAGACTAGGTTTTGTTTCTTTGTTTGTTTGTTTGCTTTCTCAAGACAGAGTCTCTCTGTGTAGCCTTGGCTGTTCTGGACTCGCTTTGTAGACCAGGCTGGCCTCTAATTCACAGCAATTTACCTGCCTCTGCCTCCCAAGTGCTGGGATTAAAGGCGTGCGCCACCACCGCCCAGCTAGATCTTGTTTCTTAGTGGTGGTTGATGGTACATTTTTCTTTAAAAAAAAAAAATCAAAGCCAGGTGCGGCGGTGCACACTATGAATCCCAGCACTCTGTGAACTGGAGGCCAGCCTGGTCTCAAAACTACTCCCCCAGGCCCCCCCAAAAACAAGCAGCGCTTTCGCTTCTCTGGGCACATGTGACTACAAACGGCTTGGGTGAGGATGTGTGTAGGCAAACAGCAGTGTGGCAGGGAGGGGCAGCAGCCTGCTCCAATGTCTGCTCCCCTGAATTCCCAGGACACTCAGGCCACCCGGCATACTCCCTGCAATACGGGACAGGGGCTGGGGATCTGCAAGGTACCCATTTTTCTGGGCACCAATTTCCACACCAACTTATGGCCTTATCACCCCACCCCATTGTTTCCAGCAAGGCTCTTAGATGAGAAAGGACAGGGAAATCACAGAGAAACTCAAGCTTTGCAAGCACGAAGGCCAGAAATGAGTGTCTACGAAGCCTCGGAAGCACAGTGCGGAGAACAGGCACGAGCCCTACTCACTGCTCCTTCATCTCCACGTAGTCTTCCTCATCGTGCTTTGCCAGGTCCGTCTCGCTGGCATCCTCAGTGTCTGCGGGAGACGAGGGAAGATGTGACAGTGAAGATCAAAGTCACAGAACTGGTATCATGACAGCATAAATTAACAGGCTCCCAGGAGGGAGGGTGTGTGTGTGTGTGTGTGTGTGTGTGTGTGTGTGTGTGTTTAAAACAAAAAAGAAATGCCATTCCAACTTGGGTTTAGGCTAAGAATCCGGTGTACAGTGAGACAAAAGGGCACACCAGACAGGCAGTCCTGACAGAGCACACAGCAACAGTAACCACCTTCAGGAGAGGATCAGGGCGTGCCTGTGCCCATCCCAGCACACATTAGATAACACAGGGAAAGGGAGACCACCATCCCCACAACAAAGTCAATCCTAACAGCTGCTGACAGGCTTCCCAAGTCAACAGATTAAAAAAAATTACAAAGCCGGGCGTGGTGGCGCACGCCTTTAATCCCAGCACTCTTTAATCCCAGCACTCGGGAGACAGAGGCAGGCGGATCACTGTGAGTTTGAGGCCAGCCTGGTGTACAAAGTGAGTCTAGGACAGCCAAGGCCACAAAGAGAAACCCTGTCTCGAAAAACCAAAAATTAAAAATTAAAAATAAAAATAAGTAAATAAGTAAATTACAAAATCAGAAGGCAGTGCAAAATAATATTTCCTTAATGTTTCGAAACCTCGTATTTAAACAAATCCCTAAAAGGGGTCTGGAGGCATGTCTCAGTAGTTAAGAGAGCCCGCTGTTCTTTGCAGAGGTTATGGGGTTTGTTTCACAACGCTCAGATCAGATGGTTTATAATATCCTGTATCTGCAGTTCCAGGGGACCTGGTGCCCTCTTCTGGTTTCAAAGGGCACCTGTACACATTTGGTGCACATAAACTCATATAGCGGACATCCATACACATAAATAAAATAATTAACAAACATTTTAAATCATATTTATTTCATGTTATGTGTATCTTTTGTCTGTGTGTAGGTACACCCACCACCTGCATGACTGGTGCCCAGAGGTCAGAGGTCACAAGGCACTGAGTCCCCTGGAGCTGGAATTATAGACAGTTGTGGGCCATACAAACTTGGATCCTCTGAAAAGTCAGTAAACATCTGAGCCATCTCTCTAGGCCCCCATATATGTATTTTATATATTTGTAATGCATATGTTTATTATATGTTACATATATGTATTTTTTAAACTGGTCTAAAGCAAATTGCTGCATTCAGTGGCCCCTACATAGCTAAAGGAGATTAATTCTGTCTTCACTGCACCCCCTCGTGGTCATTAAAAGCAATGCAGCGTTTCACGTTGAAAAATTCCTGGTAAAGCCTAGCCTTTTTTTTTTTTTTTTTTTTTGGTTTTTCGAGACAGGGTTTCTCTGTGTAGCCTTGGCCATCCTGATCTCACTTTGTAGACCAGGCTGGCCTCGAACTCACAGTGATCCGCCTGCCTCTGCCTCCCGAGTGCTGGGATTAAAGGCGTGCGCCACCACGCCCGGCTAAGCCTAGCCTTTTACCGTAGTTAAGTCAAATGCAATCAGTTCCTTCAACTTTCTGCTCTGCATATGCTGCTGCTGCGTTTGGAAAGGCTAACGCAGACCCACGTCTCCACAAAGCGACATCCTCTCCCTCAGTGGAAGGCGCTTTCACAGAGGTCCTGTCTAAAGACAGCGAGTTATGTCCCTAGGCACTTGAGAAACTCATTTGAGTGAGACGATGCTTCGTGCAGTCGAGGCAGCTTTTGCTTTTTACAGCCAGACTTTGTGCCAGAATACTCCACTCCACCCATACAAAGGCCTCCCCTCCCCCGCTTTCCCATCTACCTGGCTCCTCCACCTAGCTAGCTCCTTCCTCAATCCCTCAGGGTGCAAACCCCCGCCCCCCCCCCCGGCCCAGCTCGCCAAAGGGTAAACAAGGTCCAGATTGAGAAGTGAGGTTCTGAGGAGCAAAACACTCGGGACTGAAAACAAACAAACCCCCACCTCCGCGTGCGTCTAGTCCCCAGCGGCAGAGCGGATCTCACTTATCTCTTACACCTACCCAGGAAGTGAGGACTGCATGCCGCTCCGCAGCAGGTGGGTAAACAAGAGGCTGGGGACCTTTAGGTGACAACGCTAGTGTAGGTGGCAGCCAAATGAATACTTAACGGCTGCATGGTTCCAGGTCCCCGAGTGGAGCTAGGGGGGGTTAAGCGTTTTGAGGAGAGAAGCTGGGATCGGAGGAAGCCAAGGTATAGGCATCGCTCGTACCCAAGTGCACTTCCAAGAGATGACTTTCTCCCCTGCCATCCAGAGAGGATCTGAGACACGGCCGGGGGACCGTCTTAAAAAGGGACTCCTGACTCTGAAGAGCTCTGGCGACCTCTCTGACCCCTGCCCCATAGCCCCCCAGGAGGCACCTTCGTCGGATTCGCGGCCCCGGCAGCTCCGCTCATCGTCCTCGGCGCTCTCTAGTTCTTCGTCGTCCTCGGGGTAGTACTCCGGGGCGGGAGGCGCTGCAGCCGGGGCGGGCGCCGGAGCCAGCAGCCCCGCGGCGCTCATGTCGCCGCCTCGGGCCGGGGCGGAGCGTGTCCCGCGGAGATCGCGGCCGCCTGGCTGCGTCCCGGACGGCCCCCACCTCGCGGAGCCGGAGCCACAGCCACCCGCTCTCCTTTAGCGCCGAGCTCCGCCCCCACCCCCTCCCCCGGCGCCCGCGCTGGGCAACGGGGGCCTCGCGCAGCCGGCCACTTCCGGGTCGTGGGCTGCCCGGCGACGGCCTGACCCAGCCATCCTCGAGGCAATGGGCGAGACGCCAGACTCCACGTTCTTCGTACAGCACCGTCTTCATCACTGTCCTAAGAATCTTCGCTCGGCCACGGGGGGAGGGACGGAGCCAGGTGGCCCTGGAGTCAGGCATATATCTGGGCAGCCCTGATCGCAGTCAGGACCCCGAGGCGGGGAGGACACTTCCGGAAACGGCCGCCAGGCGGCGCCCGGAGTCAAAACTAAAGTGTGGACTAGGCGACCTGATGGGTGGAGGCTCTGCAAAGCCCTGCATAGGAGGCTTGGTCCCTGGTTCAGCCAGAGTGTGTGATACGGAAAATGGGGAGTGTGATTCAGCCCCTGCCTTAACGGGGATTTTATTAAGAGTTAATGGCCGGGCGGTGGTGGTGCACGCCTTTAATCCCAGCACTGGGAGGCAGAAGCAGGCGGATCGCTGTGAGTTTAAGGCCAGCTTGGTCTACAAAGTGTGACCAGGACAGCCAAGGCTACACAGAAAGACCCTGTCTCTAAACTCCGCCCCCCCCCTAAAAAAGAATTAAAGCAAGTCGGGCGGCGGGGAGGGGGGAGCGCACCTGTAATCCTAACACTTATGGAAAGCAGAGGCAGGCGAATTGCAGTGAGTTCGAGGCCAGCCTGGTCTACAAAGTCAATCGGGGACACTCAAGGCTAGCTACACAGAGAAACCTTGTCTCGAAAAAGCCAGAAAAAAAAAATTTTTTAAATAAAGGCAAATGGCTGCCATTCCATATCCACGGCTCAGGTGAATGTATATACCCAGGCCTTGCCAGTGCTTTCTTTTGAATAGATTTACTGAGTAAGCTGCTCTCCTTATTTTACAAATGATCAAAAGAGCTATCATTTTCCTTTCAAAAAAGAAAAAAAAAATGAAGCCGGGCGTGGTGGCGCACGCCTTTAATCCCAGCACTCGAGAGGCAGAGGCAGGCAGATCGCTGTGAGTTCGAGGCCAGCCTGGTCTACAAAGTGAGTCCAGGATGGCCAAGGCTACACAGAGAAACCCTGTTTCGAAAAAAAAAAAAGAAAGAAAGAAAAAAAAGAAAAAGAAAAAGAAAATGGAGTCAGTTTAGAATCCTAAATCCAGGCGGGTGTGGTGGTGCATGCCTTTAATCACAGCACTCGGGAGGCAGAGGCAGGCAGATCACTGTGAGTTCAAGGCCAGCCTGGTCTACAAAGTGAGTTTAGGACAGCCAAGGCTACACAGAGAAACCCTGTCTCGAGAAAAAAAAAAAAAAAAAGAATCCCAAATCCAGGCTATCCACGGAATAGCTGCTTTGGGTTTCCTCGAATGTAGTTTTTTAAGGCATTTTTACCTAATCCAGTAACTTGTTAACCTAATTTTCAGATGACCAAATAGAGAATTTCCCTACAGGAACTACATTGGCTAAAACTAAAAAGCCAATGCTGAGCGTAATAGCACACTAGCACACGCCTTTAGTCCCAGCACACCAGAGGCAGAGGCAGGCCTCTGAGTTGGCCGCCTGGTTCCTAGTCTACAAACGAGTTCCAGGCAGCCAGGGAGACACAGAGAAACCTTGCCTTGAAAGCAAACATACAAAAAAGCCAAGAGTTTCTCCATATATTTATTTGTGTAGCTCTGTGCTCCTCACACACCCACGGCTTCCCCGCCCGCCCACCCCCCCCCCCCCAGAAAAAGGAAGCAATGTTTCAGTTTTTGCAAAAAATAAAAAATTTTTTTAAATTAAAAAAAAAATTCGTGGGCTCTGCCTGGTACCTCAAGACTATAATTATCACAGAAAGATAAAGACAAGAGCACAGCAAGATCGAGGTTTTCCTGGATTTCAGAGTGAGTTCAAGGCCAGCCAGCCGAGTGAGACCACATCTCAGTACATAAGAAAGAGGGCTGTGGGTGCAGCTGGGTAGACTTGCCTGGCGTGCTGGAGACCCTAGCTTCAGTCCCTAATTGGAGGGAGCAGGAAGATGTGTCCACCATAACCCCATTCAGTTAACTCAAATCTGCACAGAAAAAGGAACAAGTAGCGAAGCTGGGCAGCTGTGAACGCAGTGGAAGGCAGGGGTGGAACCCACACAGAGGCTTCACATCCTTTGTGATCAAAGTTCTTTCCAAACTGGTCCCCAGAGAGACGTCCAAAAATGAGAACATTCGTTCTCAGTCCCATTTATTTTGACATTTCCTATTTACTACCTTGTTTTAATTAAATCTTGGCTCTCTTTGTAAGGGATAGTTCCTCTGTGTGAAATGCAAAAAAATTCCAGAATGCAAGGCTGAGATGACTCTCCCAGAAGTTCAGGGATCTGAGACCCCTGCTCAACAATAGCTCCGCCTCACCAGAGGTTTACAGAGCTGTCTCTCTCCTCCAAAAGATGAGGTCAGCCTTCAACCTCCTTCTCCCTCCCTCTCTCTCCCTCCCCCTCCCTCCCTCCCTCCCTCCGTCTCTCTCTCTCTCTCTCTCTCCCTCCCTCCCTCTCTCTCTCTGTGTGTGTGCGCGCGCCCTTGTGCTGTTGGATGACATGTAAACTATTTGTGATCTACCACACTGAGGGACCTGAGCTCCTGTCAGTAATACTATTCACGGAGCAGAAAAATAAAAGGCAACATTTTTAAACTCAGAATTTATTGATACAATGAATCAAAAGGTAGTTGGGTTTTGTTATTAAATAGTTACAAGCTGGGCCCTTTTTTTGTAATCTTGCTTGTGTTTCCCTGATTGCAGACAACGTTTCTGTCTCTCTTTTATCTTTTTTTTTTTTTTTTTTTTGGTTTTGGTTTTCGGAGACAGGGTTTCTCTGTGTAACCTTGGCTGTCCTAGACTCACTTTGTAGACCAGGCTGGCCTTGAACTCAAAGCAATCCACCTGCCTCTGCCTCCCAAGTGCTGGGATTAAAGGCGTGCGCCACCACGCCCAGATGAGAATCTTTTTTTTTTTTTAATTCCCTCATGACTTTAGGCTTGGCCAACTCTTATCAATACCTATAAAACCTAAGTTTCTTTCAAAATCAAGTTCTAGCCCTTAACCCCTCCCCCACCTTTCCCATCTATGATATTCCATCAGGCTACTCAGCAAACACCTGCCTCAGAGCAAGACCTAAACCCAAACCCTGCAGCCCTCTGTTCCCAACTTCCGGCCTTCCCGACCTCTGTGTTCCCACCACGCAGATACTAAGGGTGCCCATTAATTGGGATGAAGTTTGATTTGCAAGCACACAGTGTTTAGGATGCAATTTTTTCTGGGGGATATAGTTGCGGGGGGGGGGTGAGCAGTTTTCTGACATGTTTGAATCTCTAGATTCAGTCTTCAGGACTTAAAATAATAATGATGATGATTTTAAAAGCCAGCGTGGTGGCATGTGACTTTAAATTGCAGCCAGAGGCGGCAGCGGGCGGATCCCTGTGAGCCTAGGGCCAACCTGTCCACAGAGTTCTCGGCCAGCAAGGGCAACACAGTGAGACCAAGTCTCAGGGAGATACATAAATAAACACATAAGTAAATAGCAAATGATTTTGTGGCAGAGCGTTTACTGGGAGCTAGAGCAAAAGTCTACATCTGACAAGGTTTAGGGTGAAAATGTGTCCCTGCGGAAAGCCGTTTTTTAGCTTCTACCACCAACTGAAACAACACAGCCCATTTCCCCCAAAATATGAGACATGACCTGGTGCACTTTAATCCCTGGCAAGCACTATGTTTCAGCGTGGCTCAGGATGGACCCAGGTTACTGCAGGTTGCACTTGGGGTCAAAGCTCAGCAGCTTTCTGCCTTTGGTTCACTAAAGCTCGTGGCCCTGAAACGTTTCGTTGGATGTTCTTGCTGGAACCTTGCCAAAGCCAACGGGGTCTCCCTGCCTACTGAGTATTGGTGTTCACACCACCTCCGGGCCACAAAGAGTGGAAGGGTTTGGCTTCTAGAAACGTGCCCAGAGGTCGGGCGTGGTGGCGCATACCTTTATAATCCCAGCACGGAGGTGGGGGTGGGGAGGCGAATCACTGTGAGTTCAAGGCCAGCCTGGTCTACAAAGTGAGTCCAGGACAGCCAGGGCTACACAAAGAAACCTATCTCAAAAAAGGAAAAGAAAAGAAAAGAAAAAAAGCATTTAGCTGAGTAAAGTCCTCATGTAGTTACAGATCCCACCCTCCTACCCCGCCAGCTGTAAACTGAGGTCCACTAAACAGGAGGCAAAGAAAAGGCAATTAATTCCCTTCTGAGAGCTAGAAAATATTTACAAGCCCCAGGCGCAAAGCTGCCCTTAAGGGTGACTAGGAGTTGTGAAAGGTCCAGCGAAAAACGGGTTCGGCCGCACATGCTCTCTCCCACGGTGGTCTCCCCAAATAAAAAATAAAAATTAAAATTAAAAAAAAAAAACCCAAGGTTTGGGGAAAAAAGAGAGCCACGAACTTTGACCCCAGCGCAGCACAAACAAGGTTGACCGCGCCCGAAGAGGGCCCCATGTAACCCAAGTTGGGAGAGCTTCCGCGTTGGAAGGAGCCCCGCCCACCGGACCCGCCCACCGCCAGCTCCGCCAATCTCCTGGACTGCTCGGGCTTCTCAGGCAAAGACAATCAAACGCCTATATGCAGCCTGGGCCCTGAGGCCGGCGATCAGGGAAGGTCAGTAGAGAGCCTATCAGAGCACGACTGTAGGCGGAGTCAGGGGCGGGGTCGAGTGGGGGCGGGGCGCGCTCCGCGCAGTCCGGTGCGATTGGCCACCCCTGGCGGAGCCGCACCTCGGACAGCAGCAGCGGCGGCAGCCGAGGGTCCTGCGTGGAGAGTGGGGCGCGACGCGGACTCGCGGACGGAGGCTGCGCTTCGGGACCCAGCACGCGAAGACCCAGCACGAGAGCGACTCCGGGCACGAGTGAGTGGAGGCGGCGGCGCCTGGGCCGCGGGTGACAGCGCTGAGGGTGAGAGCGCGGGCGCCAGAGTGACAGCCGGAGTCCCAGCGCGGGGACCGGGCGCAGCGGCCGCGAGCATCCCGGGAGCGGAGTTGCTAGCGGTTCTGCCAGTGCACCGGGGGACCGGGAGGGATCGGGACGGGGAGTGGGGAGGGGACCCCGAGAGGGACCGCGGGTGAGAGGACCAGGATGGGAACAGGGACAGCGGGGTGAGGAGTGGACTCCGAGAGGGAGCACGAGTGAGCGAGGGGACCCCGAGAGGAATGGGCAAAGCAGGATGAGGAGGGGACCGAGAAATACCGAGGGTGAGCAAGCGGGACCGAGAAATACCGAGGGTGAGCAAGAGGATCCCAAGACCGGACGAGGCAGCGGGATTAACGAGGCGACTTGAAGAGGAACCCTGGGCAATGGGATGAGTGAGAGGACCCCAGAGAGATTGCGAAGGCGGGATGAAGGAGGAGATCCGCCCCAGTGGAAAGAGCGGACCTGACCCAGAGAGGGACCGGGACTGCAGACTGAGCAAGTTGACTTGAGAGAACCCAGACAGCGGAACGAAGGAAGGGGACCCAAGAGGGACCAAGACAGGGAATGAATACGCAAAGGAGACTCAAGGGAAGCTAGGGCTCTGAAAGCCGTGCCCTCGCAATGGATGTGAAGACGACCTCAAGAAGCCTTAGGGTAGCCCGGTGACGGGAGGGGTCCCCGAAAGGAGCCAGGACAGGCGAGTGGGGGCCGAAGGACCCAAGCAGGGCCAGCACTGAGAGTCCAAGGGGAGCAGGAGAGTGAGGTAGCAGAGAAGGACTTGCTGAGCATGACTTGTGGGTTTCTGCCCTAGCAGCCAGGCACCTGGGGGAAAGCACGGGCAGCTTGGGTCCCCGTGGCATTGAGTGGGACAGCAGCTACGCTGACACCTGGACACCGGTGTTCCACCTCTAAGAATCCGAGGTCTCCCCGAGGCTTGAGTTGCGGGGCGGTGGAAGGGAGATCACGTGATGGGCCTGGGAGTGAAAGACAGATCCCAAGGGCTGGCCAAAGGCTAGCCAGACGATTTGTAGAGATTAAGACTAAGGCCTCGTCTCTTCCAAACAGCAGGCTGGCTTCCCATCTCTTTCCTAAAGTTCCACCAGGGATTCCTTGATGACAGATCCAGGGGAAAACTAGAGAGGCTTGCTTCCATTCACTGCATTCCAAGAAGCTGGAGGAAGAGTTCTTTTAGGACCCGAGTGACCTTGGATTAATTAGGATGTTAATTTTAATGCTGTGTGCTCTTAAAGCAAAGGGTTTTTGTTTGGTTGGTTTGGTTTTAGCTTTTTGTTTTCACTCCACAAGGAGTTAAGAAACTTTTTCCCATTTGGCAGCCCGTCCCTGTCAGTGTTTACAATGCAGATTTAAGAGAAACTGGAGCAGGTTTGTAGTCCAGGCTGTTTAACTTTGATGTGTTAGACACAGTTAGAAGGTCGCACTCAATTTTTCAAAGCAGTTCCTGGGGCCAATAAACGAATGGCACGTTCTAGGCATGATTAGGGGCCAGATGTACATATTCAAAGCAGACTCAGTCGGTCTATCTCAAGGCTGGGATCTGAAGCCAGAGAAGGTGGCAGGTGCAAGATAGCCTCAGCGACTCTGATGCGTGTGGCCATGTCATGACCCAAGTGCCAGAATATGTTGACATGGCCCTAAGCACCTTCTGGATTCTCCCCTAGGGCACTTTATTAGGTCATCAACTTTATAGTTGAAGATTTTAAGGAATCATGATGAGGTTTTGTGTTTGTTTGTTTTTTTTTCTTCTTCAATTATTTTTTGGGTTGGTATTTTTCTCTCTCTCTCTTTTTTTTTTTTTTTTTTGGTTTTCAAGACAGGGTTTCTCTGTGTAGGCTTGGCTGTCCTGGACTTGCTTTGCAGACCAGGCTGACCTCGAACTCACAGCGATCCGACTGCCTCTGCCTCCCAAGTGCTGAGATTAAAGGCGTGTGCCACCATGCCCGGCTCAGCAATGAGATTTCTTTGTGCCATTTTTTATGTATCACTTGTATTTCAGTTTTTTAAAAAATCTTTTTCTCTATTTCTAATGTTATTTCTCTTCTCTTCATCACTGTCTTATTTAGTTTAGAGACTTAGAAAATGATGGTTTTAGGGAAATAATGGAGATTGGTAACTACTATCCATTTTTTGTTTGTTTTGTTTGGGGGGTTGTTTGTTTGTTTTATGAGAAAGAGTTTTTCTGTGTAGCCTTGGCTGTCCTGGATGCACTTTGTAGACCAGACTGGCCTCGAACTTAGAGACCCGCCTGCCTCTGCCTCCCAGAGTGCTGGGATTACAGACATGTGCCACTGCACCCGGTCATTGCTGTTATTTCAGTGTCTCCTCTCGGTCACAGTTAGAGTGTATATTGTTTGAAACACTTTCACAGGGCATGATAGCAGGACTCAGGATGCTGAGGGGGATCTTTTGAGTTGGAGGCTAGCCTGGGCTACATACGTAAGGGGTACCAAGATAGCCCTGGGCTCTGATACCCCAGCTCAAAAGACTGAAGAAATGTTTTGCTTGCGTTTAGCACTAGACAGTTCCAGTCAAACTACACTGTAGTATTCCTCACAGACACAATGTAGGGCTGGGCGAACCAGCCCAAAGCCCTGGCTTTTGTCCCCAGAACAGTAACAAAAGTCGAGGCTTGCCTAGATCTGCTATTGATTTGGCTAGGCGTAAAGCATGAACCCCAAGGCCTTGAGACTATTAGGCAAGTGATCTTCCCACTGAGCTACACTGCCAGCCTCGATACTATTTCAGTCTAACACCAACATCTCTGAAATGGTTTTCAGTGGGGTGATAGTAAGTGAAACTGCCCTTCCACAGCAGTTCTGAGTGCGGAGCAAGGCGACAATGAAATTCCCACCCACCAGAAACGCCCCCCAGACTCAAGTGATGCTGAGGACAGGAGGAGCAGCAGGAAGCACAGATTTTCTCAGAATTCAAGGAAGAAGTAAAGTTAAGGGGGTTGGGGGTGGGGTTAAGCCAGTTAACTCTTGTGCCTATTCACCAGTGTTAGGCACATGGAGGTGTGAGGTACTCTGAATGGCAAGACCCGCCCCAATCCTTCCAGGAAGTTCCAGAAGTGTCTAAGCAGGAGGGAGGAGGAGGATTTCCCCCCCCCCATCTTGTAAGCTCACTTCTGAGCAGTGCAAATGGTCATTTCTAAAGACAAAACAATAAAAGCATTTCCTGGTATGAAAAGAAAGCACCCTGCTCCTCCCCTGAGTCATCACCGAGGCAGCCATGGCAACCACTTCACTCAGGATCCAGGGTTGATGGAGCCGGACCTCTGGAGTAGAATTCTTAGTGATAAGAGGAGCCTGTAGCTTTCTTCCCTGGGGAAGGCATGTGAGGTTGGTACACGTTTGTTCACCTGAAAGCCTTGTTTCTTGTTTAGAAAATGCCGAGACGAGAAGAGATGCAGGTGACCACTTGCATATTCTTTACCAGTTCTTAGTCCCGGGCTAGCCGGAGCCCAGGAAACCTAAGGACCCATTTCCCACTCTCCTTACTGCTTGAGTCCATCCAGTACAGTTGCTCCATTGTACTCTCGGAGGCTGCCTAGCTATCTAGCGTGGCTTAACACACAAGCCAACCTGAACAAGCGTTTTCATTGCTTGCCAGCATTCATAAATGCACGGGTCTTCAGCAGAGCTGGGTGTAGGAGTGGAGCAAGGCTAGGGAGCTGACACAGGAGGCTCACGACGTCTCACTTTGCACACATTTTCTACCCTGTGTTACACACAGATGCATCTTTCCATAATTTTCTCCTAGCTTAATTTTCTTCCTTCTCTTCCAGAAAGAACACAGACATACACACATATACACACATAGACAAGCGCACAGAGAGACAGGCATATATGCACACAGAGACACATACGCGCACAGACAGATCCACATGTTTTGGGACTTCTTGAGGAAATATCTTTTAATTTGTCTTCCTTCAGGGCAAATGCTTACCACCCACAGTAGACAGTTTCTGAGTTTTTGTCATCTTGGGAGAGGTGTATTTTGGCCTGGATGATGTGTTGTGGGCTAGCCTTATCACCCATTTAATTGGCTGCTTTACTGCTTGTGGGTATATATTTAGTTCCCAGCCAATGGAACATTGCATGCCCGAGTCCATCATCAGGGGTCCTTGTCACCTTACCTCTGGCCTCCATGAGGAAAGTGAAATTGAAGCCACCTCCTGCACTTTATTGTAATATTGTGATTACTGGATGAGGTACTCATTGGAAGAGCTCACCTCCAGCTTCTCCCACTATTTGGGGGGGCAGGGAAGGAAACCTTTTATCCCCAGATTAACCTGGGACCTATAGTATATACTCATTTTTATTTTTCCTTTTGTTCATTTATCTATTGTGTGCATGTACAGGCTCACAAGTGTGTGAAGGTCGGAGGATGTGCGAGTCTCTCCTTCCACCATGTAGGTCCCAGGAATCGAACTCATGCCATTGGGCTTGGCGGCAAGCACCTTTACTCACTGAGCCATCTCACCAGCCCCAAGCTAACTTTTTAATTTTACAAGCAAGGGCTTTCTTTTTGTTTTATTTATTGTGCTTGGCCTGAATGTGTGTCTTGAGAACTCACTGCATGTGTGTCTGGTGCCTGTGAGGGCCAGAAAAGGGCACCAAATCCCCTCGGAACCAGAGTTAGAGATGGTTGTGAGCCACCATTAGACTCTGGGAACTGAACCCGGGTCCTCCGTAAGAGAAACTGGTGCTCTTAACCACTCAGCGATCTCACCAGCCCTCTGTGTTTGAGTGTTTCACTTTCTGCCTGTCACTGGCATATGCCCATGGCAAACAAAGGTAGCTACAATTCAAATGTGTCTTGCTCTGCCACTACAATAGATTTCACTAATGAAATCGGAAAACTTTCTTAAATAAACTAATAACTTTTTTTTTTTTTTTTGGTTTTTCGAGACAGGGTTTCTTTGTGTAGCCTTGGCTGTCCTGGACTCACTTTGTAGTCCAGGCTGGCCTCAAACTCACAGCAATCTGCCTGCCTCTGCCTCCCGAGTGCTGGGATTAAAAGCGTGCGCCACCACGTCCGGCAATAAACTAATAACTTAATTGGTCTTGGCAGTGAACACACTAAACAGAATCATAGTTCGTGGCCAATTTTCTCTTCCATTGAGAACATAGGCCTTTAAATTTTTTTTCCACTTAATTTTTAATGGCTATAGTATCTTTTATTTATCCTCTGACCACTTGGTACATGTATACAATATATCTCAACCATATCCTCCCCACTACACTTTCTGTCTCTCCAGACACCCTCCAACATGTCTCTCTCCGCCACCTCACACCCAAAGCTCAATAGCTCGCTCTCCACCATCCACTAAGCCCAGTCAGTCCTGCCCGCTGGAATGCTGGCCTATCTGTTGGCTTCATCCAGTGTAGGTAACCACTGTGGCGCTGAGCCCATGAGTGCCATGGCAGCCACATTGTGGCAGGAGCTGTCACCTCCCGGCCCCCTCCTTGTATTTCAGCACTTTGCCCCAGGTATGAGTCTGCTGTATCTCTGCTGCCCACGGCCGGAGGAAACCTCTCCCCGACCATAGCTGAGAGCAGCACCAATTGTGGGGATAAACATAAAATTCCATATTTTGAATGTGCAACTACACATATTTTAGTTTATTCATTGAGATGATTGGGCTCAAACTCAGGACCTCAAGTGTACTAGGCAGGTGCCTTGCCGGGGAGCTACAACCCCCTCCATAAGTAGTTTGAAAAACTATTTTGGCATGGCTTTTAAATGATGTGGGTCAAAATGTAACAGTAGAGATAGGAAGTTAAATGGTGCTTTGCAGACTCTTATGCTTTTATGGTCTCTGCAAAGCTATTTTTCTGGATTTGTATTATTTTGTTTTGTGACCATGACTTACTCTATAGCCCAGGATGACCTTGAACTCTCAAGCGACCTCTCCTGTCAGCTTCCCACAGTCTCCGATTACAGGCGTGAGCCACCGTGCCTGGCTAGCAAAATTCTTCCAGCCACTGCATGCGAGGTCCCCGTTTCCCCGTTTCCAACTGACTGGCCTGTGAGCTGAGGGCATGGATGGGGCCTTACTTACCTTTTCATACCCCAGACCAAGTGTGAGCCATGAAGTAGGAAGTATGCTCAGTAAGTGTGCATAGGAATGAGGAAATTAATTACTGGTCAGCAAATGAATAGGTCATATTTATGTCTTCTTTCTAGGCCTCACAAGGGCTTTTAGCTCATCAAAAGGAGGGGGGGGCACGCATCAAGATGACCCAGTCTATTCAAGCACTTGCTCCTAAGCCTGGTGACCCAGAGATCGGTCCCTGTTACCCACACAGGGGTGGAAGGAGAGACCTGACACCACAGCATGGTCCTCTAGCCTCCACACGTGTGCCATGTGTGTCATGTGTGCCCCCAGACATCAGAATGCACACACATACACAATAATAACAAATGAAACTGAACCGAATCGGGGATGAATATCATCAAAATACATTGTTCACATGTGTAAAATTGTTTTTGTTTTTGTTTTTTGAGACAGGTTTCTCTATGTAGCCTTGACTGTCTTAGACTCGCTTTGTAGACCAGGCAGCCTCGAACTCACAGCAATCCACCTGCCTCTGCTTCCTGAGTGCTGGGATTAAAGGGGTGCGGCACAACAGATATCTCAATTATTGAATTGTATTAAATTGTAATACTTTAGAGTCAAACTAGTCTTTAAGTATAGCTTTGCAGATAATTATAGAATTGTCACTGCAGGTGACAATGACAGGGACAATTCCTAAAGGAAGACTCTCCTCTGAGCATGACAGAGAGTCTGACATCAGGAGCTCAGGACTTGGAAACATCCATGGTCATTTTCAACATTTCACTTGGACTCTTGGTTTTTCAAGGCAGAGTTTCTCTGTGTACCTTGGCCGTCCTAGAATTCACTCTGTAGACCACGCTGACCTCCAGCTCAGAGATTTGCCTGCCTCTGCCTCCTGAGTTCACTTTGTTAATGTGTGTGGTGGTGATGGGGCTGTTACTTTGTATCTTTGAGTGGGATTTTGATTGTCTGGGTCCTTAGGAATTTTGTTCTCTGTTCTCCTGGTCTTAGTAACAAAGAAGATTCTCAAGTCTGTAAACTGCTCCTGAGAACCTTAACACCCAATAAAAAGAGGTGTGGACTGAGACAATAGCTTGGTGGGTAAAGATCCCTGCCACCAATGCCTGAGCCTATAAGGAGAGAATTGACTCTCATAATTTGTCCTCTGACTCATGGTTTGACAAGTATGCTCATAGGTGTGCGTGCGCATACACACACACACACACACACACACACACACACTCACTCACACACACATTTATTCAAAGTAAATAAAAATATAATTTAAAACCTTTTAGGGTTTTTTTTTTTATGAGCCTGAGTGTTTTGCTTGCATGTATGTCTGTGTACCACATGCATGCAGTGTCTGAGGGAGCCAGAAGAGGGCGTCAGATCCCTTGGAGCTAGAGTTACAAACAGCTATCAGCTGTCATTGCAGATGCTGGGAACCAAACCCTGGACCTAGCAAGAACAGCTGGTATCTCTGAACCATCTCTCTAGCATAGCATCCCTCCAAAACAAATTATTATTCAAAGCCAGATGAGGTGGGCCACATCTGTAATCCTCGTACTGGGGAGGTGGAGACAGGTGGAGTGAGGTTCCCTAGCCAGCCAAGTTAGCTGAATCAATACACTCCTGGGGCAGTAAGAGGCACTGCCACAGAAAATAAGGCGGAGGGTGATTGAGAAAGACACTGGCGTTGACTGAATCTGGTTTCCACATGCGAGCACATACAGACTTACACATACATACACACATATACCACACACACACATACGCCACACACACATACACACACATACACCACACACATACACACATACACCACACACACATAAACACATACAGCATACACACACACATATACCACACAGACACATACACACATTCAACACACACACACACATCTCTCTTATGAGCAATAGAAGATGGTGGTGACTTGACCCCAATCTTCCAAAGCAAAGGCCTTCCTTTCTAGAATGATCACTCAGTCACTGAGCACAAATAAACTTGGGGGTGCTCCCCACCTTTCAAACTGAGTCCTTCTCCCCAGCACTTGCTGACTTCTGACAGAGCTGCCATTCTGTTTGTTCTGTTCCCCTTAGCCCCACCCCCCACTGGCATGTAGGGTCCACAGAGAGAGCTTCTTCTGGTTTCACTCATTGCCACCACCCCAGCTAGTTGCTTAGTGAACGTTTGTTGAGTGACTAATAGAAATTTGGCCTGAGCAAGTTCTCCAATTGGCTGGCTACAAAGAGTTTCGTTATTTTGAGCATAAGGAAGTAAAAATCCCGGGGAAGGAAAGTATAGCTTGGAAGCGTTTTCATGTCCTTTTTACTCTCTGGATTTTAGGTTGGTCTTTCACGTTAGCCTTGCGTTCACTCTATTTTTGACCATAGAAGCCAAGAGAAAATTCTTTTAGAGATGTTTGTTATACGGTAGCCTCTCCGATGCCCATGTCACCTCCTTAGGCAACATAAACAGGCAGGAATGAAGGAAACATGAGCCCTGGAGCCCAAGCACTAACCTGCTGAAACTTTTCACTTGGTTTCCGTTGCTTGTGATATTGACGCTGGGAACTGGTCAGACCAAACTCCTGGTGTTAATTGGAGGATGTTATAGGCTTTCTGCATGTATGGGTAATTGCATTTGAAGCGTGTTGTAAGCCTGAATTAAAATAACAGCACTGGCGAGCTCTTCCTTTTGCCTGCTGGCTCCCACGCCCGCCCCGACATGCGTTTGAAATACTAAGGACACACAAACCCTTCCTCCCTTCCGTGCACCCAGTTTCTGCCTCTTTTTCCAGTGTCTCCCCGTTTTAAGCCAGGCTGGCCTTGAACTTGCCATCCTCCCAGCTTAGCCTCCCCGATGCAGGGGTTACTGTTGTGAGCCACCAAGCTTGGGAACTCTTTCTAGGCCCTTATAACGATGCTTTTAATAGTAGACACCAGCTGCTGTCAGCTTTCCCAGCTGCCATCTAAGCGTCCTTGGTCTCTGCCACATGAAACTTTTCTTTCCCACTTATGTAGAAAATCCCCCAAACTCCAGACTTTGTTCTCTTCGTCACAGTGTCCTAGAGCCAAGGACAATATTTTTTTAAAGATTTATTTATTTTATTTGTTGCATATGAGTGCTTTATCTGCAGAAGAGGGTATCAGATTACATTAGATGGTTGTGAGCCACCATATGGTTGCTGGGAATTGAACTCAGGACCACTGGAAGAGCAGGCGGGGCTCTTAACCACTGAGCCATCTCTCCAGCCCCCAAAGACGATATTTTGAAGAGAGCAGTGGTTCTCAGCCTTCCTAAAGCTGCGCCCCTTTAACGCAGTTCCTCATGCTGTGATGTCCCCCCCCCAACCGTAAAATTATTTCATTCCTACTTCATAACTGTAACTTTGCTACTGTTCTGATGTGTAATAGCTGATATGCAGGATGTCTGAAATGGGGTTCCTTGCAGCGGTGGGGGGGGAGGGGTTTCCGACCCACAGGTTGAGAACCTCTGGACAGAGCCAGTGATTTAGAGTAGGACTGACCCTGGCCCTGAAACTGACCAAGGGCCTCAGGCTAGACCAGCACTGTACCTCCCCTTGACTCTCTGTTTCTATTTTTAGGATTTTTTTGGTTGTTTTTTTGAGGGGTTGTTGTTGTTGTTTTGGTTTTTCAAGACAGGGTTTCTCTGTGCAGCTTTGGCTGTCCTGGACTCACTTTGTAGACCAGGCTGGCCTTGAACTCACAGCAATCTACCTGCCTCTGCCTCCCGAGTGCTGGGATTAAAGGCGCGCACCACCACACCCGGAGGATTTGGGGTTTTTTATGTGCGTGTCAGTGCACATGTGTGTGTGTGAGTGTGGGTGTGTGTGCGTGAGGAAGCAGAAGTGGGCTTTGCATTCCTTTGAATTAGAATTGCAGGGGGCTGGAGAGATGGCTCAGTGGTTAAGAAGCACTGGCTGCTCTTCCAGAGGTCCTGAGTTCGATTCCCAGCAACCACATGGTGCCTCACAGCCACATATAATGTGATCTAATGTGCACTGTATTAATAAATAAATAAATAAATAAATAAATAGAAGAATTAAAATTGTAGGCATCTGTCAGCCACTCCATGTGAGTGCTGGGATCCAAACCCCAGAGCCCAGCTAGAGCTGCAAGCCCTCTTAGCCGTGGAGCCCTCTCCCCAGGCCTCTGCCTCCGCTGCTCATTTTTAAGACAGCTTTTCGCTAAGTTGCCCAGGGTGTCCTTGAACTCACTCTGAAGCCCAGACAGGCTCTGAAGTCCCCTATAGTCCAAGCAAGACTTGAACTTGGGCTCATCCTGTTTCTCCCCCCTCCCCCACTAGGACAGGCTCCGTAACGGTGAGTTTTAGAGAAATCAGGAAAACCTATTGAAATGAACTGCCCCCTGCCCTTTCAAGCCAGGAATTCACCGGTCCACAATGAAGCTTGCAGGACGGTGCTCAGTTTGAGGCCACGGTGGTAGAGTCTTAGATCCTAGATGTTCCCACAGTAGGAGAGAGAGAAGAGAGAGAGAGAGAGAGAGAGAGAGAGAGAGAGAGAGAGGGAGAGAGAGAGCGCAGCAGCAGATTGGCACCACCCAGAGGCACATGCACCTGCTCGGGCCAATGGGCGTCGGAACAGGAAATACCGCATGCAGGCTGCAGGGCCCGATAGCACCGTGGGGCACCCTGCGCATGCTTCTTCATCTGAAGTTCCTCCTAAGGATTTCATGGGGGCTTTTCTTGCAGACTTTCCACACGTACGGAAGACATTTTAGAGAGTAAAATGTGAAAGTGACTTGCCTGGCCTTCAGTCTCCAGGAAGCTGGTGAGTGCCTTCTGTGATGTTTTCACTGCCTCCTAACAGGGTGTGTCCCTCCAAAGCTCCCAGAGCAGCCAGGCAGAGGGATGTGGGGTACCTTCATGTAGCCCGATGCTGACTATGCCAGTGTCTTTATGGAGGCCGGGACCCTGGCCTGGCCTGCTGTCTACATGTCTCTGCAGCAGCAGCCGTTGACCGAATGTCATAGATTTTTTTTTTTTTGGTAGCATGGTGTTTGTTTAGCTAGCTCCTGTTTGTTCTCTTTGGTGGGAACTGGGGGGTGGAGCTGGGGTACTGGGGGTACTGGAAACTTGTTTTAGGACATTCCTTCTCCCCAAGTGCCAAAATGCAAAGCCCTCTAAAGTGCTCTTGAGGCTCCCGGTCTGACCAGGAAGTGCTGCCGAAGTCCCACTTGAGTCTCTGCTAAGGACTTCCTTTCTCAGAATGAAGGCGTTGACTGCCTAGGGGTGTCCGTGTCACTGCAGTCGATCACAGGTTTATCTTTCCTGTGAGCCAGAGGCAGTCCTTCAATGAAATTCACCTCTCAGGCCTATTGGCTGCTGGGGCTAAAGTCCCACAAGTCGCCTTGGACATTGAGGGGCCTGTGAGGAAGCGAAGCTTAGGTCTTCGTTTTATATTTTACTATAAAGCAACTTATGCTGACACACCGTCCCCACACGGCAGCCACTTAAACTTCCTGCTGCGCTTCACGTGAGTACTTAGGACCTTCGCTCACAGTCCAGCTGACAATGGGAAAGCTGCGGCTGGTCGGGCCCACGGGCTTCTTTAATTGGTTGTTTGATAGAGTCGAGCTCTTGTGTCAGTTTTTCAAAACTCAGAAGTTTTAATTTTCCGTCTTTCTTCGGAAAGACTAAGGCGAAGGCCAGGCCGCCGGTAGAGTATCACAGTCTTGGCAGAGGAGCCCTTGAAGAAAACTTTATGAATATGCTAAAGGTCACCTTTATGAAGGTTGGTGCAGTCTGCCCTAATTGCCCCAACGTTAACGTAACATTCAGGACTAAACTACTCAAAATGGCACAGTGTCCTTCCCAGACCTTAAAAAATATCACTTCCTATTTTTCTTATTTCAAAGAAAAGGGAAAATAGGGTAGAAACAGGACCGGTTTCTCACGTATAATTCCAACCACAGACACGCAAAGATCAAAGGGCTTGGCCACATTTACTTCATTTTGCCTTTTTGGAAGTCATTTTAGTGACTAGGGTGACCTACTTACTAAAGTAGGAGAGGGAATACCTTAGCCTTCAGATTGTTCATTTCCGGGACGGCTCTAGTCCATAAAGTCAGATGGTGCAAGCAACGAAGGGAGCCTTAATTGACAGCCTGTTCCTGTGTATGTTAAAGTCAGACTAAAGAATTCTCTGAGGGAAAGCTGCCTCTGGGAGCCTTCAGCTTCCTTTGTCCACTTCGCTAGGTAATCGGAGCAAGGACTGAGGGAAATGTGTGGGCTGACGTGCACCCTGGACAAACTGTAGCATCTTCCATGTCTGACTCTTGCCACTTCGTGTAGGAGGCGTAATTCCTTCAAGAATGTGTGTAGTGGGTACAACTCATGTCACGGGGAAGGGTCTAACCGGAGAAAAGAGGAGATTAAAAATTTGAAATGTGATGCCAAATGGTGTGTGTGTGTGTGTGTGTGTCTGTGTGTGTGTGTGTGTGTGTGTGTGTGATATAAATTACAGCCTCTCAGCCTCTAGGATGGGTTAAATGTAGATTTCAGTCCAGAAGTGTCCTAGTCAGATCTGGGAGTGGGGAGAGGAAGTGGGCGGGGCCTCAGCCAGCAGATGACTGCAGCTCTTATAGAGGCAGGGGAGGTGGGGGTCGCTGGCTGCATCCTATCCATCTGTGCCTGTTGACTCAACCAGCGCCAGCAGTAGGTGGGCCCCATCCAGATGACAAGGCTCAGGTGACACGCCACGTGCTGACCCCGCTCTCTGGTTTCCTGTGGTCACAGTCCTTATCTCTGGCCAGCAAAGATGGCATGGACCTCTTTTGTGCAAGGCCACATGTTAGCCGAAAGGAGGGGACAGCTGACAGTGAGAGCGCTACACTTCCTGCGTTAAGTTATTATGGAGGGAGTGTGTTAGAACATCCCAACACACTGGGACATCACATAAAATGTTAAGTGAGACCCAGGGCCCTGTGAAGGAACCTGAGGTTGTAGGCTGTTCTGGCCCTGGAGGCAACATGACAAGGAAGCTTTGCAGAGGAAGCATGACATCTGGGCCCAGATGCTTAAGAATTGCAAAGGCGAGCCGGCCGTGGTGGCGCACACCTGTAATCCCAGCACTCGGGAGGCAAAGGCAGGCAGATAACTGTGAGTTTGAGGCCAGCCTGGTCTACAAAGCGAGTCCAGGACAGACAGGGCTACACAGTGAGACCCTGTCTGGAAAAAAAAAAAAAAAGAATTGCAAAGGCAAGATATTTTTAGAAGTGTCTTAGGAATGAATGAGTAGATGTGTATATGTATACATATATACATATATTATACGCATGTAATACATATGTAATGTGCATGTATGTATGTGTATATAATTCATGCATATACAACACACACATATATACATATGTATTGTATATATATATGCACCTGCTAACCTACCAGAAGCTTCAGTGTCTCAAACTGGAAAATGGGCATTAGTCAGAGTCCCTACTTCCCAAGACCAATGTGGGGTTAAGTGAGATAATGTCTGAAAAGCCCAAAGTTGACCTTGTGTCAAGGAAAGAGCCCATGACTGGTATCTGGCAGCAATATTAATTCTTGCTGCTTTGTAGTAATCAGGTTCCATTCACAGCTTTACCAGAAAATGATTGTATGTAATTACATGTAACATGCATGCAATGTGTGTGCTTACATGTAACATGTGTGTGATTACATACAACATGTGTATGTGTGAAAACACACACACACGGGCTGATGTCATCTTTTCATGTGCACCATCTGCCCTTGATGGAAGTATCCCGCCAAAAGATGTCAAACAGTAAGACGCCAGCTCTGCCAGGGTCCCACCCACCTTCTGCAGAAGTTCAGGGAGTCAGACAACCTGTCATTTGTATCAAGGACACACGCCCTAGAGGGTGTCCGGCCTCCACCACTGTGGCCCGTGATCGCCCTCTGTGTACGACTTTGGGTTTCAGTCACATACTTTTGGGCTTGGCACAGGAATGAGTGAACCGCCACTTCACACACCTGCCAACCTCCCGGAAGCCTCGGTGTCTCAGGTGGGAAAATGACATGGACAGAGAGCTGGGACCTGCTGGCCCATTCGTGGTCTCACCTGGTTCCATGCTACCCAGCCAAGGGCGTGGAGGAAGTCGGGGCGTGAGCACAATCAGATGAGACTTAGTAATTATCAGTCAAAATGATTTTTCCGTCCTATAGACTCAGCTTTCGCACCATTTTTCTCTTTGTCTCCCCATTGAAAATTTCCTCTCCCTTTGAGAGAACTCAAAAAAAACAAAACAAAACAAAACTCAGAGTTGGCAAACAAGAATGAGTTTATTTTCAAATTAATTATTTCTGCATGTATGCACATGGGTCTGAGGGCTCACTCACCCTGCGTTATGTGTCGGGACCAGAGGTCAAGGGAAAGTGTGTCCGTCTATCTCCGCCCAGAAGGAGGGCGACTACACTCAGCGTTCACGTGGGTGCAGGGAATCCCAACCATCCACAGGCTGAGCTGCTCGCCTGCCCCCCAGCCCACAGGGTTGTTTGCTTTTAACTCGTTCTCTTTATACAGAGTGTGGGCTAGTGTTCTCTCCTGCGGGGCCACCTCAGGTTGAAACTGTATTTCAGCACTTTGTGTCAGCCGAAAGGGAAGTCTTAGGTTTTCCTTTAGGAGAACTGGAAGATAAAGAAGTTGTTTGTTTGTTTGTTGTTTATTGTCCATCTCTTGGGGTTTCTGTCCTCTGAGGAGCCAGTAAGCGTTGATGACATGATGAACAGATTGTCATGGGATGGTGACCGAGCAAATGCATAATGTCGAAACATTGACAATATATTGACTAAACCAAACTGTCCCCTGACTGGCCAATCTGTGGACAGAGTCCTGACGCTTGGCAGTCTAGGGCACCTGGCTCATGACTCCCCTGGCTCCTGCTTCTAGACTCCTTTTTTTTTTTTAAGATTTATTTATTTATTACTTATACAGTATTCTGCCTATATGCATGCCTGCACACCAGAAGAGGGCACCAGATCTCATTAGATGGCTGTGAGCCACCATGTGGTTGCTGGGAATTGAACTCAAGACCTTTGGAAGAGCAGCCAGTGCTCTTAACCTCTGAGCCATCTCTCCAGCCCTGCTTCTGGATTCTTATGTGTCTGCCTTGTATCTGGAAGCCCATAGTTGGAGCCTCTCAACACCGCTATAGACACACACTGGTCCGTGGGTCCCTCTGATTCGGGCCCCGTGGGCTCATTCATAGGTCACCCCCGTTGCCTCCCTTCATTCTGTCCTCTCTCCCTCCCCCCTCCCCAACTCATACTGCCCAACCTTTAGGCTCCTTTTGGCTTTGTTGTTATTTGAAACAGGGTCTGACTGCGTGTAGCTAGGCTGGCCTCCATCTTCCCGCCTCAGTCTCTCTGTTCAGCGCTAGCGCCACGCCCATCCGGCTGCACAACCTTCTTCCAAGGGCACTTCCAGCCCAGAGCTCTGCGTGCTGGGGCCTCTGAGGTTCCCACTTTCCACTGCGCTGTCCTCCACACCCTTTCTAATCTGTCCCCACAGTGTTTATCCAGCCTGGCTTCCTCAGGCCTCGAATGGGCGGTCCCTCTTGCTTTCTCTCAAAGGCAGCCAGAGGTTCCAGGCGCGCTCAGGCCCTGCCTCCCAGACTCAGACTTTACCTTTTCTTCATGACCCAGTGTCAGGCTCACTTCCTGTTTGACTTTTTTCCTGCCTATCTCTGCTGCCTTTTTGCTGAGCCAGGATTTCACGTCGATCAACCTGAGGACTCTGCGTCATCAAAGCTGGCCTTGAACCCCCTGATTCTCCTGCCTCTACCTCCCAAGCACTAGGATTTCCTCTAGAGTCTCACTACATAGTCCTGGCCAGCCCAGAACTCCGTATATAGACCAGGCTGTCCTTGAACTCCCAAAGACCCACCTGCCTCTGCCTCCTGAGGGCTAGGAGTTTAAAGACGTGTGCCACTGCCACCACTAGGCTTGGCTTCCAGATGGTTGTTCATTTATCACACCAAAGAGCACTCATGTGTGTGTCTGTGCCCTTCACCCCCATAGCCTCACTAGTGTGCACACTGGCGTTTGATAATCAGTGTATATTAATCATTATTAATCATATTTGTTAGTTCATGTCTTTCCCTGTGACTGTTCAGCAGGCCTGTGTCATGCATGTAACTTTCAGCTCATCTGTAATTTTGTTTGGCTTGTTTTTTGTTTTGTTTTTTTTAATTCTCATTTTCACACACACACACACTCACACACACGTATTGTTTATTTAGTTAGTTGGTCCCCTGGATCTTCTCATCAGACTTAATATAGGCGCTCTTCAATTCTGAATGAATGGTCCCAACTGCCCCTCACCATGAGGACACTTTGCAGAAGACACGACTGAGCATCCTATTGCCAGCCACAATTAATGAAACTTAGGGGTGCCCACGTCACTTAGAGGAAAGACACAGGGTGTAGCTGCCATCAGGAAGTTGTCAGGGGCGCTTCTTCCCACGAGGGAGAGCAACTTCCCGTGGTGGAGACGGAATCTGAACGCAGTCCCGAGGGCTGGCC
Source organism: Acomys minous (assembly GCF_964271855.1). NCBI lineage: Eukaryota > Metazoa > Chordata > Mammalia > Rodentia > Muridae > Acomys > Acomys minous. The sequence continues at coordinate 91,586,925 of NC_140498.1, read as the reverse complement.
GGCTTTTCATCAGGTGTGGCAGGACGTAATCAATGCACGCTCAGCCAAGTTCAGAGGGTGCGAACAAAGCCTAGGGTACTCAGGGACAGTGGGAAATCAAAGGCCTTTTGAATCACATAGCAAGACGTTTGAACTTTGAACCACAGATGGCGGGGAGCCATTTAAGCCATTTGAATAGAAGAGAGCAATGCAATCAGAGCCTTTGAAGAAGCACTCCGCAGCTAGTTTGTGGAGTGACTTCGAGGAAGAAAGAGACTGGGAATGGGAATTTGGACCGAGGTCCCGAGCCGGAGGACAGCCTCAATGGAAAAGAAGAAACGCAGCTGGGAGAGATTCGTAGAGGGCATTTGCAGCTGGGGGGGGGGGGGGAGGGGGGGGAGCTGACAGCGCAAGAGTGAGAATAAGAGACAGTTACAGACCTGCATGACGTCCCATGTGGGAGGATGGGGCAGGCAGCCCCCTCAGGTGTTTGCTGTGGGTCTCATAGACAACAGGGCCCCAGGGAGGAAAAAACCAGAGTCTGTGAGGAGAGCCTGCCCAGACGTTCCAGAAGATACCGCCTGAGAAGGATCCTTCTGGATGGGGAGATGGACCAGGTCGGAGCTAGTGACCAGAAGCATGTTCCTGTCAGGGAAGGCTCCTCCCTCTGCCGTGACGCCCTTAGACTGATGGAGACCAAACTGAAGGGTGGGCAGACGGTGGCGGTAGACAGTAAGGGGGTGCTTCAGTGCACAGGTCACCAGGTGAGGGACTCAGGCCGTTTGCTGGCCTGGCTGAGAGGCGGCTAGCCTGAAGAAAGAGGACTGAGGGGGTGGGACAGTTGGGGGCCTCAGGAAGCTTATGGACAAGGTGGGCTGTGGACCACGTCAGGAGTAGTTCACTCCAGGCTGGTTAGAGTGAGAACAGCTTGTCTGACTCCAGGCACTGGAGAGAGACTGAAGGGAGTCCCCTCCTCAGCAAATGTTCCTCTTGTAGGTAGGTAGGAAACAGAGCTTCACTTTAGTCCTTTAAATGCATTTTCTTCCCCCCAAAGAGTGGCCACGTGGTACCACTGTACACGCAACCAGTTTGGCAAGCCCAAGTCTGCGTTTCTTGTCAAGTGTTCGGACTTCATACTTTTGGACACTTAAAATAGTGGGAAATCAGCAGCAGTGTAAACCCCTAGTTTAACGTTTTTATAACGAAGGCCGGGCAGTGGTGGCGCATGCCTTTAATCCCAGCACTTTGGGAGGCAGACGCAGGCAGATCTCTGTGAGTTCAAGGCCAGCCTGGACTACAGAGTTCCAGGACAGCCAGAGGTGTTAACAAGAGAAACCCTGTTGCAGAAAAACAAACAAACAAACAACAACAAAAACCCAACCACTTTTATAACAATATTTCAGTTTTTTCCTAAGAAGTATTCTGGAATGAAAATATTTTGTATTTTCTATATGCCGTATGACTGGAATCCAAGACAGGTCATCTTCAATGCTGAGTGAACGGTCCCAATTGCCTGCCACCATGGGGGCACTATGTAAAGTCTAGCAGGCATCAAAATAACTCTTATTTTGGGGAACTGGGACCCGACCATGACATTTGGAATCTGCCCCAGGAGTAGGGATACCCAGTTGTCACCTGGAACTGTAAAGTCTCTGTATTTCATATATAAAAAGCAATTCCTTATTCATCTTCAGTTGGAGAGTAGGTGGGTGGATTTGGGTGGGTTTTCCCGCCAACAGGGCTTGGTCAATGCACAGACATAGAAGCTGAGTTGAGCATCAGTTCCCCTAACTTTCCCCTTTCCAGCAAATTGGTGACAGTCTCTGGCTCAAAGTAGTTGTCATACACTTTTTGTTGCTGTTATTTTTTGAGACAGGGTTTCTCTGTGTAACCCTGGCTGTCCTGGACTCTCTTTGTAGACCAGGCTGGCCTCGAACTCACAGAGATCCTCCTGCCTCTGCCTCCCTGAATACTGGGATTACAGGCATGTGCCACCAAAGCTGGCTTTTTTTTTTCTTTTTTCTTTTTCTTTTTTCTTTTTTAAAGACAGGGTCTCACTCTAACGTCCTGGCTGACCAGAATTCATAATGTAGACCAGGCTGCCCTTGAACTTAGAAATCTGCCTGTCTCTGCCACCTCCTGCACTGCTGGTGGCCAGGCCTTACAAGCAACACATTCATCTTGCTTTCATCAGTGGGTAGGCGTGTAAACGATTACAAGACACAAATCACATCCCAGCCCAGACGTATTTCGCGTAGAACACTCCAACTGTATTTTGCCTCTAACCCTCCAGCCTTCTTTATAGTTTTAAAGTAGTAACTAGGATGGCCAATGTCATGTAGCTTCTTTTTTGTGTTGTTAACCGTAATGGATACCAACAAATACTCCTCTTTTTTTTCGTAAAATGTACTTCTTCCACCTCATTTCCAAGCCTGCGTTGTTGCACAGATAATCAAATTAGGTTTTTTTGTTTGTTTTAAAGTCTTTATAGTTACAGATGTTGAAAATAGCTCCCTTGGGTGGTCTCTCTGTCTGTCCTTTCCCCTTTCCTCTTTCCTTCTTGTTCTCCCTTCCCCACCTCTCTCTCTCTTCCTACACACACACACACACACACACACACATACACACACACACACACACACGACACTATTCCACATGCAAGAAGATGCCACCACAATTAAAACCACCAAGAACTTAGTTTCCAGAAATACGGATTCTTTCTCTTCAAAACAGGCTGAGGGAACAGCCGTGTTATACTGTGTCCTGGGAAAGGCACTCTCTCACTTCCTGGCTGTGTGTCCCCCTCCCCCCTTTTTCCACCCACCACAGATGCAAGCCAGCGTCTGACAGTTCCCCCGAGCTTCTAGGGTTTGGAAGGGTGCGGCCCCATCTCCCTGGACACGTGGCTTTTCACTTGGCCTTCATCTAGTTCAGAGCAGCCCTGCCACATTCTTCCCAAACCCTATCACCACCTTCCTTCCTCATATCCCTGCTTGTTCTGTTCTGTTTGTTTGTTTGTTTGTTTGACTCAAGTTTTACATTCAAGCCTCTTTGTTTTAACCTCTCTAGCATGTTGAGTAGGAAAGGAGAAATGCTGGACCTGTCCCAAGCAACCACTTCCTGATTAATGACTATGTTGTTCAGTGGCTATCTCTTACCTATTTTGCCTGTACTTCAGTCTCTTTCTTTTTGGTTTTGTTTTGTTTTGTTTTGTTTTTTGAGACAGGGTTTCTCTGTGTAGCCTTGGCTGTCCTGGACTCGCTTTGTAGACCAGGCTGGCCTCGAACTCACAGCGATCCGCCTGCCTCTGCCTCCCGAGTGCTGGGGTTAAAGGCGTGCGCCACCACACCCGGCTTTACTTCAGTCTCTTTCATCTCTTTTATTTAAATACGTGTGCATAATTACATGTATGCGTGTTATGCCTGCATGCATGTGTGTGCCCACACGATGTGCCTAGCTAGCATCAAGAGGAAGCCAGGAAGGATATGAGATCCCCTTGCATTGGAGTTATAGATGGTGGTACTCTACCATGTAGGTGCTGGGAGCTGAGCCTGGGTCCTCTAGAGGAGCAGCCAGTGCTCTTAATCACTGGGCAGACATGCCGGCCCAGCATTCTCAACCTGTGGGTCGCAGTATCAGATAGTTATACATTACAGTTCGTAACAAAGTTACAGCTGCGAAGTAACAATGAAATCATTTTATGGTTTTGGGTCACCACACCATGAAGAACTAGAAATGGTCGCAGCACTAGGAAGGCCGAGAACCCCTGCTCTCCAGCCCCTTGTGTATTCTTCTTTGAGGGCAAACACACATGTAGAGGTCAGAGGATGGCTTGCAGGAGTTGGTTCTCCCCTGCCACCATGCAGGTTGCCAGACTTGGCGGCAAGCCCCTTTACGTGCGAAGCTATCTCACTGGCCCTGTTTGAGTTTAAGTTTCGAGGTTTTGGTCCTGATCCGAATCTATAATTTAAGTCTTCTCATTCACACATTTAGTAGAAAATAGTGGATTGGTTGTGTGGGGTTGGATTTTTGTTTGTTTATTTATTTATTTATTAGCATTTTACTTAATGACTAGGGGCTGACTAAGCCTCGGAGGCCTGCTGGCCATCCGCAACCTGCTAACACCTTGGAAAATCAGATTAATGCTCTGATTACCAGGTGAAGAGGTGACTGTGTATTAACTAGGGAACCGGACACTAAGGAAGCCTGTTGTGTGGCATAATAGAAGACAAGACATGGTGAAGAATAAATTGTCACCAGAAGCTCCAAGCTTTGAAAGAGACAGAAAGAGGCGCAGAGCTCTGAGAGTGGGAAAGCAGGCGCTGCTCACACAGCCGGAATGCTCTCTGCAGCCACGTCAATTGGTCAGAATTTGTTTTGCAGATAAGGGAAGCCTTTGACACACGCTTTCTCCCACTGGTTTCCAGGATGAGTAGGGGCAGGGAGAACATGTTCAAGTAGTCAATATGATACCATCACCGAGCAGGCGTGGTGCCTGCCTTTAATCCCAGTACTCGGAGGCAGAGGCAGGCAGATCTCTGTGAGTTCAGAGCCCAGTCTGGACTACAAAGTGATGCCTAAAAACATAATGAGGTCTTTAAAAAAAAAAATTGTTCTATTCTCATCGTGTCTTTTGTGTTTTGATCATCTGGCAGCATGACTGTGCCAGAGGCCCTCCTCTTCCATGGTCTGCCTGTTCCTGTCAAATCTGAGAATGGCTGCTGCTCCTCCTAAGAGGCAGGAGACGATGGCAGGAGGGTTAGAATGTGGTCCTGGGTGGGGGCGGGGTCACGTCTGTGCCTTCCCATGCGAATATGACAAATCAAGGCTGCCATAGCTGCACAGGAACCCATCGGGCCACATTTGCTGCAGTGCCCACTTCCGCTGCAAAAGCATCAAGGGCTTGGATTTGTGGATAGAGATAAATCAAGAAAAGGGTTTGGATAGGACACTGGGACACAGGTGGGGGGGGCAGGAAGGGGGGCAGGGGAGCAGCAAGTACAAGGGATGCTGGGAGAAAGTAAAGGACATCACTAAGTGGGAAAGATACACCAGGGTCAAGTCATGTGTTTGTTTTGAGTTTCAAAAAGTGACACCCCAACCCTGCTCTCGTCATGACTAATCACATCCGTGGTTTTATGTGATGATGCCCTCATACTTTGCTCTTTCACATGCAGATGGACTTGTGCTCATACCTAATACCAATATTTTGTAGTGCTTTTCTTACATGTAAATATTTATTTATTGGGTGTGGGGAGGATGCACATGCTTATGGGAATTAGAGAATGACTTTGCGGGGGGGGGGGGGGGGTCAGTTGTTACCTGCCACCATGTGAGCTCCAGGGATTTCACTCAGGTCCTCTGGCTTGGCAGCAAGCAAGCATCTTTACCCATTCAGTCATCTAGCTATGCTCTCAGAAGTGTTTTAAATTGTTTTCCTGGACACCCTAACCATTAAGTTTAATGTCATGTTGTATACGGAGTGCTCTGAGAATCCTGATAGTCATAAAAGAACTTTTGCAGACAGATGTGGTGGCACACGCCTTTAATCCCAGCACTGGGGAGGTGGATGCAAGCAGATCTTTGTGAGTTTGAGGTCAGCCTGGTCTACAGAGTAAGTTCCAGGACAGCCAGGGCTACACCGAGAAACCCCTTGACACCCACATTTTACCACTGACAGTTAGTGAGCCTGTAATCCTTGATCACCTGTGTCTGACACAGCTGATGTCCTCACGCCACTGGGGAAGGTCGTTTCTCAGCCGTCATTATTCCCAGTCTTGAACTCAGGACCCTATCACTTGTGTGACAAGACCTAAGCACCAGCATTACCAGCCTTTATATGAAAGGCCAACTTCAAAGTCACGCTTGCCTAGTGCTGCGTTAGCAGATTCGAATGTGGCCTGCAGCTGTGGACCTCTTGGCTCCTCCCAGAGGCTCTCTCTCTGGGAGGACCAGAATCACCTAATAGTGGATCAGAAAGCCACACCCCCCAACCCTGTAGCTGCAAGCTCATCTCAAAAGGAAATGAGTATTTGGCCAAAGCAAAACAGTGACAATGTTCAGCAGGCAGATGAGAGATGGAGGAAGGGTGTCAATAGCGGCCCGGTGGATGTCCCTGATAAAAATCACATTAAAGCCCAAGAGTCTTAAAGGAAGTGTGTTGAAAGGAGGGAGGGAGCTGGGCGTGGTGGCGCAGGCCTTTAATCCCAGCACTATTGAGAGGCAGAGGCAATCAGATCCTAGTGAGTTGGAAGCCAGCCTGGTCTACAAAGAGAGTCCAGGACAGACAAGGCTACGCAGAGACCTTGTCTGGTTGTCACCGCTGTCTCTGGGGGTCCTTGATAGACACTGCACACTAGCCCTGCCACTTCCTCTCAATCTACAGCTTTCTTCCTTCTCATTGAATTTAACCTAAAATGAAGGGTCTGGAAGTTATGCTGAACGTGGTTCCCCAGTTCTTCCCCCAATGGGCTCCTGCTTCCTGTTCATTCTGATGGTTCTCGGGGCCTGAAAATCCATCTCCTGCCTTTTGTTCTAACCCTGCCATCTTGGAGGCTTTCATTCCAATCTGTTACCTGCTTTTTTCAAAGCCCTGGGTCCAGGTCAAGGTTTCGCTCGCTTGTTTGTTTTAATCTGCTACTGCCCTGTAGTTTCAGCGACATCTGTTGAAAGGTGTCCGCTCAGGTGCACCTTTGTCACAACACTCTGAGGGCTGGTGAGGTGGCTCAACACTTAAGAGCGTGGACTGCTCTCATAGAGGGCCTGAGTTCAGTTCCCAGCACCCACCCTGGGGCGGGGCTCCCAACCACCTGCAGCTCCAGCTCCAGGTGGTCAAAGCCACTAGCCTCCTCAGGCACCTGCCTTCACATGTCCATCACACACAGACACATAATTTAAAATAAATTAAGTCTAAGAGGGAAATATCAGGTGGGTCCATATGGAGTGTGTGTGGTAGGGAGTGCTGGGGGGATCGTATAGGGTATGTGTATGTGGTGTGATGTGGGTGGTATAGCATGGGAAGGTGAGGGTGGGTAGTGTGTGTGTGTGTGTGTGTGTGTGTGTGTGTGTGTGTGTGTGTGTGTGTTGGGGTTCTCTCTGTGCTGCCTCTCCCCATCAGCAGCACCCTGCCTTGATCACTGTAGTTATATATGTTAGTGTGCGATACAGTGACTCTGATGTTTAGCTCTCTTCCCCGGGGTGGCTTAGTCCTAGTACGTTCTCCTTGCTTATAAACCTTACAATGAGTTTGCCTGTCTGTACAAAAGTGCCTTGCTGGGCTGTGGTGGGAATTCTGTCAGTGTCATGGGTCCATTTGGGGGAGAACAGACAGCTTTCTGTGCTGACCTTCTCGCTCTGTGGGTAAACATGGTGTCTCTTCTCTTCACACGTGCTTCTTTCTTTCATCTGCATCTTGTAGTTATCAACATGCACGTTCTTGACTCTTGTTTTGTTTGGAGGCCGAGGGTCAAACCCAGGGCTCTGTAGCCATATGTGCTCTTCTGCCCCCCCCCCCAACTCCCCGTGGACCACACCTCCTCCAGCTGGCATCTGTCCCCAACTCCTGTGCCTGCGTTCTCGAGAGATCACTGTCATTTCCTTTCCCTGTGATCTCTTTGTTGAGTTTCATGGTGACACTGGTCTCACAGGAGGGGGCGGGCAGTAGCCTCCCTTCCCTTGTGTTTTCTGAAGGAGATTATACAAAGGCAGTATGGATTCCTCCTCACATTCTTGGTAAAATGTTGTAGGAAGAGGCCTTGAAGTTTCTCTTTTAGGAGCATTAATATCTGTTTTACACTGGTGGACCTTTAGAGGTAGTTGCAGATAAATTGGTCTGTGTCTTCTAAATCGTCAAAGTTGCTTCATTTCTGAACTCTTATTACCCTATTGTTTTGTTTTGTTTTGAGACAGGGTCTCTCTGTGTGGCCTTGGCCATCCTGGACTCACTTTGTAGACCAGGCTGGCCTCGAACTCACAGTGATCTGCCTGCCTCTGCCTCCCGAGTGCTGGGATTAAAGGCGTGCGCCACCACAACGCCCGGCTCTTATTACCCTTATATTACAGCCTTTTAATTTTTATTATGTGCACATAGGTGTTAGCCTGCATGTATGTCTGTCTTCACCTGTGTGCCTACTGACTGTAGATGCCAGAAGAGGGCGTCACATCTCTCGGAACCAGAGATATGGATGGCTGGGTGCTACTGTGTGGGTGGCTGCTGGGAACTAAACCTGGGTCCCCTGGAAAAGCAGCCACAGTCAGCACTTTTACCTACCGAGGCCTCTCTCCAGCCCTCGCCAGCTGTTCTGCTTAGCCTATCTATTAATGGCCGTGTGACCTATAACAGCATTTCCTCTCCTACTTTTGGCATTAAGGATTTATTCAGTTTTATCTTAATTTATTGAAATAAGAAACATTGATACAAAAATCTATCTTCTAAACAGATTTTTAAGATCTTGAACATTTATAAATATGTATACTCTTCATGCAGTCAAGTGGTTTTACACATGTGGTTCCAGTACTTAGGAGCTAGGAGCAAGAGGATTACAAGTTCAAGACCGGCCTGGTCTACATGACAAGTTCCAGACCAGCCAAGGCTACATGCATAGTGACCCTCAGTCTCCAACCCCCAAACAAAACAATAAAAGGTGCTCAGTGCTGTAAGCAGTCCTTTTGGAGTTGTTCTGCCTACCTGTTGACTGGCAGCTCCGTACCCTCTGTCTCTCCCTTTCGTCTCACTTTGACGGCATTTACTGCAAGTTCAAACATGTTTTTACTTCTGGGCCTGTGTCATTGTAGATGCGCCACATCTCCCCTGCTCTGAGTGACTGTCTCATTTCCTCTAGAGCAGGAACCCTCAGGAGGGTTGAGGAGACCCTCAACCTGTGGGTCTCCACCCCTTTGGGGGGTCTCATATCAGATATCCTGCATATCAGATATTTACATTACGGTTCATAACAGTAGCAAAATTGTAGTCATGAAGCAGTGATGAAAATAATGTTATGGCTGGGGTCACCACAACATGAGGAGCTGTATTAAAGCGTCGCAGCGTTAGGAAGGTTGAGAGCCGCCGATCTAGTGTTTAATGCTCCCCCCTCGCGCTACACTGTAGTCTTTATTTCTTCTTAAGGATGAGTCAAGTGTGTGTGTGTGTGTGTGTGTGTGTGTGTGTGTGTGTGAGAGAGAGAGAGAGAGAGAGAGAGAGGGAGAGAGAGAGAGTGTGTGTGTGTGTGTGTGAGAGAGAGAGAGAGAGAGTATGTGTGTGTGTGTGTGAGAGAGAGAGAGAGGGGGTGTGTGTGTGTGTGTGTGTTTATTGCAAATGCTTATCCATTACCCTGGTGGACGTTTAGACCTTTTTGCACTTTAGATGTTGTGACAAGTGATGCCATGATTGTGGCAGTGCTAATGTCTGTTTTCTGGTGTGATAGTGAGTGAGTGAGTGAGTGAGTGAGTGAGTGAGCGGTGGTGGTGGTGGTGATGATGGTGATGATTAGGAGGAGGATGTCATCATCCTGGACACTGTGAGTGTCCTGAACATGTTGGCAACCATTGGTTCTGCTTAAGTCCACCTTACCAGCCGTTTGTCCTTTAGCTGTGGGTCTGTCTACATTTATGGGTAGTGATTTCAAGGACAGTCTGGTTTTTTAAATCTTCTCTTTGGTGTTCTTTTTTTTAAATATTTATTTATTGTATGTGAGTGCTTTATCTGCAGAGGGTATCAGATCTCATTATAGATGGTTGTGAGCCACCATGTGTTTGCTGGGAATTGAACTCAGGACCTCTGGAAGAACAGGTGGCACTCTTAACCACTAAGCCATCTCTCCAGCCCCTCTTCAGTGTTCTTAGTTGGCCTCATCTTTCTGCTATGCCTCAGGCCCCACTGGATCCCTGCTGGTAGAGTCAGTAGACAGGAACCCTCTGGTCCTCTCCACTTCCCAGCATCACCAGGTAGAGAGTAGAAGATGCTGATTCTGAACAGAGTGTCTCAACTCCATCTCTTATAATGCTTCTGAGAGTGGGATGCACATGCCTAGTCTACTTTCTCTCGCGAGCGAAGGATAGGGAGCAGTGGGGACAAAGTGGCCCTCTGGACAGAAGGATAAAGGGCTAGGAGGTAGCTGGCCTCTGTCTTGCTAAGCAGATGGCCAGAGGTCACCAGTGTGAGGAGTTCTTTGCAACTATTTTGAAGGAGAGGAGTCATTAGTGTCCCAGCATCTCAACGGTAGACAGAGAGACACTTGCTACCACCTGATGTGGGCCAGGAACAGGTCAGCTGACCCAGGCTCCGTTGTTGCCACTTTCTCCATGGGAACATGGGTCATCTGCTGTTATCTCTCTGCCTCTCCGGACCTTGGACCAGAGGGCATCTTGTCTGTTGGCTCAGGGAGGCAGGCCTTTCTCGTTCCCAGCCTGGCACCTAATGAAGGCGGTACAGAATCCTAGGGCACTCATCACGGCAACTCTCTGCTCCTGAGGTCCTCAGCCAGCCAGCCTCTCTCTGCCATTGAGAAACCTCCTGCAGTTGTCTACAGAACCTCCTTCTGAGTGGGAAGAATGGAGACACAGGCAGAAACCTACACGGCCTGTTTGGTTCTGTTTTAACATATTTATCACTTGTGTTTGCACGTGTGTCTATCCCATGGTGCAAATGTGGAGGTCAGAGGACAGCTTGTGAGAGTCGGTTTTCTCCTTTTATCCCAAACTCAGGTCACCATATTTGGTAGCAAGTGCCTTTACCCATGATGTCATCTCTTGGGTCCACCATGTGAAGTTTTCAAAAAGAGCAACATTGGCTACCTTGAAAGAGTACCAAACGCACTGGAGATTCTGATGGTGTGCCTGTCACTTCACAGCCTTGTGGAATTTCAGTCACCAGGAACACTCCTAATTATGAAACTCTCTTAAAATAAACTAATGCAGAAGGAAACTTAAACCATGTGATCTGGCTTTGGTTTGGGGTTTTGTTTTCTTTTTTTTTTTTTTTTAAGCAGCACAGAAAAAGGTGAGCTTCTGAAACACTTTTCTTTCCTATGTCTGTGAACAGGCCATTGAGCTGAAGGCTTTGCATGCACTAAGCAAATGAATCCTTTTTGGACTTATTTATTTATTTATTTATTTAATTTTAATTTGAGGCAATCTCAGTAAGCAACGCAGACCAGCCTCGAACTTTCGATTCCCTTACCTCAGTGTCTCAAGTAACTGGGATTACAGGCCTGCAGCACCGGGCTCAGTTCCGTTCAGGTTGAGCAGGAGTGGGCTGGCCAGGATAAGGGTGGCTCATAGAAGCCCTTCCCAACGGGCACCCTCCCGCAGGGGTCATTTTGGCATATAAACAACAGTGGGTACTTTGGTTGAATTGGTCATTGCACGGTATAATCTGAAGTTAGTGATATCAGTTCGTTCATTTCTCCAAAAGCAGACTTCAAGAAGAATTTTTGTTGAAGACAGGGCTCATGTTGTAGCTCTGCTTGGCCTGAGCTTGCTTTGTGGCCCAGGCTGGGCTCAAACTCAGAGAGACCCACTCACCTCTGCCTCCCTCCCTAGTGCTGAGGTTAAAGACTTGTGGCACAACTCACACAGGGCTTGTTTTTTGTTTTTTGTTTTTAATTGTCTTTGGTGGGGTTTATTTGTTTGTTTGTTTGCTTTTTGTTTTTTTCGAGTTTTTTGTTTTGTTTTGGTTTGGTTTTTCGAGACAGAGTTTCTCTATGTAGCCTTGGCTGTCATGGACTTGCTTTGTAGACCATGCTGGCCTTGAACTCACATCCACCCGCCTGCCTCTGCCTCCCAAGTGCTGGGATTAAAGGCGTGTGCCACTACGCCTGGCTCTTCTTTGGTGTTTTATGGATTTGCTCAAAATTCTCATTTTGAGCAATTTCAAATGGTTAAGTAAATACAGGAACTGCCTCTAACTCATCCCAGGGTCCGGCCCTTCCGCCCATCCACACTGTTGTGTAAGAGCCTGTTTTTGGAATTTTTTCTTTTTACATTTTTTTTTATTAATTCATTCATAGCCCATCTCAATAGTTATCCCATTTCTTGTAGCCTCCCATTCCTCCCATTTTTGGAATATTATATCATCTAGCAACCAAAGTTAGCTAATCAAGCAATGACAGACAGCATGGCTGTTCCTCTCTGCTCCCACTATGCCTTGTAATAAAAAAAGGGGAGCTGTGGGGGGCAGCACACAATGGCAGTGGGCTATGATGCTTTCTATAATAGGTGTGCCTTGATAGAGTGACTACATTTCAAGTGGGGGAAAATAAAAGAGAAGATGAGTGTATGAGGGAAAAACAAAAAGTGAGATGGCAGCAAGGGTGTGTGAGTAAAGATGGCTGTTACTAGAGCCACGCGGGGAAGAAGGCTGGTGACAGGTGTCAGCGGACAGCAGGCAGAAGTGGAGCAAGACTGTGGTTCCGAAGGAGTAAACCGTCAGTACAGGGGCTGGAGAGATGGCTCAGCGGTTAAGAGCGCTGGCTGCTCTTGCAGAGGACCCTGGTGCAGTTCCCAGCACCCACATGGTAGCTGACAGCTATCTGTAACTTCAGTCAAGGTGGTCTTACGCCCTCTTCTGGCCTCCATGGGCACTGCATGCACATGGTACACAGACTTAATGTAGAAATCCCATGCACATAAAATGAACTTTTAAAAAAATCAGTATAAACACTAGTTCATCTAATTTTTCTTTTTTTTTTGTAATGATTTATTTATTATGTATACAGTGTTTTGCCTGCATGTACGCTTGTGTGCCAGAAGACATTATCAGCTCTCGTTATAGATGGTTGTGAGCCATATGTGGTTGCTGATAATTGAACTCAGGACCTTTAGAAAAGCAGACAGTGCTCTTAACCACTGAGCCATCTCTTAAGCCCTCATCTAATTTTTCAATATGGTAACCAGACTCTCCTTCACAGGTTTAAAATCCCTTTACTTCCCAATAGCATGCTATGTTTTATAGAGATTTATGTTATTTTACTTTATTTTCTCATTCCAAAGATCAGACCCAGGGCCTTATATGTGCTAAGCAAGTGCTGCATCCCTGAGCTCAAGGCCCCCAGACCTTAATGCAATTCATAAAGCACTTCTGTGTGGCCTTCAGCACAGACCTTTAATCTCAACACTCTGGAGGCAGAGGCAGACAATTCTCTAAGTCTGAGGCCGACAGGGACTACAAAGTGAGAACTTGTCACAAAAAAGGTGGGAGAGGGTGCTTAAAGGGTACCCTAAAATCAGGTCATAGTATCCACATTCTACAGGAAATGGGAAGCCAGACGTCACAGGGCTAGCACACAGGGTAGCCAGAGCAGAGCAGAGCTCCTTCTCTGTGGCATGTTCTAGAAGACCGCCCTGTCTGCATCTTGTGTTCATTGGCTCTCTGCACTGACATTGCAGTGGGAAGTGAGTCATGCTTCATTCCAAAGGAAACAGAAGAGAACTCCAGGTTACCTGTCTAATTTATAGTTATCACTCCTTAAAAAAAAAAAAAAAGGAAGAAGAAGCCGGGGCGCACACCTTTAATCCCAGCACTCTGGAGGCAGAGGCAGGTGGATCGCTGTGAGTTCGAGGCCAGCCTGGTCTACAAGGCGAGTCCAGGACAGCCAAGGCTACACAGAGAAACCCTGTCTTTAAAAAACCAAAACCAAACAAAACAAAAAAAAAATCATCCATAATGTATTCTGTGCCAGAATTTCCCCCTACTTTAATATAAAAGGAGGGCGAGACCTCTGTGCTCACGCCGGCCCAAGTGGCACTGGCGCCATCTTGTTCTTTGGAAACAGATGTCTCCCAGTTGCACATGCTTTGCACAGTTTCAGACTTGGGAAGATAACCGGGGCTGTCAACCAAGAGCTTTGCCCTTTGGACCCACATACCCCTTGTTGCTGACTTTCTCCCCCCCCCCCTTTTTTTTCTTCCTTCCCTTTTCTCTTCACCCTTCTTGTTACTGACCTCTTCTTCTGTTGGGACTTTGGGGATCCCGGCTTCTATTTCCTTTGCTTCTTTTCCTCCTCACTATAAATCAGTCTGTCTAAAGTTTAATGAGTAACTGCCTGGTGGCACACTTCCTCTTTGCGATGGTTTCCTTTTTGCCCAGCTATCAGCTGGGCCCAGATAGAGCGTAGGCCCACACCACACCACGTCATAACCATCAGGCCTGGACCCCAGCTGTGACAGACAGGACAGCTTCAGAGTCCTAATACTGGCTGAAAGAAGGACGATGCTGCTTTGTTGTGCGCTGTTTCCTTGCTCTTTCTTAAACTACTATGTAAGATATAAACCTGGAAAAATACATGTAAGAAGGTATGTCTGGCTGGGCGTGGTGGCGCACGCCTTTAATCCCAGCACTCAGGAGGCAGAGGCAGGCGGATCGCTGTGAGTTCGAGGCCAGCCTGGTCTACAAAGCGAGTCCAGGACCCCCCCAAAAAAGAAGAAGAAGAAAAGAAGAAGAAGAAGAAGAAGAAGAAGAAGAAGAAGAAGAAGAAGAAGAAGAAGAAGAAGAAGAAGAGGGTATATCCTAAGTGTCACCTGGAAATGGGTCATTTTGTACCACAAGTAAATATAATTACCTTAAAATGTCTGAAGATACATCAGGGATTCTTTGTAGAAAGAAGAAGCAGACCAGGGCACACATCTTTAGTCCCAGCACTTGGGAGGCAGAGGCAGGCAGATCTCTGAGTTCAAGGCCAGCCTGGTTTACAAAGTGAGTCTGGACAGGCAAGGCTACACAGAGAAACTCTGTCTCAAAAAAACAAAACAAACAAAAAGAAAAAAAGAGATATTATCTTACCAGGCCTCACTAACATAATATCAGTTAAACAAACCACTCTAAAACCATTTATCTACAGGCTTGATCCACTGGAATGTAATCTTTACACTAATTTTTCCCATCAATTATTATGCCTTTTCGGGAGCAAAGTGCTCATTTCATTTTGTCTCTTATCTAGATACCTCTACATAGAAATAAACTGTGGGGAGGGAAGAAAAGTGGACACACACACACACACACACACACACACACACACACACACACACACTCGACAGGAAATGAAACATTGACACATCTGTGTCAAAAAAAATACACAAGATGGCCAAATGTTTGCCCATATTGTTGGCCCAGGATTGTAACCTAGTGTCAGTTGCTGATGATGTATTGTCTTCTGTCTTTATTCAGGAGAGTTAAAAGGCAAATAACCTATTGCTTTGCCTGGTGTTTCAAATCAGACACATGGGAGGAAAATGTACAGCAGAAGTGGCCAAATGCGAATATTTATGCAAATCTCCATTCTGGCGTTCCCTTCCCCCTCCCCCTGACCCTCCCCCTCCCCCACCCCAGCACACCTGGGAGAACTCAGTAGGACCTATAGGTGAAATTCTACAATAAGGGAACATTTATTTCCTGGGTCCCTTGGTCTTCATTGTTCTGCAGTAGTTGGTAGCTAATGGGAAGTTACTTTCTTTTTGTTTGTTTGTTTTGTTTTTCAAGACAGTGTTTCTCTGTGTAGCCTTGGCTGTCCTGGACTCGCTTTGTAGACCAGGCTGGCCTTGAACTCACAGAGATGCACCTGCCTCTGCCTCCCCGAGTGCTGGGATTACAGGCGTGCGCCACGGGCCGGCAGTTATTTTCCGTTTGGACAAGGCAGGGAGAATGGCGTCCTAAAGCCGGCTGGGAGTGAAAGTCAGGCTCTCCACCCTCATGTACACAGCATATCGGATTTTGCAGGCTAAAATCCAAGTCTTCAGGCTTGTGAGTCAAGCGGTTTACCTATGGAGCAATCTTGGTGGTCCTGACAACTATTTCTTGTGTATGTAAAAGTACTTGTTCTAATGTATTTAATTAATTAATCTGAGTATTTTACCTGTGTGTATATCTGCATTGCAATACCAGTGGTGGCCACTAGAGGGTGTCGGACTCCTTAACCGGGGTTATAGACGGATGTAAGGGGCCATGTGGGTGGTGGGCACTAAACCTAGGTCCTCTGGTAAAGCTCTGGCTGCTCTTAACTGCAGAACCACCTCTCCAGCCCTCCTATTTGTTAGTTTTTTTATGGTTATAGTGTAATGTAGGGCTTTGGACTCCTATGGAGAGTAAAGTCCTGCTCTGTACCCCCCAAGTAACTGGGGAGTGGGGACAGAACTTTACAGTGGTGAAGTGTGTGTTTCTTCTGTAGACTGAGACTCCCAGAACGTGGGGCTCACGGCTACCATGTGTCTGCTGGCCTCCAAGCACTAAGTCTGGGATTTTTGGAACTCTGTACTTAGGCTGAGTCACTGCTACAGTCAGGACCTTCTCAAGTGTATGCGCTAAGTGCGGTGGAATGCATGCACACAGCCAAGCTAGTAAGTGGGCGTTTCTGTCTAAAGAGACCCTCTCTGTAAGTGAGCAGCAGAAAGGCCCTGTTGGAATTAGGCAAGTCACAGCTTTGGGGTCAGTTTTGTGTGTCATTCCTTCGGTCCGAATGGGACAAAAATGAAGCCGTCCAAAGCAAAGGGGCGTGTGAAAAGAATGGGGAAACCCTGCCGTTTGTGGTGGACTCAGAGCGCCCCTTAGGGAGCACACGCTGCTGCGGGGACGCCAGGTTCCGGTAAAGCGGGGCTTTGTAAGTGTCATGTGTTTAGGGTTTTTAGAGATGCACCCCCCGCTCCTCCCACAAAAGGAACTCCAGTTTGAGAACCGGCCTCCGAGCACGTGATATTGAATGAATTTAGCTGTCTGGCGTGGATGGAGTTGAGTATTTTTTTTGGCAAACGAACAAAACAGCGTCCACAGAGTATTTACATGAATGTCTGAGGGACTGCTATGCCTCAGCCTTACTTCCCAAGCGACACGGGCTCACAAGATAAATAAGAGGTTATGCCAAGGGGTTCAAACTCCAGCCTTCAGCTCCCATGCCACGATCCGAGGGTGAAGCCGCAGACCTCCGCTGGGGCTGGTTTGGAACCTCTTTAGACGACCCGGCTCCTCCTATCACCTTCGGATGGTAGTGCCCGGCCTTGGGGGGGGGGGGGGTCCCTTGGGAATTAACTGGCCAAAGCGCAGAAAAACTCAAAGACAAGCAAAGGAAGCGGATGAAGTGACAGGGTGGGGTCAGCAAAGGCTTTCGTGATTAAAGCCAGATGCGGCTCCACTTGGCTAATTCGTTTGCTTGCTTGAGTCCAATCACTGTAATCCCAAATTAGCCTAACGCGTCTCCTACATTAAAAAAAAAAAAAAAAAAAAAACCTACCCACTCTACAAGCACCTCTGAGCCACACCCTAGGCCCTTCTAGAAGAAATCTGCCCAAGGAACGTTTGGGGGTAACCACAAAGCTATTGATTTAGACTGAGTTTTGATAATTTCAGTCAACAAGTCACCTGTTGATATTGTGACTAATTTTAAAAGCAAAGTTATGATCATTATGCATATTTTAAAAGATTTGTTTTTATTTTGTTTGGGTTTTTGAGACAGGGTTTCTCTGTATAACAGCCTTGGCTGTCCTAGACTCATTTGGTAGACCAGGCTGGCTTTGAACTCACAGAGATCTGTGCACCACCACACCCCACTCTATTTTAAATTTTTATCTATGTATGTAAATGTGTGTGCGTGTATGTATACAGTTGCCTTCAGAGGCCAAAAGATGATATTAGATCCTCCTTGGAGCTAAAGGTCTAGGTGATGTGTGCTGGGAACTGAACTGAGGCTGTGGTGGCGCACGCCTTTAATCCTCAGCGCTGGGTGGGCAGAGGCAGGCTCCATGAGTTCAAGGCCAGCCTGGTCTACAGAGCATGCTCCAGGACAGAGGGCTACATAATGAGACCCTGTCTCATGTAAGGAACTGAAATGGTCACAGATCTTGTTTCCTAAAGTGGTGGTGGTCCTGGAGCAAATCCCCCGAGGCTTCCCCATTACTGCTACAAGCAGACAAGTGGCCAGTGACCTTCCTCAATGGCGCCACCACCGCCATTTGTTCATGTCTGGTAGTTTGGTGTGTTTTCTGTGAGTTCTTCCTATGGGGACTAGGGCTGACATGAAATTGTTCCTTCTTGTCAGGACTGGTCCCTGTCACGCTAAACTGGTGCTCTACCTACCACTGAGCCAGCTGTATCCTTACTCTCAGTGTTCATCAAAAGTGAGCATCCTGGGGGCTGGAGAGATGGCCCAGTGGTTAAGAGCACTGACTGCTCTTCTAGAGGTCCTGAGTTCAATTCCCAGCAACCACATGGTGGCTCACAACCATCTATAATGTGATCTGATGCCCTCTTCTGGCCTCCAGGGGTACAAGCAGGCAGAGAAATGTATACATAATAAATAAATAAATAAATCTTTAAAAAAAAAAAAAAGTGAGCATCCTGATTTGCTCCACTCTAAAAACATGTGCCTTTTTTTGTTTGTTTGTTTGTTTTTGTTTTGTTCTTTGAAACAGTGTTTCTCTGTGTGTAGCCTTGGCTGTCCGGGAACTCAAGCTATAAATCAGTCTGGCCTTGAACTCACAGAGATCTGCCTGCCTCCGCCTCCCGAGTGCTGGGAGGATTGAAGATGTGTGCCACTACCGCCCAGTTTCTGAAATATGTTTTCTGTTTAATACACTTCTGTAGGAAGTCCTCACGTATATAACTTGTTTGTTTGTTGGGAGACAGACTCTCCCACTCCATCCTGAGACTCAGAACTCATGAACTGGCTCAGGCTGGCCTTGATAGTTATTTGCTAACCCCTCAACTGCTGAGCCATTGTTCTAATGGTCAGTGCTATCAAATGCCCTCGCTGTCTGTGTTCCCTTGCTATGTGGCATCCTCCTGTACTCTCATCTGCTGTGAATACAGGTACCGAACAAGTACCCAAAAGTAGGAACTTCTAGATAAAGACATGTCTCCATATTACCTTTACCATTCTAAAGATTGAACCCAGGTTGTCATGCACACTAGGCAGCTGCTCTGTCACTCAGCCCTATCCCCAGCCTCTTTAGCTTTCTATGTCACCCTAAGGGCTTACTCACTAAATTGTCCAGGCTGGCCTTGAACTTGTAACCCCCCTTTCCCCAGCCTCCTGATTGACAGGCCCTGCTCTATTTTATAATTCTGACAGGCAGAGCCCACTAATACGGTCCTGCGTTCCTGCCCACAGGCACACCCACTCGCGGGTCTTCATTCCCTGGCCTGTTGCGGTAACTGGAAGTCTCCGGCATCTCCTCCAGCCCTCTGGGTCCCGTTCACTGGGTAGGTCCTTCCTTCGCTCTCTTGGAAAGCTTTCTGTACTTTTTGGGTTTGAATATTTCATCTTTGGGAGCTGCTTAGCCTTGTTAAGATCAGGCCGACCCTAACAAGCAGTACCTTTCCACCTTTCAACTTGTTCTGCCAAAGCAACATTGATTTTTGTATACTATTTTGTCAAGATTTTCCATTTCTCTGTATCAACTATGGGAAAGCTAGTCCCCCCACCCCCGGGGTTTTAGTGCTAAGGGGCTGTCTCCTGCCTCCCGTCTCCACCCAGTTCTGACTTCCCAGTGGCAGCCACTTTCCGGGTTTATAGATGTCATCTCGATTTGTTCTTTCTTCCATATTCCTAAATAGCATATTTATACTGTGGTCTAAATATGTCACTTAGAGATGACAGGAGGATTTAGCCTTCGTGCGCGCACACGTGGTCTCCCCCTACCTTCCGCATCCGCCTGCCTCACCTTTTCTGGTCAGCTCAGCAGATAGACTCCCGTGATGATGATATGTGTGACTCACAGCCGTGGCTTTCCGTAGACTGATTACATTTGCTTTATCCATGTGACATTCCATCCCCCCCCCCCCCGAGTAAATAACAGCTTCATTTCTTCTATTAACTTGTATAATTCATTCCCGTAGTCTCTCCCAGAACCATAAATATCCCCCCAATGTGCTCAGATCTACCGGCTCATCTCCTGTGGCATGCCTCTCCTTGACGCCACAATGGTGAGATGCCGCTTGACATGCAAACTCACGTGGCTCGGACAGGGCGCACAGACACTGACTGATCTGCTAACTGCTCTAAAGCCCACTAGACTTAAGGTCATTACATGGATTATTCTCTTTTGAGACGGGGTCTCTCTGTGTTACCCAGAATAACCTCAAGCCCATAGCAGCCTCAAGCTGTCCTCCTGCCTCAGCCTCCCAAATAGCTGTGACCACACACATGTGGGGGAGTCTGAGTAATAGTCTTTTGGGCCACACTGCTGTTCTTTGTGCCTCTGTGGTGGCTATTCTGTCTGCTTCTTTTCTGACACCAGGCTGGAAGTTTACATCTTACACAGCAAAATCAGTAAGAGTGGAGGTGTCTAGATTCTGCATCACATTTAAAATGTAAGCCCACCAGGTGCGGTGGCACACGCCTTTAGTCCCAGCACTCGGGAGGCAGAGGCAGGGGGCATCAGTATGAGTTCGAGGCCAGCCTGGTCTACAAAGTGAGTCCAGGACAGCCAAGGCTACACAAAGAGACCCTGTCTCGAAAAACCAAAAAAAAAAAGTAAGCTCATAAAAGCATCCAGCCATGTCCTTGTTGGCTAACTGGCTTGAATTGTTCTCTGTAAAACTCAAAATTGCTAGTTGGGCATGGTGGTGTTTAATCCCAGCACTTGGGAGGCAGAGGCAGGCAGATCGCTGTGTGTTCGAAGCCAGCCTGATCTACAAAGCAGGTCTAGGACAGCCAAGGCTAACACAGAGAAACCCTGTCTTGAAAACAAAACAAAACCTCAAAATTGCTTTGGCATAGGATCGAGACATAGAGTGGCCAGTCACCTGCAGTCACGTCTTTTTTTTTAAGTGGGCAGCTCATCCTCTTAGACCGATGTGAAAAGAAGCTTGCGCCTTACACTCACACCCACCCGTGTTTGGTTCTGAGAACCCCCATCCTATTCCATGGACCCTTGTGTCTGTACTAGTTCGTTCCAGACCTTAGCAGCTGATTTGCTTTAGTTTAAACCACTTTTTTTTTTTTAAACACAGGGTCTCACTGTGTACCCTGGCTGGTGTGAAACTCACTGTGTAGTCCAGGCTGGCCTCTGAGCCCCACCTGCCTCTGCCTCATGAGCTGTGGGATTAAACGGTTGCACCACCATATCCATCCTTTTTTTTTTTTCTTAAAAAATTATTTACATTTTATTTATTGAGTGTGCACGCATGTGTGTGTAATCATGTGGATGGGTGTTTAGAGGACTGCTCATATGTGTTGGTTTTTCTCTTTCTGACCTATGGGTTCCAGGTGTGGAACTCAGGCTGCCTGGCTACTGGCAAGCGCCTGTACCTGCTCAGCTGCCTCACTAGCCCTACAAAGTCTGTTAGTACCGGAGAGCGTGAGTCCTTGGTTTTCTTCCTCTGGGCATCGCTGGCTATTGTGCCTCTGACGTGTGCCAGACTGAGCTGAGGAACTTTAATCCATAGAGCAGTGTCTGTCCTGTTACCTGCTTTTTCCTGGAAGCTAAGCTTAATTTTTATATTTAAACTGTTGGGGTAAATAAAAATAACAACATACTTTTTTCTTTCTTGAGACAGTGCCTCCGCCTCCAAGTGCTAGGATTAAAGGCGTGCACTACCGCATTCTGGAGGTCTTTTTCTTTATGTAATTTTTTTTCTAATTTAAAAAAAAAAAAGATTGGTTATAAAACATAGTGGAGATGTGATGTAAAGGCCTTCTGCTTCCGTATCAGTCAGATGAATGGAATGATCGAGAAAATGGGAATTGTGGGGCAGGCTATGGTGGTGCACGCCTTTAATCCCAGCACTCGGGGAGGCAGAGGCAGGTGGATCGCTGTGAGTTTCAGGACAGCCAGTAGTACACAGAGAAAGAAAACAAAACAAAGAGCATGAGGGGAAGACACTTTTCTGAAACTTAGGGTGTCATTTAAAATACTTTGCTGGTTTACTGTAGTATTTCAATTTTAATAATAGGCTGAAGGCTAAAATTAGCCATTTTCTCTTGGTTTTTCGAGACAGGGTCTCTCTGTGTAGCTTTGGCTGTCCTGGACTCACTTTATAGACTAGGCTGGCCTTGAACTCGAGATCTGCCTGCCTCTGCCTCTGGAATGCTGGGATTAAAGGTGAATGCCACCACCCAGCAGAACCACACTTTTAAAAATGGAAGGTGCACTCCTTTAATCCCAGTATTTAGGGAGGCAGAGGCAGGCAGATTGCTGTGATTTCCAGTCCAACCTGGTCTACAAAGTAAGTACTAAGCAGCCAAGGCTACACAGGGAAACCCTGTCTCGGAAAAAAGAAAAGAAAAGAAATAAGATAGAATAAGTAACTACTGTCATTTAAATCTTAAGATTATAATACAGAAGTTCTGTGCTAATTATTCTCTGCCTCCAACGTGCTGGGATTACAGGCATGTGCCACCATGCCTGGCCATTATTTTGTTTCCTGCAGTGCTGGGGACCAAATCCAGAGTCTCATGTAGCTAGATGTCCTAGCTTACTTTCCGTGACTGTGACTGACACCGTGAGCACTGAGTTCAGCCTAGGTCCCAGCCCACCATCCATGCAAGGCAAGGCTGGGAGCTAGGGAAGGCTGCCCACTGGCTTGCTTCCGCTGGATTGGTCAGGTAGCTCTTGTATAGCCCAAGGCCACTGCGTAGGGGTGGCTCCGCCTATAGTAGGCAGTGTCTTCCTACATCAGTTAGCAATCAAGAAAATACCATACAGACAGGCCCACAGACTGGCCTGATGGAGGCATCTCTGTACTTGAGGCTCTGTCATCCCAGGTGACTCTCGGTTTACGTCAAGTTGGCAGCTGTAGCTAACTGTATGTCACAGGAGGGCTGTGCCAGTGGCCTGCAGGCTTAAAGGGACATCTTTAAATGCAAAATGAGAAATTGAATCTGCATCTGAGTTAATATGCTCATCGGACAACCACCTAGACTTCATACAAGACATGGATTTGTGAATAAATCATGTTCAGAGTGACAGGTACAGAATGTGTGTGTGTGTGTGTGTGTGTGTGTGTGTGTGTGTGTGTGTGTGTGTACGTGTGCGTGCGCGCACTCCAGCACTAGATGTTAGAAATTCAAAGGTCACATCTGGGAGATTTGCATACTGTAGCCTTAGAAGATCCTAGCTAGAACTTCTTTCTGTGCCTAGTCTCGGGTCCACCCCTGGCTGATTCATTTGAGGAACAAGGCATAGCAACAGGAAGGTTTTAAAAAATAACTTTGTGAAAAGTCAGAGATGACTAGGACGGCAGCTGTGGTAAATACCCCAGGGCTGAGTCACCAAAACAGTGTCATAACTCCCTCCAAAGTGTGATCTTCTCCTAAGAAGCCGCCCTGGCCACTTTCATCCATGAGTTTTGGTTTCCAGTTCCCTAATCTCAGCGCCTGATGACTGGCTGTAGACTCATCCCTGTGTGTAAACCCAGCTGTGGGAGGGTTTGCTTCAGCCCCTTACTGCAGTTGCTGTTGACCTAAGCCCTGAGGGGCCACCTCCTTCCCCTTTGCTTTGTTAGTAGTTGCAAATACATTTGGCTTTTGTTGTTGTTGTTTTGGATTTTCGAGACAGGGCTTCTCTGTGTAGCCCTAGCTGTCCTAGAACTCACTTTGTAGACCAGGCTGGCCTGGAACTCACAGAGATCCACCTGCCTCTGCCTCCCGAGTGCTGGGATTAAAGGTTTGAGCCACCATCTCCCCCCCCCACTCCCCCTACCCCACCCCCACCCCCCTCCGCCAAATATCTTCCTCACCTCTCCTCTTAATTACAGACAAGAGGCTGCAGAGGTGGTTCAGTGGTTAGGAGCGCTGGTTACTCATGCAAAGGGCCCAGTCCTGTTCCCATCACCCACAGAGTGCCTCCTCACACTGTCTGTACCGCCATGCTTGGGAGATGTGGCTCCCTTTTGTAACCTCTGTGGGCACCAGACATACACACAGTATACAGACAGGGGGCAATACCCAAACACGTAAGATAACTAAATCTAAAAATAAGTTTAATTTATATATGAGTTTTATTTGATGGCTTGTTTTGTTATTTATTTATTTATTTATTTATTTATTTATTTATTATTCCTTTAGTGGAGATTGGAGGGGGGCCTGCCATGGCATCAAGCTTGGCAGCAAATGCCATCATTCTCTCTAGCCCTATATATGGGCTTTGAAGTTTTCCTCTCTTTCTCTCATGACAGTCTTATGTGGCTTGGACTGCTTTGAGCTCACTATGTACCCAAGGATCTTCTGTCCTCCTGCCTCCACCTCACAACTGCTGGGGCTACAGGCACGTGCCACGCCCCCCACCCCCTTCACACCCCCACCCCCGTTTATGTGGTGCTCAGGACCACGCCCCTCCATGAATGTTAAAGCAAGTGCTCTAACAATTGAGCTACACCCCCTGATCCCCACAGTCGTTTTTGTGGGGTTTTTGTTTTTGTTTTGAGACAAGGTCTCTCTGTGTAGCCTTGGCTGTCCTGGACTCGCTTTGTAGACCAGGCTGGCCTCAAATTCACAGAGATCCACCTGCCTCTGCCTCACGAATGCCGGGATTAAAGGCGGTGAGCCACCACCGCCCAGCAATTTTTTAAAAATGATATTTCATTTTCTTTGCTCTTTTTTTTAGGACAGCCTTTCTCCCCACCGCAATCCTGCGGATTTAATACAGGGCTAACAGGGCGGAGCCTCAGAAGGTCACACCTTAGGTTTGTTGTGTGAGATGGTGATACTACAGGCCCAGGGTGAAGATGGTGGGGAAGGGTGCTACTCCGTAGCCCAAAATAATGTCGGGGGTGCAAGCTTGTGATACAAGCTGTGAGAGATAAGCAAAAACAAAAAACAAAAGAGCCTCTCAGAAGTGAGATTCTCCCGTCTGGGGCAATTAGCCCATTAAGGTTCCGGTTCATTTCTGCAATTTTCAAGTCATGGCGGAATGAGAAAAACTCTGAGTAATTTGATTATAAAGCACTCGTAGGTTATAGCACTTGTTGGATTGGCTCCTTGGCAGTCACTGTTAATTGTCAGCGTGACTTGACTGTGTTCACTGAGGCAGGAAGACACGCCCACTGTGGGTGGTGCCGCTCCCTGGCTGGCAGCCTGGACTGTGCACGTGGAGAAAGGTGTGCTGGAGTGGGCAGCAGCGTACCTGCCTCACTCTCTTTTGACTGCGGGCACCTGTCACCAGCTGCCTCAAGCTCCCGCTGCCTCGACTTCCGTACCATAGCCTGGAACTCTGAGCCAACCTCAACCCTTTCTCCAGTAAACCAAATGATTTTTTTTATCACAGCAGCAGGGGAAAAAAAAAAAAAAAAAAGTAAGAGAGCTACAAACCATACCTCAGCGTTTTTTTGTGAGTCAAGGCCTCAGCCCTGCTGAGGCTGGCCTTGAACTCCTGATCCCTCTACCTCGGCCTCTGCTTCCCAAGCGCTGGAACTACAGGCACGAACCACTGTACCCAGATAACCGTAAACCTTTAACACACGTGTTATCTTGAGAAACTGGTCCCTCATTACCATCCGTCCCACCAATCCAAGAACAATGCCTTCCTTTGTTGGAATGTGTGAGGCGAAGCTAGTCACAGATTACAGAAACAACATATGTGACCTTTGACCTTCAAAATTATGCCATAACTGCGTAGTTTCTCCCCAACCTCTCTTGTGCTTTTGTTGGAGAATTTTATCCCAGCAATGGGAAACAAGAGTAAGATAAGTGCTGTGTGAGACAAAAAGAAGGGGAAAGAGCTGCACGAGCTAAGCCCGAGAGCCCCCCACCAAGCGGAGATCACGATGCCACGAGCTGTCAGGGCTAGGTCTGAGTGATGCACTGGCCAGGGGCATTGGGATTCCAGTGGGTTCCCCCTCCCCCCTTATAAGGAGATTAAAGTAGTTGAAAGTGGTTAGAGTCCAGAAGACAGTTATGCCGACAGAAGCTTTCAGGCGCCACGCTGTGCCATGCCATCGTTCTAAGGTGAATGGACACCAGACTTGACCCCAGCTGCGCACTATGAGCAGCAATTGGGATACAAACCAGAGCCATGCTGTGGTGCAGCCAGGACAAATGGTAAAGGGTCCGTAAAAGTGCTCAGCAGTGCGGTCGGCAGCCTAACATCTCTCAGTCTTTGAGTGATCAGAGGCATTTCCTGGGATGGGGAGTTGGGCACTTAGAACCATTTGTCAGAATCTGAAGGTCACTAACAGTTCAGGACAGTTCAAGAAACCCTGACCTTGAGCCAGCTGTAGGCTGCCACTGTGAACTGTTTGGGACTGTGTCTTTGAGGTGGAGCGGCCATAGCTGCTCTCCTATGCCCTGTGGGAAAAAAACCACAGGGACACACCTGCCCTCACTCCTTCCTCCCCGAGAGCCAGCTGAAATCAGCCTAGAGCGGAGACCCACAGATCACTCACAGTGTGGAGGTATGGGGCGGGAACATGGAGCAATGTCAGCTTCTCAGAGAGGTAGGGCCTCATTGCCTGGGCTCAGAGTTAGACCCCTGGTTAAATTTCTGACGTCACAAATGACTTCCGACAGGGAATGTGAGGACACACGGGGCAGGGGAGGGAGGGCAGGAGGTTGATTTATAAAGTGGTAAGACCAGTGCTGCCTCTTGGGGAGGGGATTGCCAGCTGAGGCTGCATTGTGTGTGTGTGTGGGGGGGGGGGAGCCTGTGCACTCTGCTTGTGAGTCTCATTACTCAGGTTTGCTGTAATCATTGGAGCTTTTTCAAACCATCTTGAGCTATTCTCCAGTGCTGTGGCTGCCGACCCCAACAGATACTTACACTCCAATTAATCCAAAGGAAACAAAGTTTTGAATTCAGTTCTCCTGTCCCACCAGCCACACTCCAGCTGCCTAATCAGCCGATTGTAAATGGCTACCTGGGTAGACACTGGGAGGGACAGGCTAGCTCCCAAGTGCAGATCATATACAAATTGAAAGCAATGGATGGATGCTAAGTATATTCTATATTATAATGAAATGACCGAATCCAAAGTGTAATGAGTAAAATAGTAATAGTAATCTTTTAGCTCCACCCCTCCCCCCTTTTTTTTTGTTTGTTTGTTTGGTTTTGGTTTTTTTGTTTGTTTGTTTGTTTTTGAGACAGGGTTTCTCTTTGTAGCCTTGGCTGTCCTGGACTTGCTTTGTAGACCAGGTTGGCCTCAACTCACAGCGATCCACCTGCCTCTGCCTCCCGAGTGCTGGGATTAAAGGCATGTGCCATCACGCCCAGCTTTAGCCCTTATTTTATGAAAAACAAGTATTCCCATGAAAATATCCTTTGGTGGGGAGAGTGGGGTATCAAGACCGGGGTTTCTCTGTGTAGCACTAGCTGTCCTGAAACTCACTGTATAGACCAGGCTGGCCTCAGACTCAGAGATCCACCTGCCTCTGCCTCCTGAGTGCTGGAATTAAAGGCATGCACCACCACTGCCTGGGTTTTATAGCAAAAGGTAAGGCCTTGGGAAGAAAACCGAAGCCAGCGGTTCTCAACCTTTGGGTCATGACCCTTTTATGAGGTAGAATGTTCTTTTCACAGAGGTCACCATGTTGTTTTTTTTTTTTTTATATATCTACCGCAGTTCACCAGGTGATGTGTAGCTCAGGCTGGCCCCAAACTCTCTGTGCAGCCCAGGATGACCTTGAGCTCCTGATCTATCTGCCTACACTTGCCTAGGGCTGGGGTTATAGGTATGTACCACCATACCCAGTTTCCTGCAGGACTGAGAGTCAAACCCAGGCCTTTAAAGGCGCATGCTGGGCAAGCTTTCTAGCAACTGAACCATATCGCAGTCTTCTGCAATTAAAAAAAACTTTTCAATTTTCATTTATTTGTGTGTATATGTACACATATGCACTGTCTGAATGCCATGATCCTATATAGAGGTCACAGGTCAGGAATCAGTTCTGTCCTTCTACCGTATGGGACCTGGGATCTAAATCAGGCTTGACAATAAGCACCTTTTTTGTTTTGTTTTGTTTTGGTTTTTGTTTGTTTTGGTTTTTTCGAGACAGGGTTTCTCTGTGTAGACTTGCTGTCCTAGACTCACTTTGTAGACCAGGCTGGCCTCAAACTCACAGAGATCTGCCTCCCTATTGCTGGGATTACAGATGTGTGTGCCACCATGCCTGGTGACAGTAAGCACCTTCATAAAGTGGGACTCTCTTTGAGACCACCAGCAGATGGAATAATGGCACAGAGTCTTACTCTATTTATTATAAGCTTAGGATCTTTAGCTGGGCAGACTCTCAGCCTTTCTAGTCAGACAACACTGGCCTGGCTTACTTACATTCCACCCCATCCGCCTGCCTCTGCCTCCTGAGTGCTGGGATTAAAGGCATGTGCCACCACGCCCTGCTGTGTTGGGATTTCTTAAAGATTAATTTATTTTTATGTGTGTGATTGATTGATTTGCCTACTTGTATGTGTGGATATCACATGTATGCAATACCTGCAGAGGCCAGAAGAGGGCATAAGTCTCCCAGATCTGGAGTTAACAGACAGTCTTGAGCTGCCATGTGAGTGCCTGAAACCAAACCCAGGACCTCAGTGCTCTTAACCACTGAGCCATCTCTCCAGCCCCTGATGATAGGATTTTTGTTCGTAGAAAATACGTTGCCCTAACCTAAACTTCTGAAAGGTCCTCAGAGTTAGGACAAATCTGCCTGCCCCCACAGCTCTTTGTAATGCCCGGGTCTGTGGAGAGATTATGGTAAGGGTCGTGTCTTCCCTTATTTACTCATTTACCCAGTGTTTGCTGAGTGACTAGTATACGCAGAGGGCGTTTTCTTTTGGAAGCCTACCTAAGCAGCTATTGCACTGCTGCAGTGTTGAAAAGCATTAGCTTTCCTAGTCTCTCCCTTCCTCTTGACTTTCTCGGCCAGGCAAGCCCACATCTCCTGTTTACATAAGCCTTGCACTTGACCCTGCTTGCTCACTGGTTTTTGGAGTACGGCACGCCCTTTCTCCTGTCTTCATTTCCTTCTCTTGTTCTTCCCCTCCAACCTCCACCCTTCCCCTCACCCCCTCCCCACCCCCACCCTAACCCAACCCCGTCCTAGCTACGCGTGATTGTTTTGCTCTACACTGACTCCGTTTCCTTATGCATTGTAGTTACTCGGTAAACATTGGTGTGTTGAATGAATGAATGAATGAATGAATGAACGAACAAACGAACCCTTCATCTCCTCTCTGTCTGCTTTCTTGACTCTTCCTCCCATTTTGTAAGGTGGGAGAGGGTATTGAAACAGGGCCCAGCTGGCCTCGAACTCATGCCCCTCCCGCCTCAGCCTTCCACAGGCTGGGGTTACAGACCTGTACCACCACACCCAGCTTTTTTCTTCCCCAGTCTGTCCTGAGACATGAGGGTCTCTCAATAGTTCTTCTAGAAAAAGGGGGCAAGGGATGGGGGACAAGAGGAGAAGGGCCACAGGTGTTGCCCAGTGCATTCAAGGCTATATATTAAGGTCATCATTTTCCTCACGGCTCGATGCACTGGCCGCTCATCTGCCTAATTGTCTCTTATAAATGGTAAAAGTGAGACTTCGAGTTCTTGTTTTAAATAATTTCTTAGGTTTATATATTTTATTTCATACATGAGTATTTTGTGTATATACATGTACCATGTGTGTGCCTGGTGCCCGCAGGGCCAGAAAAGGGCATTGGGTCCCCTGGAACTGGAGTTGTGAGCCACCGTGTGGGTCCTGGGAACTGAACCTGGGTTCTCTATAAGAACAAGTGCTTTTAACCTCCGAGCCAGCTCTCCAGCCCCCAAGACTCAGAATTCTTAAATGGCTTGAAGGAAACCAGTGGAGGGAGGGGACATGTGCAGACCCAGCACTCTGGAGGTGACAGCTGAGGATCAGAACTTCAAAATCATCTCAGTGACATTGCAAGTTCCAGGCCAGGATGGAGTCCAGGAGACCCCATCTAAAAAAAAAATTAAAAAAAAATAAATAAAAAATAAAGAATAATAATGAAAAAACAAAACAAAACAAAAAAATAATTCACATTAACAGTGTCACTCAACTAGCTGGTGCCTGGCTGGGCAGTGGTGGCACATGCCTTTAATCCCAGCACTCAGGAGGCAGAGGTACGTGGATCGCTGTGAGTTCGAGGCTAGCCTGGTCTACAAAGCGAGTTTAAGACAGCCAAGGCTACACAGAGAAACCCTGTCTTGAAAAAAAAAAAAACACCCAAAAAACTAGCTGGTGCCTGATGGAGCCGCCTGTATACCTGCAGTTGTTCTAGAACATTCCTGTATTAGCTCACTGTTCCCATGGGGTTCATCCATTCTCCTAACACCATCTAGCAAATTTATAATTTGTGTATGAGTAACACTGAAATCTGTCTTTGAATTCTGCCAGCCTTGGGGTAGAGAGAGAGAGCTCAGCAGTTAAGAGTACTTAGTTCGGGAGCTGGAGAGATGGCTCAGCACTTCAGAACACTGACTGCTCTTCAAGAGGACCTGAGTTCAATTCCTAGCACCCACATGGTGCCTCACAACAATCTATAACGTGATCTGGTGCCCTCTTCTGGCATGCAGGTGTACATGCAGGCAGAGCACTGTATACATAATAAATAAATAAATGAATGAATGAATAAATAAAAAATCCTTTAAAAAAAAAGAGTACTTAATTCTCCTGCAGAAGACTCGGGTCCATTCCCAGCACCCACAAAGCAGTTTCCAACCGTTTCCAGGTTCACGGGATGTAGCGCCCTCTTCTGACCTCCTTAGGCACTGCATGCATGTGGTGCATTTACACAAGTGCAAACCATCTGCTCAGAGACATGAAACCAAAGGAAGTAAAACTGGGTGGGCTGCACCACAGTGGTGCGTGCCTACAGGCCTTAGGAGACTGTGGCAGAGATGTGCTTGACCTTGGGCTTTCCAGGACAGCCTGGGACAATATTACAGACGCCGCCACCAAGATCTTACACACTGGAGAAATGACCCACAAATGGGGGAGGGGAGTTTGTTTGGTTGATGGGTGTTGTGTATTTGTTTGTTTCAGTGTGTGTGTGTGTGTGTGTGTGTGTGTGTGTGTGTGTGTGTGTGTACTTTTGAGATAGGAGCTTATATAGTCCAGGCTGGCATCAAATGCATTACATAGGCAAGGATGGCCTTAAGTCACTGCACCTCCACAAGAGCGCTGGGATTCCAGGTGTGCGCTTCCTGCCTGCTTGCATGCATGTGGTACTGAGGGTAGAGCCCAGGGTGTCATGCATACAGGACAAGCATTCTACCATTAAACTTCATCCCAGCCCTATAGGAGTATTTGTTTTGCTAAGTTCCATGCCCAGAAGCCCAGACAGATGTGTTGTCTCCTCGGGTTCTGTTGGTGAGGGCTGAGGTCCTGTCCCTGTCCCCAGATCCATCTCCTCAATGGCAATTAACAGGTTGCCATGACTATCAAGCTTCTCCCTGCATGGTGGGACCGGAAATATCTGTCCGTGGAATGCAGGGAGGAACTGGTGCCAGGTAGACAGCCAACAGACAGGGTCTGCTAGGCCATTCCTTCTGCACTGGGACTCGTCCCAAGCATCCACACCGTGGCAAACCATCTTCCTGTAATATAAAGACTTGTCTTCTTCAAGCACCAGCTGCAACCTGGAGACTATGTGCTGTGAGAGATAGTTTGAGGTGTTAGAAAACATTGTTGGAACAACACGTAATGGCATATGCTTGCAGTCCCAGTCCCAGGAAGTCTGAAGAGAACAGGACAGGGGTTAGCTCAAGCCTAGCCCGCGCTATACAGGGGACCAGAAAGGGGGTGGGGAGAAGTAGGGACAAAGAACAGAATTTTCCTGATTTTTTTTGTGTGTGTGTGTGTTTGTTTTGTTTTGTTGTTTGGTTTGTGGGTTTTTGGTTTTGGGTTTTTTTTTTTTTTGGTTTTTTCGAGACAGGGTTTCTCTGTGTAGCCTTGGCTGTCCTGGACTCACTTTGTAGACCAGGCTGGCCTCGAACTCACAGAGATCTGCCTGCCTCTGCCTCCCGAGTGCTGGGATTTTGGTTTGTTTTTTGAGACAGGGTTTCCCAGTGTAGCCCTGGCTGTCCTGTCATGTAGACCAGGTTGGTCTCGAACTCACAGAGATCTACCTGTCTCTGCCTCCTGAGTGCTGGGATTAAAAGTGATCTCAAACTCTGTCAGCCCTAGATTTTTTGGGTTTTAAGTATATACGAATTACAGGCATATCACTGAACAGCAAACAGCAGGCACGTCCACTCATCATCAATAATCCCATAGCTGAGACTTGTTGGGGGTGGCGGAGGGGGCCTCAACATGTGACAGCCTTCTCTTAAAACATCTTTTCTAATCCCCACAACCTCTAAGGGGAATATCCCCCACTGACCTGGTGAGAAAAATGGCCTTGAAGAGGTTAAAGGTCAAATTAACTGCATACCAGAAGCACAAGCCCAGATTCAAGCTGAGGTCCACTTGTGTCTGAGCCAGCATTCTTGCCTGGCGTGCTAGGCTACTTTCAGAGAGATGTACCCATGCCAAAATCTTCTGGGCCACTCTGTCATTCATCCCCAGACCTGGGGCTCTTGACCTAATTCTTCCTCTTGCCAGCGTCTTCACTCTGCCTCCTGCCACTTCTGGCAGAGGGTGACTGGAGCCAGCCCGTAGCACGAGGCTAGTGCCACCTGATCTCGTTCCCCGACCAGTGCACAAAGCAGTATTTAGTTCACCCAGTTAGGAGAGGGTAGGGGCAGGTGATAAGCGACACCTGCTCGAGAAATTAAGCATATGGAAATTCTTCTTAAAGGTGTATACGCCCATGAATGTTTGTAATTCCAGTTCTAAGGGATCCAACACCCTCTTTTGGCCTCTGTGGGCCCCAGACATGCACATGAGACACAGACATACATATAGGCAGAATGCCCAAACACATAAAATGATTTTTAAAACTCATCCCTAACTAATGCCATGCAGTAAGAGTTAAAGGGGATGAGAAGAAACTAGAGCCACACGCGACAACCAATGTCCTTTGGTCTGGCTTCCAACTGCTAATATTCTGACCACTACTTGTATTGTGCCTTTTTTTTTTTTTTAATAAACATTTGTCTTCTGTGTAAGTGTGGGCGTGAGTGGGGGTCAGAGGATAACTTTTGGGAGATGATCTGTCCTGCCACCATACAGGCCCTGAGGATCCAAGTCAAGTGCCTTTACCTATGAGCTGTCACTCTAGTTTAATAACTAGATTAATACATTTACATAAAAGGAAGTATGCTAGCGGGGCGGTGGTGGCGCACGCCTTTAATCCCAGCACTTGGGAGGCAGAGGCAGGCGGATCTCTGTGAGTTCGAGACCAGCCTGGTCTACAAAGTGAGTCCAGGACAGCCAAAGCTACACAAAGAAACTGTCTCGAAAAACAAAAACAAACAAACAAAAAGAAGCATGCTGCTGAATCCCCCTAAGCTGTGAGGGGTTTAGCTTGTGTGGAGAAAGGCCCTTACCACCCTGGCAAACACCCAAATAAACTTTGATTGTTGAATTCTCTCCCCGGCGGACACTGCTGTACGCTAGAGTTTCTCATCTACATTTCTCCTGTGCTTGTTTGATTCAAGCTGTCACTGAGTGGTTTTGCTTTGACATTTTCACCTCCTTGCAGCTTTAATGTCGTCCGTGGCGATGGTGACATTGGCGGCCACCTGTGGTATTATATGTCCTGATCTCAAATTTATCCAGTGCCTCGGTAATGCGGGCGGGCTCTCGATGTAAAACATTTGCACTTAACTCCATCTGATGACTTGTGCCCACTGGGCCTCTGACACTGGGAACTGCTGAAGAACAGACTAGAACAGCAGAAGACTGGGAGGGGGGAAACTTGGAAAATACCCTTCAGTGCATGAGAAAGGCAGGCTGTGCGCATGCGTCTCTAACGCACACTGTAGGGAGGTTATTCAGAAAGCCTGTTTACAGACATTGCCCCTTAAGGTGGTTTTTGGCTTGTGAGCATCCTCGCCTGGGATAATTCTCCCGTCTTTTGATCACAGCTCCCAAGCCTCCTACAGACACAGTCTCAGAATTCTCTCTCCTCACTTGATACCCAGCTCAGACTTCCGGAAGTCACCCTTCAGGCTGGTGCAGACCCAGCCCCTAGGGTGCCAAAGCACAGTAACCGGATTTGCCTTCCTGTGCGCCTTCTGTCTTTTGAGCCTTTGGTCCCACTTGGAGTCCCAGTGCGCACTTCCTTTTCACATGGCCATCTCATTTGTGTCTCTGAGTTCTAAAGGATTCGTTAGCAGGTCCTAATCAGCGAAGCGATCGCCTTGATTTCCTGTGTCGAAAGTTCCCTGGCCGACATTCTAGATGAAGCACAAAAGCAGTTCATGCCCTGCCCTAAAAAGCCCTGGCCCAGTAAGCATGAGGCTTTAATTGTAGGTTAGGGGACGGAGGGGTGGGGGGGACTGCAAAGCCACCCACTGTCTGCGATTGCTCTGCAAGACAAGCTTGACCCTCTCCCCAAGGCATGCTGGGATGTTCCATCAGCACCCTTTCCCCTCCTCACCCACGGAGGTAAACCCTTGGAGGGCTTTCCAAATAAATTCACTTTCAGCCGAAGGGAATATGGAACTCTGTCAAGAATTGAGAAAACTTCAAGAAACCTTAAGTACCTCAGACTTAGAAAAATAACTTTCAAACTGATTTTGTGCCCTCTTCAGTGGACTGCTGAAAACTTGTATCCATTGTTGCTTTTCTTTTTTTTTTTTTTTTTCTTTTTTTTCTTTTTCCCAAGACAGGGTTTCTCTGTTATCTTGGCTGTCCTGGACTTGCTTTGATCTGCCTGCCGCTGGACTCACAGCGATCTGCCTGCCTCTGCCTCCCAAGTGCTGGGACTAAAGGCGTGCGCCACCACACCCAGCTCATTGTTGCTTTTTAAAAAATGGTCACTGTATTCCAAAATCAAGATAGCCCTGTGGGGCGGGGGTGGGGATGGCTGTAGCCAGCTGAGTGTGCCCTGTGTTAAACTAGGAGATGCCTGTATGAGGTGCTGGCCTTTCGCAGCCTTTGGAACACGATTGCATTTTGCATACTAAAAGGGTTCTTTTTAAAAAATTATTTTATGTGTATTGGTGTTTCGCCTGCATGTTTATCCATGTACCACATCCATATGAAAGCCAGAAGCCAGCAGACACCCGAGACCTTGAGTTATAGATGTCACACACCACCTGTGGGTGCGGGGAACCAAAGCTGGGCTGTGGAGGAGCAGCCAGTGCTCGTAACTGCTGACATCCCTCCAGCCCCGGGAGCCTGGTTTTTAATTGAACTGGTTTTTTTTTTGTTGTTGTTGTTGTTTGTTTGTTTGTTTGTTTGTTTTTTGATGTACCTATCCTTTCAGTTTAATCTCTCTTTTTAAAAAAATTTATATTAATGTTTCCATTCCCGTGTGTTTGGTTGCATGTTTGCATGTCAGAGGTACCTGTGTTTGGGGGTGCACAAGCTCGTCCATGCGTGCTTAAGAATGTGGAAAACCCCGGCTGACATCAGGAATCGTCATCATCCCTTCTTCCATTTTGTTCAATGAGGCAGGGTCTCTCAATCAAATTCAGAGCTCACTGATGCGGCTAGTTTCCTTAGCCAGCTTGCTCTGGGATCATCTGTCTCTGCCTTCCTAGCCTGGAATTACAGATAAACAGATATGCCCATTTATATGAATTCTGGGGATTCGAACTCCAGTCCTCACACTTGTGTGGCAAACACTTTGACCACTGAAGCAGCCCTAAACCAGTCTTTCTCCTCCTCCCCCACTCCCCTTGTGTGTATAAATGTCTCTGTCTGTCTGTCTGTCTCTCCCTGTGTCTCTCTCTTTCTCCTCCATCTCCTCTTTTTCCTCCTCTCTGAGACAGTCTCACTGTGTAGCTCAGACTCACAGGAAAATGCATCTGCCGCAGTCTCGGGGATGCTGGGATTAGAGGACTGCACAGCCTTGCCTGGCTCCTGTCTCATCTTTGAAGCTCCCATCACGTCACATGTGGCTTCCCAGGAGGGGTGCCTCTAGCACTGGGGCCGACCTGCACAAACCTGACTGCTGGAGACCAGGGCACGCTGGGCCCTGTGGCTAGCTGCCGCTCCTAGGTTGTTAGCTCGGGTAGCACAGTACAGCGGTTCACAGGGGAGACTGCAATAACGCAGGGCAAGCGCCTGTGTCTTTCAACATGCAGACTACAGTTGTCCACACCAGCCACCCCACTGCCATGCGTGGCGCTGTTGTTCATGCAGCTGTGTCACTTACAGTAGGAAGCTGTTAGAACCATTATAGTCTTGTGTGTTCATGTGGATGTGTGTGGATGTGTGTGTTCATGTGGATGTGTGTGTTCATGTGGATGTATGTGTATGTGTGTGTTCATGTAGGTGTGTGTGTGTTCATGTGGATGTGTGTGGATGTGTGTGTTCATGTGGATGTGTGTGTTCATGTGGATGTATGTGTTCATGTGGATGTATGTGTATGTGTGTGTTCATGTAGGTGTGTGTGTGTTCATGTGGATGTGTGTGTTCATGTGGATGTATGTGTATGTGTGTGTTCATGTAGGTGTGTGTGTGTTCATGTGGATGTGTGTATGTGTGTGTTCATGTGGATGTGTGTGTGTGTTCATGTAGGTGTGTGTGTATGTGTGTGTTCATGTGGATGTGTGTGTATGTGTTCATGTAGGTGTGTATGTGTTCATGTAGACGTGTGTGGATGTGTGTGTTCATGTAGGTGTGTGTGTGTTCATGTGGATGTGTGTGTGGATGTGTTCATGTAGATGTGTGTGTGTTCATGTAGACGTATGTATGTGTTCATGTAGATGTGTGTGTGTATGTGTTCATGTAGGTGTGTGTGTATGTGTTCATGTAGATGTGTGTGTGTGTGTGTGTGTGTGTGTTCATGTGGATGTGGTGGGGGTATGCATGCACATATGTGTGCATGTACATGTTGAAGCCAGAGGTCAGTGTGAAGTGTCTTTTATAACCTCTCTCTCCACCTTGATTTCTTTCTTTTTTTTTTTTTTTTTTGGTTTTTTCGAGACAGGGTTTCTCTGTGTAGCCTTGGCTGTCCTGGACTCACTTTGTAGACCAGGTTGGCCTCGAACTCACAGCAATCCGCCTGCCTCTGCCTCCCGAGTGCTGGGATTAAAGGCGTGCGCCACCACGCCCAGCTCCACCTTGATTTCTGAGCACCTGGAGCTCATCTATTGGGCTTGGCTGGCTGGCCAGCAAGTTCTGGGAAGGAAGTCAGTATGACAGACCTCTCTCCCAGAGTGGGCCTGGAGTCCGGGCAGCAGCAGGATTCCACGGGGCCCTTTCAGTCTCTCATTCCAACCCTGTCTCCTGAATCGTACCCCCCATCTCCCCACCCTCTCCCATCTCCCACCCTCCCCCACCCTCCCCTGACCTGCACCGCCTCGATGCTCTGCTCAGTCACCCACTGCCCCTGCACAGCCGCCACAGGGCCTTGGCACTGGCTGCTCTCCTATCTTCCAACAGTAGAAGAGGCCTCCCCAACCTGCTTCCAAATTTGAGAAGGATCAGATTTCACTTCCTCCTGGAGCTGGGGCCCACAGCCCTGATGCAAGTTGCAGCTTGCCCCACACCCTTGGGGTTTCTCAACTTTATGTTTCTATTTTCCTTTTTCTTTACACTCTTATTTTTTTTATGTGAAATTTTATTTTGTAGGTGTGTCTATGTGGACACGGGCATGTGAGGTTCAGAGAACAACTGGTTTGAGTTGCTTCTTTCTTCTACTATGTGGGTCCTGGGTATTGAACTTGGGCCCTTGGAGTTGGCAGCAAGCACCTTTACCTGCTGAGCCATGTCATCTACCCCTCACTATCCTTTTAATATGCTAATTACTTAGCATATTTATTATTAATTGCCCATTTATTTCTTCCGCTAGAATTTAAGCATCTCAAGAATGGGACTCTTTGTTCTGTTTCTCTAAGTGCGCAGAGCTGTGCCCCGAGGGCACATAAATAAACAGCTGTAAGTGAATTGTGGGTAAATTGAAACCGCAGCTCAAGTTATCCTGTCTTAACTTACTTTTTTATTTTATCAGGGTCTCGCTGTGTAGTCCTGGCTGCCTGGAGCTTGCTATGTAGACCAGGCCAGACTCACAGAGATCCACCGGCCTCTGCCTCCCAAATGCTGGATTAAAAGATAAAGTGTGTCACCACACTGGGCTTCAAACTTAGATTGTCTTAGGGGGAAAAAATTACACACTTTGCTATAAGAGTAGCAGAGGAAAAGAAGCCATTTCTTCTGTTGGTTGTTTGGCTTGGCTTGGTTTGGTTTGGCTTTGGGTGGCACTGGTCTCAAATCCAGGCCTTGGGCGTGCGTGCTGGGCAAGCATCTGGGAGAGTCACTGGAAGAAACCTGTTTTCCAGTTGAGGGAACCTTCATGTCCACAGTAACTATTAAGGTAATATGAGGAAAGGTGAGATACGCTAGGACAGAAGACAGACACGGCGCTGTGGTACCCAGACTCAAACTGGGGGGCGGGGGGCAGCGGGGTGAGGACTTAAGCTGGAACCATGGCTTGGTGTGGGTTTGGGGGTGTTTGTAGTTCCTGAGTAGCAGGGCAGTGTCCTCAGAGCCCTCTGTGTTGGGAAGTCTGTGGGCACCGGATGAAACTAGACAATTCAGTGTGCTTGAGTTCACGCTTTGGCTTCTGTGTCTCCTCTCCCCAGTACTAAGGCCTGAAGTCCCACCCTTCGCTGTGCGTCACTGTCACTGTCACTGTCACTGTCACTGTCTCTCTGCTGGGCATTAACTATGCTCAGTTCTTCACGGTCTCTCTAACCCCTCCAAGGCAATCTAAGAACGTGGAGCTAAGGTCTGCTGTTAGACGGCCATTGACTTTAGAAGGAATTATTTTACTTATCTGTTAAGGAAATTTTTATCTTATGTCTGTGGGCCATGTATAGCTTGGTGCCTGTCGGGGCCACTGGATCCCCTGGCACTAGAGTCCCAGGTGATTGTGAAATACCATTGGGTGCTGGGGATCAAACTCAGGTCCTCTGGGGAAATAACAAGTGCTCAGGTTCCTGTTCATTTTCTATGTCTCAACTGCTTTTTGAAAAAGGAATTTCTAGTCCCCCTTGGTCTTAGACCTAGGGGAGGGGAATAGGGTGAAAGCGGGAGGGAGGGAGGAATGGGAGGATACAAGTGATGGGATAACAATTGAGTTGTAATCTGAATAAATTAATTAAATTTTTGAAAAAAGGAATTTCTAAGGACTGGAGAGGTGGCTCAGCAGTAAAGGGAACTTGCCGCTCTTTCGGAGGACATAAATTCAGTCCCCAGGCCTCATTTCTTTTCTTTTTCTTTCTTTCTTTCTTTCTTTTTTTTTTTTTCCTGAAACAGGGTTTCTCTGTGTAGCCCTGGCTGTCCTGGACTCACTTTGTAGACCAGGCTGGCCTTGAACTCACAGTGATCCTCCTGCCTCTGCCTCCCCAGTGCTGGGAGCCTGGCCCTCATTTCGTCTGGCTCACGATTGCTGGCGACTCCAGCTCCAGGAGATCCAGCATTCTGTTCTACAGCCACATGTGCACACCCCAGATTCAGACCCTCCCATACACGCCCATAATTAAATAGAAAATATTTTTTAAATCTTAAAAAAAAAAAAAAACAAAGGTGGGAGGCAGAAACAGGTGGATGGCTGAGTTCAAGGCCAACCTGGTCTATAGAGCAAGTTCCAGGACAGCCAGGGCTACACTGAGAAACCTTGTCTCAAAAAGAAACTGTGTGTGTGTGTGTGTGTGTGTGTGTGTGTGTGTGTGTGTGTGTATGCTTGTGTGGGTTTCTTCTGGCCTGTAGCAAGCAGGTACATGCCTAAGACAGCTTGACTCTTGTCTAATAAGTAGTACATATAACATAGTCTCTACACTCTTCCTCGGGGACAGACAGCTGACACCTGCATGACCCAGGTGGGTTCTTGAGCAGTTCCTAGCTAGCGGGGTAAAGCCTACCATGCTTCATTTTTTGGAGCAGGCTTCTTGACATCCCAGCGAGATGGGTAAAGACAGCTGTGGCATTCATGTGGCGCCCTGGAGTCACTGAGGACAAGAGTTCAATATTGCCCAGGAAGGATGCCATGTACCATCCGCAAGGACCAAAGACGTTGTGTCCTGTGAAGATGGGGATTAGAGGTGTGGAGCTGAGGAGCAGCTTAGGCACTGTGACTTTCAGTACCAGCCGAGGTGTGTAGGACAGGCGCCATTCATTAGCAGCTGTAATGGACATTTAGCATTAGTCTATAAATCCTTGCACTCAGGAGGTGGAGGCAGGGATGCAGAAGTTCAAGTCCATCCTCACTACATAGTGAGTTCAAGTCCAGCCTGTCCTACGTGAGACCAAAGAAAGAAAGAAAGAAAAAAGTGTATGGAGAACTGACAGTGATTGCTTGGTTGCTGTTGTTTGGCTTTTATTATGGTTTGGTTTGGTCAGGTTTGGCTTCTGGTTTGCACAACATAGAGCCAGTCGTGTGCTAGGGAACCACTCTATCATTCTATGCCAGACTAAGTCCATACCATTACCAAATGTCAAGGAAATCAGCAACAGAGAAAGAAATTGCTTTATGTGGCAATGGTACCCACTGCTGACTACGGGACCTGCACTCATCCATTCATGCTCATTCCGAGCCACTTATGCTCAAAGGCACTTAAATAACACTCACAGACACATTTAGGTCAAGACTTGGTAGGTAGTCTTCAAGTGTGCTCTAATCTTATTTGTGGGTCATTTCCCCCCTCCAATTACTGGGAAAAGACTTAAGTATATTATAAATGGTTCCTTCTATCAGAAAATATATGTACCTTATTCTTTGAATCATCGTGATATATTTTGAAGAGATTTTTTAAAACTGTGTTTACATGTGTCTGTGTCTATGCATGTGGGTGCAGTGCCCCTTGAGTCCAGAAGAGGGCGCTAGATCCCTGTAGAGCCAGAGTTACAAGATTGTTAACCATATGATGTGGCTACTGGGAACTGAATTCCAGGCCTGTGCAAGAGCAGTAAGAGCTTTTAGCCGCTGTGCCATCTCTCCATCTCCCATGATATATTTTGAGAGGAAACAATTAACAAAGCATCTATGTTCTTTATTTACTCTGTGATGGATGCTGAGGCTAGTTGTGTAACTTAACTCTTGCTAGTAGTGCTGTGTGTGCTGATGCTTCTGTGACCCCTTACTTAGTCTTTCAGGGCTACGCCCATGAGTGGTCAGCTGGGTCACGTGGTAGTTCCACTCCTAGAACTTTTGAGGAGCCGCCACTCTGATTTCCATAATAGCTGCACCAATTTGCTTTCTCACTTGCGGTGAATTAGACTTCCCTTCTTCCCACATCCTCACCAGTGCGACCTGTTGTCTCCTTTCTTAATGCCTGCCATTCTGATTTGGGCAAAATGGATTCTTTTTTTTTTTTTTGGTTTTTTGAGACAGGGTCTCTCTGTGTAGTCCTGGCTGTCCTGAACTCGCTTTGTAGACCAGGCTGGCCTCAAACTCACAGGGATCCGCCTGCCTCTGCCTCCCGAGTGCTGGGATTAAAGGCGTGCACCACCACACCCGGCTCGCGAGATGGATTCTTAATGTCTATTTGGCCATGGACACAAATGAAATGATGGTATTTGCTGGAAAATGGAGCAACTGAAGATCAGCATGCTAAGAAAAATAAGTGCAGAAAGACAAATATCATGCATTTTCTTTCTATCCTGGAATTGTGTATCAACGCATAAAATGCATATATAAAATATGGACTTATGTGTATATAAGCAAGAAGCTTATATAATATACATGTATATACACATCCATAAATGTATTTACATATGTACTTGTATATATCCATATAACATTTATGTAAAAATATACTTATGTATAATACAATATATACATCTGCATATGTGTATATCTATGTGTGTACATATGCATATTTAGTAGAGGCTGCAAGGCCGAACCTAGTGTGCTGCAGACCCTGTTCTTGCTTTGGGCTTTCCTCTTGGGTACCAGCTACCTTCTGGCCAGCCACAGTCTCCCTGTCTGTCTCTCACTTCTAAGAACCCCAGTCCCACCAGATGAGGGTTCCGCCCTTAAGATGTCATTTGACCTCCATTCTCCATCCTAAAGGCTCCGTCTCCAAATAGTCACCCACTGCTTCAGCATGTGAGCGGAAGGGTGGGAGGTGGAAGACACCCTCCCTTTCGTAGTAGAGGCCAGCTAGACCCTTAAGTTTACTTTAGCCAGGCCTCACCAGCTCATGCTTATAACCCCATCACTGGGAAGGAAGAGGCAGGAGGCTCTCTAGGAGTTCAGGCCAACCTGGGCTATACATTGAGTTCCAGGCTAGCCCAAACAACAGTGCGCGACCCTGTCTCAAAAACTAAATATAAACACTTCGGTTTTGAAGTTCGAGTCTCTAACTGATCGTGATTAAAGACCTCTGTCCCGCTCGACAAGATGGAAGGAGGAGAGAATTGTTCTCAAGCCAACAGCCACGAAAGCTCTTGCTAATAGCTGTGACCTTTTTAGAACTACATGCCGGGGAGCTCAGCACTGAAGCCGGTTTCTTTGCAAGGGCCCCACTGCTGAGTTCTGCGGTCCCCAGTGGCTGCCTTCCTGAAGGCATAGAGGGCACAGGTACATGTAGGTACCCAGGCATTTGCCTCAGGAATTCAGTGTGGGGGGGAGGGAGTGTCAGGTCCCCAAGACAGCTGACTCCATCTATGAAAGCACTGAGGAGAGAGACACTTCCGTTTCCCCGGGCCCCACTGCGAGCCACTCCCAATCTGTGATGCTATTTACACACTGACTCTTAAAGCACACACTTAAATATGTTGACTAATTTCAGTTTGTTCAATGTGGCATCAAGCTCTATCCACTTCAGAAAAAGGAAGATGAGAAAGAGAGGGTGGAAGAAGGAGGAAAGCGTCCTAAAAAAAGGACAAAGGCTTGGTTCTTGGGGAGGGGAGTTGTTTTTTCTTGGAGCCTTTGTCTGTTTGTTTTTCTTTTCCTTTACAATGAAGCAAGTGTGCAGCGATCTTTTGAAAACTTAAGAAGCCAGGCACAGCCGTACACACCTATAATCCTATCCCTTGGGAGAAAGAGGCAAGTGGATCTCTGTGAGTTCAAGACCAAGGGTGGCCCTTATGGCCAGTGCCAGGGCACCAGGAACCTAGTGAGACCCTGTCTCACAAACAGGCGTGTTTGTGTGTATTGAGCAACACTCCCCAAATCCTAGACTTGGGTGCAGACCTGGGGCTGGAGAGATGGCTCAGGGATGGAGAACGCATGTTGCAGAGGACGTGGGTTCAATTCGCAAGACCCACCTGACGCTTCACAACCTTTGGTAACTCCAGTCCCAGGGCATCTACTGCCTCCTTTTGGCTTCTGCAAACACCTGGTATATATGTGATGCACATCCATACATGCAGCAAAACACTCGTACACATAAAAAACAAGCACAGCACTCGGGAGGCAGAGGCGGGCAGATCACTGTGAGTTCGAGGCCAGCCTGGTCTACAAAGTGAGTCCAGGACAGCCAACGCTACACAGAGAAACCCTGTCTCGAAAAAACAAAACAAAACAAAACAAAAACAAAAACAAAAAAACCAAGCACCTAAATTGTGTTATTAGTATTCATTCATTCGTTCATTTCACTTACCTGACCTAAGGAAGTCATTTTAGCATTTTGACTGTATGTTCA
This sequence comes from Acomys minous, assembly GCF_964271855.1. Lineage (NCBI taxonomy): Eukaryota > Metazoa > Chordata > Mammalia > Rodentia > Muridae > Acomys > Acomys minous. The sequence continues at coordinate 91,543,373 of NC_140498.1, read as the reverse complement.
ATGAGAAGGGCACACTTAGAATTCATCCACTGCCCACTAAAGCCTCAGCTTTGATGTGGTCTTCAGCCGCCTCTTCCCTCCAACCAAGTCAGTGCAGGCGCCCTGAACATGTTCCCTTTCCGAGCCAGCACTGCCCTTGTCTCACCAAGCTCCGTCATTGACCTTGACCTCTGACCTCCATCTTTTTTTTTTTCTTACTATGTTCCTCTTCTTGGGTGCCCTTAGCACTTTTAACTCCATCTATCTGGAAACTCTCTTCTTTCTCACCCCCAAGCTTGACCCTTCTCAGCTCTTGGCTTTCATTTGCTGAATGAACTTCCCCCTTGTCACCGGTTTCTAGAGCCCCAGAACTACCTCGGATGCCATGTCTTTTCTGGGATGTCCAAGCCTGTGGGCTCTCAGTTCCTTACTGGGCTGCTGCCTGGTCCACATGCCCAGATTCATGGAGACAGAGGGGGGTATCTGCTTGGTTTCAATTGTGTTGCCACACCCTAGAATGAACTATCTTTCCTGTTCGGTATCCCTCACCTGCCCTGCCTGCTCCCGTCTCCCGCTCTTCCAAACTAATTCTTTTTTAAAGATTTATTTATTTATTTATTAAGTATACAGTGTTTTGCCTGCATTTACACCAGAAGAGGGCACCAGATCTCATTATAGATGGTTGTGAGCCACCATGTGGTTGCTGGGAATTGAACTCATGACCTTTGGAAGAGCAGTCAGTGCTCTTAACCTCTGAGCCATCTCTCCAGCCCCCAAACTAATTCTTACCATAAACATTTGAACCAGTCTCACTGCGAAAGTGACATATGAACAATGAGGAACTATAATTCATACAGCAGACAAAGAGAACAGAAAATGCGTATGTTCCCACCACCTGCGGTAATCACTATTGAAACTTGGTTTGCATTTGCCTATATTTCTATATCACCTGTGTCTTAGTACCAACCAGTCAACCTGTGTCCAATTCCCTCTCCTCCCTACACACCTCAGCCTGTGAGCCCCACTCTACTCTCAAGTCCTATCGGATCAGCTTGTTAAAGGTTGTACAGATTAGTGACCGTCTTAGCTGCTGTTCTATTGCTTTGATAAGATACCATGGCAAAGGAACTTCCAGAAAAAGGGTTTATTTGGGGCTTACAGTTTCAGAGGGTTAGAGTCAGTGACCGTTGTGGCGGGGAGCATGGCGCTGGAGCAATAGCCGAGAGCTCACATCTTGATCCACAGGGAGGAGGCAGAAAGAGAGGACACTGGGAATGGTGGAGAGTCTCTTGAAAACTCAAAACTTGGCCCGGTGACACACCTCCTCCAACAAGACCACACCCACCTCATCCTTCCAAAACAGCTTCACCAACTCGTGACGAAGCACTCAAATATATGAACCTATGGGGGACATTTCTTGTTCAAGCCACCACAGTGACATCACATGGTCCTTTTCATTCTCTGCCAGGCTTATTCAGCTTACCACAGTGACCTCCGGCTCCATCCATGCCGTTGCCAGCGATGGCATTTCAGTCTTCTAAACGGCCGAACACTATTCCTGTGCGTTTGAGCCACGCACATGCTTGAGTAGTGGCCAGGGGCCCGAGCACTTCAGTTGTTTCCATTTCTCGGCTAACTCTGAACAGCAAGAGCAATCAACGGGGACAGAATTTTCCCAGGAGCCTTTATGCTTTTTGGCACAATGGTTGTATTTATGTGCGTTTCCTCCCACATTGTGCCGGGAAGGATTCTCTCTCTCACACGTCCTTCCCAGCTCTTGTCACCTTTGTCTCTTTGATAATAGCCATTCTTACTGGAGGGAAGTGGCATCTCCTCCTGGTTTTGATTTGCATTTCCCCCTGTGGCTGAGATGCTGAGCGGGTTTTTTTTGTTTGTTTGTTTTTGAATGTGCTTTCTGCTCTGTTTGCGTGTCTTCTTTTGAGACTTGTCTTGTTAATCTGCTGGATGATTTGGGTTTTTTGTTTTGTTTTGGTTTGGTTTTTTTCTACTGAATTTTTTGGGTTTTATATTATGGGAATGGTGATGGGGAAATGGGAAAAGTCCTTGCTGTGTGTATTTCAGCGCTAAGGCTTCTGTAAGAATAGGAAACCTTTGTGTGCCCAGTTTGTAACATGCTTTGCCCTTGAATCTGATCCCAGGTGTTTTCAGAGGCGTAGTACCACAGTATGCACAGTGCACTGGCGCATTGCTGCGCTCAGAAGCATGGCTGCAGTGACATTATGCTCTACAGTGAAGGCTGTCAGAAACACCTGGCATTCATTAGCACTTGAGTTTGAACAGATTTCTGGTCACTAAGTACGCAGAGACCCATCTTCACTGTCAACAGATTTCCTGTGACCTCCGCATTCATTTGCATAGTCTTATCCTGGCACCACAGGTCAGGAAATTAGGCACCATGGCTGGGAAGGCAGCTCAGTGGGTAGGAGAGCTTGCTCTGCAAGCATGTGGACCCAAGTTGAAATCCCTACCACCCTCATAAAAACCTGGCCCAAACTGTGTGTGCCCATCACCACAGCATTGTAGGACGGAGACAGGGGGGTTCTGAGTGCTTGCTGGCCAGTGAGAGACTGTGTCAAGGCCCTAATGCAGAGACAGACAGAGGCCCCCTGCACGCATGCTGCCCACAAGCACGTGTACTTGCGCGCACATGTCTAAAGTAATAAGTACTAAAGCACAGGCTGACTCAGGCCACAAAGAACCTAAAGCCTTGCTCAGTGCTGGACACACAGGTGATGCTTAATGTACTTGCTGGATGAATGAAAGAATGAGTGAGTGAGTGAGTAAGTGAGTAAATATATGTGATAAACGAATTAGCCAAATAACCCGAAAGCTAGTTTTAAAAAGGATGATAGGTCTGTAAAACTTGTTGATAATAGATATGGATGAAAGGTAATCAAGTTTGAGAAATACTAGATGTATTATTATTATTATTATTATTGTGTTTTGCAGTCATTTAAAGCATTCATATTATGTATTTGATAGCTATATATCATTAAACTTGTAGTGCATAATGAAGTCCGCCGTTTGGTCAAGCCTGTTAGAATAATGTGGAATTTATAAGGCTAGATGAGTTCCATTTTTGTACTGTTCTTGAATTTTTTTTTTTAATTTTTAATGTGTATGTGCACGTGCATCTGCTTGTCTGTATGTGCATCACTTGAGTGCAGTACCCATAGAGGCCAGAAGAGGGCGTGAGATCCCATAGAACTGGAGTTACAGGTTGTGAGCCACCTGATATGGGTGCTGAAAACCAAACCCGGGTTCTTTGCAAAAACAGCGTGTACTCTTAACCTCTAACCATCTCCCCAGCCCCCAAGTCTTGATTTTTTTAAAGATATATTTATTTGTTATTATGTATACAGTACTCTGCCTGTACGTAGGCCTCCATTAGATCACATTATAGATGGTTGTGAGGCGCCATGTGTTTGCAGAGAATTGAACTCAGGACCTCTGGAAGAGCAGACAGTGCTCTTAACCACTGAGCCATCTCTCCACCAGGCCCCGCCCCATCTTGATTTAAGACTCATGTAGAGTACTGTTTACTTTCTGAGCTAGATGCAGGATTGATCTCAAGTTTCTGGCCTCCCATCGAAGTAGCAGACAGTACAAAATTACTCAATATTCAAGTTAAGAGATGCAGGCTGGAGAGATGGCTCAGTGGTTAAGACCACTTGCTGCCCTTCCAAAGTACCCAGGTTCGATTCCCCAGCACCCCCATCTTGCAGCTCACAACTGTCTGTAACTCCAGTTTCAGGGGATCCGATACCTTCTTCTGATCTCTATTGACACTGGCCACGCACATGGTACACAGACATACACATGGACAAAACATTCATGCATGCATGATGAAAATATGTAAAGTTAAGGGATTTGAGGAGCCTGGCTTCTCCCCTCTGTCTACCAACCCAATTAATCAGAACAGCCAATAGTTTTGTTATGTTTTGTTTTTTAACACAGAGACATAGACCTTAGTCTTAAGAAGGTATTGGAAGAATCTTTGTCATATAATTTAATGTCAGTTCACCCAGGTGTAGGCTGAAAGTATCCTTATGATGATAAATCAATAAATGTGGACACTTCTGCCACGATTGCGAGGTACAGCTCAGGTGATTGCAATGTCCCTTGCTGCTATCAAACGCTGCGACACACAAGCACCCTGGGCTGTGTGATCTTGGTGGTGCAAAAGCTAACTATTGTCTAGTTTCATTGTCAAAATGTAAGCACCATAAAAGACAGTTTCCTTACCTCAGAATAACAGTTAATAGTTGTGGGCAGGCAGGCACGGCAGGCAGCAGACCAACTTTTCTTTCTTGGCAAGTGACTCTCTTCAAGTCTGCATCTAGGTTGGGCGGTGGGCATGGGGTGTGGCCACCCACACTGTATTAATTCCAACTTTGAAAAAGCTCTGACCGCTGTTTAAACTTCAGTTTCACTGCTGTCCAATAATTCATAGGTGTCCCATCTCACGCTCTGATGCCCCACCTGCCCTCTGATGCCCTGGTGCTGCAGCCCTCCAAAGCCTTGGCCCACTCTCTGAGAGCAAGTGATGAATAGCAGCTATTTTTTTTTTTTTTTTTTTTTGGTTTTTCTGAGACAGAGTCTCTCTGTGTAGCCTTGGCTGTCCTGGACTCACTTTGTTGACCAGGCTGGCCTCGAACTCACAGCGATCCGCCTGCCTCTGCCTCCCGAGTGCTGGGATTAAAGGCGTGCGCCACCACACCCAGCAAATAGCAGCTATTTTAAGAGGCTGCTTTTAATATGAACCCCAAGTTGCTGGTCTTCCTCAAGGCCCTCTAGCCATACCCACTTTGTTTTCTCTTGTGCTGTCATCGCTAAGGGCCCCAGGACCTTCCTTGCATGCATTTGGCAAATATTTTGACTGCCCAATCCCAAGCTCTTTAGGCATATGTTTGTGTGAGAATTTTATATTCCTTTTTAAAGATTGATTTTAAATTATTTCTATGCATGTATATCTGCATGTGAGTATGTGTGTACGAGAGGCATGTGCGAGATGCATATGATCCTTTGGAGCTGAAGTCAGAGGCAGCTGTGAACAACCTGATGTGGGAACTGAAAACCAAAGCCAGGTCCTCTGCAAGAGCAGAGCCTGCTGTTAGCCAAGTACTGAATGCAAATATATATGTGTATCTTGAGTGTTAGGAGGTCCTTGGGAGAGTGTGTGACACAGGAACCCAGTCTCACATGACCCTAGCATTTTCTGGATTGCCCTCCAAAATATAGCAACTTGGGCTGCATGGAAGTTTGACTTGGGCGTGTGGTGCACGGGAAGCTCTCCGGGCTGGGAAATTAGAGGTCCTGGGCTTTGGTTTGAGGAAATGCCAGCTTGCAGGTGAGTCCCTGAGACTCAGCCTGTCAGGAAAGGGAAGGGAAGGGAGGGAGAGAAAGGAGGAAATGAAGGGAGGAGAGAGAAGAGGAGGGGAGGGAGGAAGGTGGGTGCTTGTCCAGTGGGAAGCATCCTGACTCTTCCTCCCTGCCCTGATGCTGAGATACTGTGGGGTTTCAGGTTCGCTGGCTCCTGGTTTGTCTCGGAAGTGGTGGGATTAAACACAGCCACGCAAAGGCCAGCCTCGGCGAATCGCCCTCCAAGCTTCTGGGAATGGACGTCATAGAAATGCTGCGTTCCTATTCTCCATCTCTGTTTCTTCTTTTCTCCTACAAGGACTGTGAACAAGTCACTCGCTCGCTTCCCAGCGTTGGAAGGCTTCCATTTCTGAGGGACAAGAGTGGCTGTGGCTGATGACGAGAGCTACCCTAAACCAGCCAGATTGTTTAGTTGACCCAAGGGCCCGAGACCTGAAAGACAGCGTTCTTGGCACAGTTCTCAGCCGTCACGGTCCACGTGACATTTAAGGTTGCAAGCGGCTGAGGAAGGAAGAAGAGTTTATGCACATCACTTTAGCTAATGCCCAGAATGAAATCCTCCCAGGGGAAAATATTTCGTGTTTGGGGAGGAGGGTGCATTTGGAGTCTCATTTTTGGTTCTAAGCTGGACAAGAGGAGATTGGCACAGGGTTTCACGGATCTTCAGCTATTTACTGAGGCCGGAGAGCTCAGCTAAGTGCAGCTATGGGTATGTACTCAGGAGAAATAAAAAACAGACATCTACTCGGAAACGTGGGCACAGATGACTGTATGGCCATTATTCACGACAGCCAACAGGTAGACCTGGCCCACTTGTCCATCAGCTGAGCTGCCTACAGGCAAACTGTGGTATGCTCACACAGAGGAATGTTACGTGGCATTGACCAGACGTAAAACACCGAGTTGTGCTACATGCTGGCCTACATCACATGAAAGAAACCTGCCCCAAGAGAACACATGTTCTCCTGTATGACACATGTTGTGTGAAGCTGTTCTTGTAAACTTATCAGGAACCTGGTAATGGAAGGGGACAAAAGCTAGTTAGTGTTTGCCTAGCGTGAAAGGGCGAGAGTGGAGGCTGTACTTTCTCCTTGTGGTGAAAATGATCAAAGTATTGCACATACCCTGGGAAAACCCAAAAACCAGTGAGCTCAGTTTAGGTGACAGATTAGATATGGGAATTACATTTTTTAATAAAGCAGGATTTTTTTTTTTGTTTCGTTGTTGTTGTTTTTAGTTGATAACTTGAGGACACATAGTTCAACCAAGAAGTGAACTCAAACATATACCTTACTTCGGGGACACTCTGGATGCTCCAGACTGTGTTTATCTCCTTGTTTAGAGGTGAAGCAAAGAGTTGAATTATAGGCTGGGTCTGGGGAGGTGGCACAGTTAGTAAAGTGCTTGCTCTGTACCCACAGAAAAGGCCGGTGTGGTAGTATGTGCCTGTAACCCCAGTGCACTGGGGAGGAAAACAGGGGGTCCCTGGAACTCACTGGCCAGCCCGCCTGAGAGACCCTGTCTCAACAGATAAACAAATAAACAAATATTAAACAAATAAATATGGAAAGGATGAGTGAATGAATAATAGGGAAGCAGTTGAGACATCTGGTATTGACTGCTGGCCTCTGCGCACAGATGCACACACGTGTACACACACACACACACACACACACACACACACACACACTAGCTTACTCTGTAGTTTTCACACAATGTTGCTGGGACTGACTTGGTTCATGGAGGCTATTGTCAGACTAGATTAGTGGGAGAGTAAAGCTGGGCAGTTACTGACGGTTTAGTGATCGGGTGAAATCTGGTGCTGAACTTCGGACAGGCTCTAGATAAAGCAAGTCACACAAAGAATCAGAGGGAATAGCTGGGCAGTGGTGGCGCGCGCCTTTAGTCCCAGCTCTTGAAAGGCAGAGACAGGCAGATCTCTTGAATTCGAGGCCAGCCTGGTCTACATAGTGAGTACCAGGACAGCCAGGGCTACACAGAGAAACCCATGTCTTGGAAAAAACAAACAAGGGCTGGAGAGATGGCTCAGAGGTTAAGAGAACTGGCTGCTCTTCCAAAGGTCCTGAGTTCAATTCCCAGCAACCGCATGGTGGCTCACAACCATCTATACTGAGATCTGATGCCCTCTTCTGGTCGTAGGTGCACATGCAGGCAGAACACTGTATACATAATAAACTTACTCCCAGGCCAGGTGTGGTGGTTCACAACTCTAATCTCTGCACTCGGGAGGCAAAGACAGGCAGATCTCTGGGAGTTTTGAAGCCAGCCTCATCTACATAGGGAGTTCCAGGCCAGCCTGGTTTACATAGTGAGACTCCCCCATCTCGACAAAACAGAAGTGTACTCCAGAGCTATAGAGATGGCTCAGTGGGTAAAGTGCTCTCACAGGAGCATCAGGACACGCGTTCAGAAACCCAGAGCCAAGTGAGGTAAAGCCTTCCTCTGCAAGGTGGAGTACTCATTGTGAAGGAATGGTGACTGTTCTGTGAGACCAGCGTCGAGCAGTCATTAGGACAGTGCTCAGTGAGCACTTTGCCAGCTGAACCATCTCCCCAGCCCCTGAGTTAGGTATTGAAAAAAAAAAGGTTTCTAAATTTGTGTTCACATTAGTCATGTGTTTCTTTTTTTCTTTCTGTCTTTTGTTTTTGTTTTTTGTTTGTTTGTTTTTTGAGACAAGGTTTCTCTGTGTAGCCTTGGCTGTCCTGGACTCATTTTGTAGACTAGACTGGCATCAAACTCTCCGAGATCTGCCTGCCTCTGCCTCCCGAGTGCTGGGATTAAAGGCGTGCGCCACTACACCCAGCAGTCATATATTTCTTTAGCCATTGAAAACTGACAGTTAATAGGAAAATGTGGGGGGCTGGAGAGATGGCTCAGCGGTTAAGAGCACTGTCTGCTCTTCCAAAGGACCTGAGTTCAATTCCCAGCAACCCAATTCCCAGGTGGCTCACAACCATCTATAATGAGATCTGGTGCCTTCTTTTGGTGTGCAGGCACATATGCAGGCAGAACATTGTATACATAATAAATAAATCTTTTTAAAAATTGTGGGAGACTGGATATGAGCAATTCTGGAAAGGGAGGTAGATGGGACAGTGCACCTCATGACTATGGAAGAAGCATGCGCAGTCTCCAGCCTTGTCTAGGGACAGTGTACCGTCAGGTTAGTGTCATGTGCTGGTGGTTACAGATTCTTGTTCTTAGCCAAGTTTTACTTATTTATTGTCATGCTTGTTCGTCTTTCTTTCTTTCTTTCTTTCTTTCTTTTTACTCTATGTGCATGGGTGTTTTGTCTGTATATATGTCTGTGCACTGTGTGTGCACAGTGCCCACGGAGGCCAGAAGAGGCCACCCTATCCTTTGGAGCTGGAGCCACAGATGGTTTTGAGCTCCTATGTGGGTGCTGCGAACCATACTTGCGTCCTCTGGAAGGGCAGCAGGCACTCTTGGCCTCTGCGCCAGCTCTGTTAGCACCTGGTGGGTAGTGTGGAGCTACGTGGCACGTGTACGGCTCTGCGGCCTCCTCCCTGTAGGTTCTGAGAATCCTGCTCATCTCATGGGAATCAAAGTAGCCCCTGGTGAAAGGTGCATCTTTTACATCTGTCATCCATGCATGATAATAAAGTTTTATTTAAAACTGCTACATCAATAGTTATTGGTTTGTTTTAACAAGAGCGGAAGGTCTCATTAGGCTGCCCAAACTCCTGGACTCCAGCTATTCACAGTCCCCACCCTCCGCAGTTGCTGGGACCACAGATGTCTGCTACCACCTCCAGCTTTAATTACTTTCTCCCTTCACATTTCCTTGTAATTATATATATTTTCCCTTCTGTCCACAGGAGCATCCTGTGTGTGGAAGACTGGGGTTGTAAGTGCGAAGAGACTGCTGCTGCAATGAACCCAAGCATTCCTGTGGGTCTTGTGCCGCACACCAAAAGGTACTGTGCAAGGCCCTGTGACGTAGCTTCCTCTTGCACAATAGGAATGTGTTGTATTTTCTGGGCTTTCTACAGTGAAATTTTACTGACTTTGTAAGACAATGAAAGGTATATAAACACATAAATAAGAAAGCAGTACATTACACAACTGGAGAGATGGCTTAGTGGTTAAGAATATGCACTGCACTTGCAGAAGATCTGAGTTCAGTTCCCAACACCCACACGGGCCAGATCACAACTACTTGTACCTCCAGCTCCAGGAGATTTGGTGCCCTCTTCTGGCTGCCATTGGCACTGCAGCCACAAGGACAAACTCACACATAGACACATGCACATAGACAATTTGCAAGATGAAATAAATGCGGGGGTTTTTGGATTTTTTGTTTTGTTTTGGTTTTTTGATACAAGGTTTCTCTGTGTAGCCTTGCCTGTCGGGGACTCACTCTATAGACCAGGCTGGCCTCAAACTCACAGCAACCTACCTGCCTCTGCCTCCTGAGTCCTGGGATTAAAGCTGTACACCACCACTGCCTGGCTAACACTCCAACTCTTACAGAGGACCAGAGTTCAGTTCCCGATACTCATATCCAATCACCTGTAACTGCAGCCACAGTGCTCTGATGCCCTCTCCTCAACCCCACAGGCACCTGGGTTAAAATAATAAAAAGAAACATCTTCTTTAATAATGTAAAGAGACTAGCTGGGCGGTGGTGGTGCACGCCTTTAATCCCAGCACTTGGAAGGCAGAGGCAGATGGATCTCTGTGAGTTCGAGGCCAGCCTGGTCTACAAAGCGAGTCTAGGACAGCCAAGGATATACAGAGAAACCTTGTCTCGAAAAAACAAAAAACAAACAAACAAACAAAAAAACCACCAAAAATAAAACAAAAAAAAATAAAAAATAATTTAAAGAAACTGCTTTTGGCCAAGGAGATGCATTGGTGGCTCAGCATTGGCTACTCTTCCAGAGGACTCAAGTTCAATTCCCAGCACCCTATGGTGACTCACAACTGCCTGTGACTACACAGCTCCAGGGGATCCAGCGCCCTCTTCTGGCCTCTGCAGGCAGCAGGCATGCGTGTGGCACACAGATGTTAGTGCAAGTAAAACGCTCACACACATAAAACAAAAATAATTTTACATAATTTTAAAGAAAGGCTTTGTATGAACCCCCAGAGGGCTCTGCCAGCTAAAAGCAGCTTCCGGAAGTACAGAATTTTTTGATTATTCAGCCAATGTGGTGAGCGAAGTAAGATGTCTTGTCTTTTTAGTTTCTAATTCTCTGATTACTTGTGAAGTCATGTACATTTCCTGTCCTCCGTGACCACGAGTGTCTCTCCTCTGAATTCCCTGCTTTTCTCCTCTGAGTCTGTTACATACATGTATGTGTCTGCCTGCGTCCCTCTCCCTGACACGGAGAGTAACTTTGAGTTAATCTGCACAAGTATATGAAACTGTCACCCTGGTGATAATAGAGCTTCTGATGCCCAAAGCCCCTTTGTGTCCCTTCAACCCGTCCTTCCTGGCCTCTGTCACACACATATTCTGGTTCCATCAGTATGTGTCTGTGTATAGGTGTGTGCACGTGAGTGCAGAGCCCTCAGAGGCCAGAAGAGGGTGCCAGAGCCTCCAGAACTGGAGTTACTGGACTTTATGAGCCACTTGACATGGGTGCTGGGAACTGAACTGGGGTCTTCTTCAAGAGCAGCAAGAGTTCCGAATCTCATCCATCTTTCCAGCCCCAGTTAATATTTTCTAGGACGTTATAGAAATGAAACCATAAAGGATATGCTCTTTCTGCCTGTCTTCTTTCACTTGGCATCCTCATTTTGAGATTCATCCATGTTGTTGCACATGTCTACAGTCTGTTTTGTTACGTGCCTTCGCCTCTGTACCACAGGTTGCTCACGCATTCATCACTGATGCGCATTTAGACTTTGTCCAGTTTGGGCTAGAGAAAGCACAGCTGCTGCCGTAAACGCTGCTGGGCAGAGCTCTGCATGGATTTAAGCTTTTGTTCCTCTTGTGTAGTTGTCTAGAACAGAATGTATACACCCATGGAAGGTTTATGAGAAACTGCCCAAATAAGTATTTTTTCCTAAAGGGTGCACCATTTTATATACCCCCCTCCCTGCCCGCTGTAGCATCTCTAGGACCCAGTTATTCCGCACCTTCATTGTGCCTGGTCTCATGAGGTTTTCCGTGCTAGCTATTTCAGTGACTGTGTGACAGTATCTCATGGTTCTGTTTGGTGTCTCTCTGCTGAACTCCTCTCACTGGCCACTTAGGCATCTTCCTTGATAAGAGGCTCACTGAAATCTTTTGTCCGTTTAAAAGAGTGGAGTGGTAGGAGCTGGAGAGGTGCCTCAAAAGTTAAGAGGATTGGCTGCTCTTGCAGAGGACCTGGTTTCAATTCCCAGCACCCATATGCTGCCTCACAGCCGTCTGTATCCCCCACTCAAGGGGATCCAGCGCCCTCTTCGGACCTCTGCAGGTACCAGGCATTCCTGTGGTGCATGGACATACACACAGACACATATACAACGCACATAAAAAAGTAAAGAGAGAGAGAGAGAGAGAGAGAGAGAGAGAGAGAGAGAGAGAGAGAGAAGAAAAATCAAAATGCTAGGGGCTTTTAAGAGTTCTTTATAATTTATATTTACATATCCATATAATTTCTTTTTACAAGGGAGAAACTTTTTTTTGCGCAGACTTTTATCTGCTGTTGCCTACCCTTTCATGTTGTAGCGCGTCTTTGGAATAGCAGACATCTCATTTTGATGCAGTCTGATGTGGATTCTATGTTCCGTGGACTGCACTTTTGTTTCTGACCTGGGCACAGTATGGCTTCCGTTTCCATTTGAATAATAACCTTTTTGTTCTTTTCTGGGGCAGTTGTGTAGACTGGCTTTTGTTTCTCCCTTATATATGGGCTGGAATTGTTGATAAAGCCTTGATGCTTATTTATGGAAAATTTTTATATTTCAATTTTTTTGTTTTTGATTTTGAAGACAGGGTTTCTCTGTGTAACAGCTCTGACTGTCCTGGAACTTGCTCTGTAGTCCAGGCTGCCTCGAACTCATGGAAATCCACCTGCCTCTGTCTCCCAAGTGCTGGGATTAAAGGCATGCACCACCACCAATACCTGGCTTATATTTCAATCTTTATTTTATTTATTTTTTTTAAGATCTATTTATCATATATAAATGCTTTATCTGCAGAAGAAGGCATCAGATAACATTATAGATGGTTGTGAGCCACCATGTGGTTGGTGGGAATTGAACTCAGGACCTCTAGAAGAGCAAGCGGCACTCTTAACCACTCTCCAGCCCCCATATTTCAATCTTTAAAACACGTTGTTACTCTTATTTATTCTGTATGTGTTTCTGCACCATGGTGCATGTGTGGAGGTCAGAGGTCAGAGGTCAACTTCATGGGTTGTTTCTCTCCTTTTACCATGTGACTTGGAGAGACTGACCTCAAGCTTAGGGCCTAGCAGCTCATTATGTTTTAATATAATATTGAGATTATTTTCCTTGAGCAAACTATGATTTGTGTTTCCTGAAGTATTTGACTATTTCTTTCAAGTCCTTGAATTTCTTCATATCACATTGTTTACGAAAGTTCCTAATTACCTGCTGCCGGTGAAGCTATACTGATGTCTCCGCTCTCCGTCCTGGTTAGTCATTTCTTTCATCTGCGTTTTTTAAATTAACAGATCACTTTGATACAAGGTTAATAGGTACAGTTCTTTTTCTAAAAGAACTTTGCTTTTGTTGTTTTTCATTTTCCTTCTTTTTTGTTTTTTACTTCAGTGGTTTCCTCTTTATTTTTTCTTTCTTCTTTTTCTTCTTCTTCCTTCTTCTCCTTCTCCTTCTCCTTCTCCTTCTCCTTCTCCTTCTCCTTTTCTTTCTTCTTTTTCTTCTTCTTCCTTCTTCTCCTTCTCCTTCTCCTTCTCCTTCTCCTTCTCCTTCTCCTTCTCCTTCTCCTTCTCCTTCTTCTTCTTCTTCTTCTTCTTCTTCTTCTTCTTCTTCTTCAGTACACAGTGCAAGCTGAGGTCACTAATTTGAAATGCTCCTTATTTTCTGTGCCTTACATTTCCCTGTCAGGTCAGCCGCGTGTTATGGTTGCCTTTGCTTTTCCTTTCACATTTCATTGGAGACAGAGCCTCACTCTGTAGCCCAGGCTGGTGTCAAAGTCACAATGATGCCCTGTTAGAGACTCTCTAAGGTGGAAGGCTGCCCGCCCCCCCCCCCCCACCGACACCCTCCTCCCTTACAGCTGTGCTTGCATTTTCAATCCAGTCAAAATGGTTTCTATTTCTCTCTCTTCATTTGCTCTTCAACCTGTGGATTATTTTTTCAAGGTGTGTGTGTGTGTGTGTGTGTGTGTGTGTGTGTGTGTTTTGCTTACATGTATACCTGGCTGCCATCTGCATGCGTGGTGCCCTCAGAGACCAGGAGAGGGCATCAGATCCCCAGAACTAGGGTTACAACTGGGTGTTGAGTTATGTGGGTGCTGGGAATTGAACTCTGGTCCTCTGAAAAAGGAGCCAATGCTCTGAACTTCTGAGCCATCTCTCCAACCCCTTACTTGTCTTTTAAAAACGATTTTAATAGAATATCTTTATTTATTTAGCTCTTTTGTGTTCTAAAGCCTTTATTCTGCTGGCACTTTCCAGAGGTGTTTTCACCGGGTATAGAATTTTGAGTTTGACTTTTTTCTTCTGGCACTTTAAGAGCAGCACCTGATTGTCTTCTCGGTTATGTATTTATAGCCAGGAGTCTGCAGCATCTGCTGTCATCCTTCTCTGGCTTCCTTTATACAGAACGTCTCCATTTTCCCTGTACTGTTGGCTTTAGTTACTCCTCTTGTTGCTGTGATAAAATATCCTGACAAAGGCTAGGCAGTGGTGGCACGCACCTTTAATCCCAGCACTTGGGAGGCAGAGGCAGGTGGATCTCGGTGAGTTCGAGGCCAGACTAGTCTACAGAGTGAGTCCAGGACAGCCAAGGCTACACAGAGAAACTCTGTCTCGAAAAACAAAAACTAATAATAATAATAATAATAATAATAATAATAATAATAATAATAATAATAAAAAATATCCTGACAAAAGCAACTTAATGGAGAGAAGATGCATTTGGGCTCACTCTTCAAGATTAGTCTGTAGGTGGCAGGGAAGTGACTGAACTGTGCAGCAGCTGGTCACATGGTCCCCACAGTCAGGGAAATGACTGGCATGTGCAGCAGCTGGTCACGTGGTCCCCACAGTCAGGGAAGTGACTGGAATGTGCAGCAGCTGGTCACATGGTCCCCACAGTCAGGAAAGTGACTGGCATGTGCAGCAGCTGGTCACGTGGCCCCCACAGTCAGGAAAGTGACTAGAAGGAAGTAACAGGAACGTGCAGCAGCTGGTCACATGGCCTCCACAGTCAGGGAAGTGACAGGAACGTGCAGCAGCTGGTCACATGGCCTCCATAGTCAGGGAAGTGACAGGAATGTGCAGCAGCTGGTCACATGGCCTCTACAGTCAGGGAAGTAACAAGAATGTGCAGCTGCTGGTCACGTGGTCCCCACAGTCAGGGAAGCAGCTGGAATGTGCAGCAGCTGGTCACCTGGTCCCCACAGTTAGGGGAGTAACAAGGATGTGCAGCAGCTGATTACATGGTCCCCACAGTCAGGGAAGCAGCTGGAATGTGCAGCAGCTGGTCACGTGGCCCCCACAGTCAGGGAAGTGACAGGAATATGCAGCTAGTCACCTGGTCCCCACAGTTAGGGGAGTAACAGGGATGTGCAGCAGCTGGTTATGTGGTCCCCACAGTCAAGAGACCGAGGGGGATGAATGCTTATGCTTAACTCACTTCCACCATTTTTATCAAGCCCAGGGTAGTGGCGCAGGGAATGGTGCCACCCAATGGTGGGTCTCCCTGCCTCAGTTAACCCAGTGAAGCTAATCCCTACAGGTGTGCCTCTCAGCCTCATCTCCCAGGTGATTCAGGAGCCCGTCACGTTGACAATGGACATTAGCCATCACACTATTTGTATGACTGTATCATATTTAAAAAAATTTTAATTTCTATATGTATGGGTGTTTTAGCCTGCATGTGTGTCTGTATACAGTGCGAGTGCCTGGTACCCAGGGTTGCCATGGAGGCTGCCCAAAGAGGCTGTTGGATCCCCTAGAACTGGAGTGGCAGGTGGTTGTGAGCTCCCACGTGAATGCTAGGATTTGAATCCCTGTCCTCTGGAAGTACAACCAGTGCTCTTAACCTAAGTCACTTTTCCAGCCCCTCACCACAAGTTTTGGACACTTTTTTGCGGTGTGCTTGACGTCGTTTCCTTCATGTCTCTTGCTCTTGACGTCTGCATGTTCCAGAACTTCTTATTCTCCCCAGTTTTGTAAATATTATCAACATCAATTCATCAAATTTATTTTATTTTTTATCTTGCTTTCTGAATTACTTATTTTAAATGTATGAGTGTTTTTGCCTGCATGTTTGTCTGTGTAACACGTGCATGCCTGGCATGCACAGAGTTCAGAAGAGGGCGTCAGATCCCCCGGGACTGCGGAGTTAGACAGTTGTGGGCAGGCATCTGGGCGCTGGGGATTGAACCCGGGTCCTCTGGAAGTGCAGCCAGTGCTTTTCAACCACTGAGCCACCTCCCTGGATATGTCCTAACATATCCGTCCTCGCCTCTACAGATGCCTGCTAGACATACACAAGGCTGCTTGAAGGTGTCCCTGCCTAAGCGATACACAGCTATGCTACCTTCCTCCCTCCCTCCCTCCCTCCCTCCCTCCCTCCCTCCCTCCCTCCCTCCTTTCCTCTTATTTATCATCTTTTTTGTTTGTTTTGTTTTGTTTTTCAAGACAGGGTCTCTCTGTGTAGCCTTGGCTGTCCTAGACTCACTTTGTAGACCAGGCTGGCCTCAAACTCACAGCGATCCACCTGCCTCTGCCTCCCGAGTGCTGGGATTAAAGGCGTGCGCCACCACGCCCAGCTTCATCTTCTATTTTTATTTGGGTTTCGTATATTCATTCAAAAATTTTCAGTAATACTTTTTCCATTTCACATCCCTTGCAACGTGTTTTTATCCCAGATAGCGTGTTGCGCTTTCCCCGATGCAGGTTGAATTTGAGCCTCGTATGTCCTGTACACCTGTGCTTTAATGTCCCTTACTCCCCCTGACGCCAAACACGTGGGACCATCTTCGCACTGTCTCAAGTTCAAGGCCAGCATGGGCTACAGAGTGAGTTCCGGGTGCCATTTTCTCTGCTCATCTCAGGCGGCCCCGTCCTGAGCTGGCCTACCTTCCTCACTGACAGCCCACACTGCAGACTAGAGGGGAGCCTGCTATGGACCTCCAAACCCCGCCTTGGACTGTCCCTTTCTATTCCGTCTGTTCCCTGTGAACTCTGACCCCCAGGGTCACCTCAGACTCTCCTGGCTCTCTCCCTATCACAGGGTCCACCAGCCCCTACCTGCCCCACCCTGAGCCCGTCCCTGGGCAGACACTGGAGCTCCTGTGGCTACGTCAGGGGTCTTTGTCCTTTGCCTGTCAGCCACTGTCTTCAAATGCCACTCTATATGTGTCTTCTCTAATGCTTTGATTGTTTCCGATGACAGAAAATAAATAAATCAAGTGCCCGTTTCTCCATCTTGGCTAGAGCCAGAAGTCTCCTCGTTCTATTTTTGAGCTTATTAATTATGGGTGGTCAAGCTTATTGATTTAGTGGATGGTGTCTGCTCTGCTGTGGCGCTTAGTAATTAAACGTTCACTCGTCACTTATTCTGGGAGGTTTTTTTTTTAAGGCCTCATTTTTTTTTCACATTTAAACATCTATTTCTTTAAATAATCATTTTGGTCTATAATATGACAGAAGAACCTTTGCTTTCTCAAAAATGATTGTTAGTAACTTAGCTTAATCCTAACTGAAGCCAAAGTACTCAGAAATTCAAAACACATTTCGGCAATTGAATGTCAGTCACTAGATCGGTCAGTCTTTCTTAAGGGGAGTTTCCTGTGCTCCCTGTCAGGCATGTCATGCATGGTCTCCAACAAGGGCTCTCTGGTTTAATCCATCCTGTCCCCCCCTCGCAGCAGGCTAACCCACTTTGGGCTGCCCTCTGTGCCTCAGATCCCTGACCACCACATGACTCCATTTAAGAGCCTTCCCAACAGTATTAGGACACTTGATTGTCATGGTCTGAAGATGACAGGACAGCTGCCCAGGACAACAGGTGCAGTGCTCCCAAGGAGGACCCTTCTAACTGTGCAAAGCCTTTGGTGGCATCCTGATGCACATTGTATAAAACCCAGGGCTTTTGTTTGGTTGTTTGGTTGGTTTTTGGTTTTTCGGGGCAAGGTTTCTCTGTGTAGCCTTGGCTGTCCTTGACTCACTTTGTAGACCAGGCTGGCCTCAGACTCACAGCGATCCATCTGCCTCTGCCTCCCGAGTGCTGGGATTAAAGGCATGCACCACCACGCCCAGCTCAAGTCCAGGGTTTTTGTGGTTCTCCTTGGTTTAACACCATCGTTGTAATTTCTATTCCCTGCTCTCCCACCCATCCATATTAAATGAAGTATGTTTATTTTCCCTAAGAAGGCCAGACCAATCTTCAATGCCATTACGTTGAGAGACATTTTTCCCTTTTAGTCTGTAACCATAGTCCGAACCACTTTGTCCTTTGAATGTCTGTTGCTCTATTTGACCGCAAGTCCTTTATAAAGATACAGTATGGTATGGGCTCTGGCCCTCACACCCAGCCCAGTACAATGTTGTGAAAATCCTAAGCATTCATTAGGTATTTATTAAATGAATGAAAGAAAGAGTCCAGCTGATGGCTAGATGGTCAGGCTGTTTACCTACACAGGCTGCTAATGACTCAAGTAAGCTGAGTCCATGATGCCATGTGCACTGTCACGTCACAAGAGGAGACGTATCTACCAGCACTGTCACCTTTACTCCTTTAACTGGTGGCCTTTTAAAATTCTAGAATATCATATTTTGAAGAAAAAATAGATTTATTGGCTAATTACTAAATGTGTGGCCTGATTAGCTAGGGGGTCAAGGAAAAAACACAGTCTATATTATATTTAGCTCAAATAGAAATCAGTGCTTATGTGTGTGCAGCAGAGGTTATTTAGACTGGGGGAAAAAAAAACCATAGAAGAAAAATAACATCCCAGTGTTTTTTAAAATTTAAGGAAAAGAACAGAAGGGACTCGTGTAACTATTGGTAAGTCAACACACAGACAAGACAAATGGCCTCTGCTACTCATGGGTGCTTTGAGTTGCTCAGCCAATGGGGATTGAACTCAAATCCACCTGCTTCCACTCCCCGAGCGCTGGGCACGGCCAAGCGTGGCCCTTTGTCCCCCTTTATGGCTATTATATTCCACTGTGTGGGTAGGCCACATTTTATTTAATCACCAGCTACTGGGCATTGGGTTATTTTCACTATCTGGCGGTTAGGAATGATGTCACTCTGAAACCTGTGTGAGTTTTTTCCGTGTGGGTGTCTTTTCCTTTCTCTTTAGGTCTTAGGGTTTCATCGCTGTGAAGAGACGTTACGACCAAGGCAACTCTTACAAAAGAAAACTTTCATTGGGCCTGGCTTAGAGTTTCAGGGGTTTAGTCCATTGTCACCATGGCGGGAAGCATGGCGGCGTGCAGGCAGACATGGTGCTGGGGAGGGAGCTGAGAGTCCTACACCTTGATCAGCAGGCAACCTAAGGGGACTGTGTGCCACACCAAGCATGGCTTGAGCATAGGAGACCTCAAAGCCCCACCCACAGTCCACACTTCCTCCTAACAGTGCCCCTCCCTATGGGCCAAGCATCCAAACACACGAGTTTATAGGGCGATGCCTAATCAAACCATTACAAGTAATATTCTTTTAAAATTTTTATTTTATATCTTCAGTCATGTGTAAGTTTGTGTGTGTGCATGTGCGTGTGCACGCGCGCGTGTGTGTGTGTGTGTGTGTGCGCGCGCGCGTGCGCGCGCACTTGGAAAAGGCAGGTATAGAATCTCCTGGAGCTGGAGTTACAGGCAGTTGTGAGCCCCCTGACATGGGTGCTAAGGACGGAGCTCAGGTCCTCTGAAAGAACAACATGTGCTCTTGACCACCAAGCCATCCCTCTAGTCCCGTGGTGTGGAATTCCTGAGACAAATACTCTGGTTCTGAGTTTTTGATGTTTGTTTGTTTGTTTGTTTGTTTGTTTGGTTTTTCGAGACAGGGTTTCTCTATGTAGCCTTGGCTGTCCTGGACTCACTCTGTAGACCAGGCTGGCCTCGAACTCACAGCGATCCACCAGTCTCTGCCTCCTGAGTGCTGGGATTACAGCGCCACCACGCCCAGCCCGACTTGTCTGTTTTTATAGCTGCCCTAGTGAACATGAAATGGTTTAGCTATGGGTTTTGAATTTTTGTTTCTGATGATGATGTCAAGCTTAATAACATATTTTCATAGTCATTCCTGTATCTTTTTTTTTTTTTTTAAGAAAAGTTTATTCAAGTCCTGTGCCATTTTTTAAAATTTGGGTTTCTTGTCCTTTTGCCATTGAGTGGTAAGATAAGGAAACTTTCAGAATTATTACATTTTATTAAATCTGTATGGGGTGGGTGGGTGCATGCATGCCACAGTGTCCAAGTGGAGGTCAGCGGGCTCGCAGGAGTCAGCTCTTTCCTGCCTTGGGTGTTCTGTTGATGGAAACTCAGGTCATCAGCCTTTGTAGCAAGCACTTCACCTGCTGAGCCATCTTGTTGACCCAGACAAATACATTTAGTGTTGACTTGTGTTTGCATTATCATGCAAACAATGTGTTAGAAAGAACTGAATGGCAAATCTCATTTTTTTCTACAGGGACTGAAGATTTGTAAGAACGAAAAAATAGTCGTCAATGAGAGAGACAAAAGGACTGGGCCACCAAAAAGCAGCGTGCTTGCCACCCTGGCCACCATGCGTAAAGGGGCACTGAGGGACCCAGAGACTGCTGGTCTGTTCTACAAAGATGACCCCGAAGAGCTTTTTATTGACTTGCACGAAATTGGACATGGGAGCTTCGGAGCCGTGTACTTTGTAAGTAATTAGTTGCAGAGTAGGTTCAGAAAGCGGGAGCTCTGTCTGCTGTAGAGCACGCTGTGTTCTGTGGAGATCGTGCTTATTGCTGGAGTTGGTTCCGGAACACTAGGCTCTATTCCCAGGGCGGTAAGGCAGAGTGATACACTTGAAGTAGAGTCCCGGGTGCCCCCTGGAGATGGCCAGGCTTCTCAGCCTCTGCTCTCCGTTCCTTCACCCCAAAGCCTCCTAACCCTCCAAACCTTTGTCCCCCCGATGGTCCTGTGGGCTTCAGCTCCAGTGTCGCTTTCACAAGACAGTTTTTTCCCATTCAGCCATCTGCTTCTTAACGCCCAGTGTTTATGTTTAGTTACATATTCTAGCGCGGTGGTAGTGTCACAGTTATGTGAGAGTGCCTGGTTGTTTATGTCCCTTCCCCTAAATAATGAGCACCATGATAACAAGGGCTTGGCTACCTCAGCCATTACTGTGTTCTGAGGAACTAATACAATGTCTGCCAATGGTAGGACTTAAAGAAATGTAGAGTGGGTGGATGGGTGGATGGTTGATGGGTGGATGGAGGATGGATGGATGGGTGATGGATGGATTGATGGGGGATGGATGGGTGGGTGGATGGATGGATGGGAGGGTAAGAAGATGGATGGATGGGGAATGGATGGATGGAGGATTGATGGTTGATGGATGGATGGGTGAGTGAGTAAATGGATGGATGAACTGAGGGATGGATGAGTAGGGGGTAGCAGGACGGATGAATGGAGGATGGATGGATGGTTGAGTGGATGGATAGATGGATGGGCAGGTGGGTAAGAAGTGGACGGGTGAATGGGTGGGTGAATGGATAGGCAGATAAATAGCTATTTAGAGAGATATACAAAGATATTTGCTGACAATCATAGAAAGCCACTACATTCTGATAAATGGTACACGGCTATTCCTAACTCCAAATCCTCCTTAATGTACATTTTTAAATGAGAAAATAAATGACTGAGGTAGAAGCACAGCCCAGTCACCTGCAGCTGGCCATGTGAAATGTAGTTTTCCACCTGGCGTGGCGGGAGTCGGCTTCATCAGAGTAACCCATGTGTCTTGAGGGCAGTAGCCTGTAACACAGGGTAGGGACACGTGTGAGTTGTCAGCTCCTTATCTCATCCTGTTTCCTGTCGTCCTTCCTACGTGGCCCTCAGCTGTCCAGCACGGCTCCTCTTCAGTGTCCTTCCCAGCTTCTCCGTGGGTGTCCTCAGAACCCTCCTGCAGCCCTTGGCATCTGTGCTCAGCACTGCCATTGTCCTCGTTCATCCCATCCATGCTCAGTTCACAGTCATGTCACTGGCCAAGTTTCCTGTGGCTGAAAGGAGGGACCGTTTTCTATTCAATGGCCCCATGTTAGTCTACATTTTTTTTTCCTATAGCATTAAAGACCCAAACAAAGTCCTGTTTCCTTTTTTACAAAGATGCTTTTTTTGTTTGGGTTTGAATTTTGGTTTTGGGTTGTTTGTTTGTTTGTTTGTTTGTTTGTTTGTTTGAGACAGGCTTCTTCTGTGTAGTCTTGGCTATCCTGGATTCACTTTGTAGACCAAGCTGGCTTTGAACTCACAGAGATATGTTTGCCTCTGCTTGCCCAAGTGCTAAGATTATAGGTGTGTGCCACCTTGCCCAGCACAAAGATTCTTTTTTTTAAAAAATTATAAATATATCATACATACAAAAGTATTCTCTATCTATCTATCTATCTATCTATCTATCTATCTATCTATCTCTTGCATGCATGCATACACACACACACAAACACACACACACACACAAACACACACACACACACAATTGGCCTGGACATAGAACCCTTGTCTAGCATGTACAAGGCCTGAGGCTCAACTTCAGCACAAAGACAAAAGCACGTACCTCCCCATAAGTATATGTAATTTAAGCAATAATTAAAAGGCAATCTCTGGGGAATTAACAGGACAAGAGGAGCACTGCCATGTCCCAGAAGCCCCTCATATGTCCTTCCTGCCCCAGGGCTGCCACTCCCTGCCCCCCCTGAAGAGTGCCACTGTCATATTTCATGGTGGCTGTGCTCTAGCTTCTCTCTCTGTGTAACTGTTACTTTGACACCCTGGGGCAAGGTAACTTTGAAATTCTTTAAAATGGAAGCATTCGGAACTTGGAGAGATATGCTGCAGCCATTAGAGCTGGCACTGCCCTTGCACAGGACCCAAGTTTCCTTCCTAGCAGCCGGGTGAGGCAGCTCACAACCACTGTAACTCCAGACTCAGGAGATCCAGGGCCTTCTCCTGGCCTCCACAGGAACCTACATGCATGTGGTCACATGGGCTCCAGCAGACACACACACACACACACACACACACACACACACGGAGACAGAAAGAGAGAGACACACACACAAAGACAGAGAGACACACACAGAGAGACAGAGAGATACACACATACAGAGAGAGACACACACACACAGAGACAGAGACAGAGAGACACACACACACACAGAGATAGAGAGAGTGACACACACACACAGAGACAGAGAGACACACACAGAGACAGAGAGAGAGACACACACAGAGACAGAGAGAGAGACACACACAGAGACAGAGAGAGACATACACACAGAGACAGAGAGAGACATACACACAGAGACAGAGAGATACACACACACACAGGCAAAGAGAGAGACACACACACAGAGACAGAGAGAGAGACACACACACACAGAGATAGAGAGAGACACACACACAGAGACAGAGAGCAACAGAGACAGAGAGAGAGAGAGAGAGAGAGAGAGAGAGAAAATGAGAGAGAGAGAGACAGACGTGCCTCATGGTTTGCGTTTACACTACAGTTGGCAGCATTAATGAGCAGGATGGCGAGATGCTGTGTGGTAAGAGGGAAACGCAGGTGGAGCTGCTTCGTTTCTGTCAGTCAGGACAATGTAAACTCTGCAGTTTTCTAGTGTTCCCTGAGAGTCCGCTCGACCTCCAGGTCACCTCGGCCATCATCGCGGCTGAATCGCTCTTGGCTTTCATCTTAGGCTCAATTAGTAGAATACAGTAAAAAGTTGTGTTTGGCTTTATATCTTTCTCAGGAGTTGGAGAGATGGATCAGGGGTTACGAGCACTTGCTGCTCTTGCAGAGGTCCTGAGTTCAGCTCCCAGCACCCACAGCAAAATTACCTGTCTCAAAATTACCTGTAACTCCAGCTCCCAGGGGTCTACCGCCCTCTCCTGGCCTCCGCAGGCACTCCATTCCTGTGCATAAACTCATACCCAGATGCACTGATACACTTAATTTGAAAAAACAAAAACAAAAAAACAAAATCTTAAAAATAATTTTTTAAAACAAACAAATAAAAATGCCTTTATAAGCTAGCAGAAATCAGGAGAACAGCTAAGAGACAATAGTGCGCAGACGGTAAATTCTCAGAAAGTATGTGTGCAGTTCATAATTTTGTCCAGAGCTTCCAAGACCACTGTAGTCTATTGGAGATATAAAATGTAACTAAATTCCCAGGGCAGCTGTAAGTGTGCAGAATACAGCACAGGGCATTGGAAAGAAGAGATTGTGCAGAACATCCTCTTCTGTTATATAGTTGTTGTTGTTATTATTATTATTATTATTATTATTATTATTATTATTATTATTATTATTTAATTAAAGCAGGACATATCCACACAAACCTCACACACCTGCAGCCCCAGCGCTGACAGGGACAGAGACAGGAGAATGACAGGGTCTCGCTGGCCACCAGACCAACTCCAGGTTCAGTGAGTGACACCATCTCAAGGCCATAAGGCTGGGAAGGATACATAGGGCACTCAGGGTCCTCCTCTTGCCTCCACACACATGTACACATACACAGTGCGTACACATACATGTGCCCAGCACCCTCATGCGTCTCTAAGAAAATCAACATGGAAATTGTTTTCTGATTTCTGATCCCAGTACCAGCGGGTAGAGTGTATGAGTAAGTGTGGGCGGGGTGGGTGGCGGGGATGGGGGTTGGGGTGGGTGGGGGGTGTCCAGTTAGTGATGACTGCAGATGGACAGGAACGGCACCAGACAGCACTGACTATAAATGTCCTTAATGAGCACTTACATGGTGGCACCGTCTAATTCCATCAGAGTCCCCTCTCCTCTCTCCTTGTCCCTGACCCTGGCATGATGAAGCCCAGGCCTCACACACGCAAATCAAGTGCTCCCCTCCAAGCTGTATCTCTCCCCTGTTTTCTTTCTGAAAACATGAAGAATTTGGTAATTTTTTTTAACAGGTTAGAATATGGCTCAGTGACCCAGCATGCACTGTGCATTATTTTTGTTTGTTTGTTTTGGTTTTTTGTTTGTTTGTTTGTTTTTAATGCACATCCATTTCCCCTGCAGTTTAGCATCAGGAATCTGGGGTGATCCTATATTTTGGCTACTTAGTGAATGGTACAGCAGTGAAGGTAGGGAGATGTGCACTTATCTGTGGATAAGTGCTTTTCTTAAAGATTTGGTTATTTTTATTTTGTATATGAGTATCTGTGTGTATATTATGTCACTTGTGTGCAGTACCCACAGAGACCAGAAGAGGGTGCCAGATCCCCTGGCACTGGAGTTACAGGTGCTTGTAGGTTCTGAGACCTGACCTCAGGCCTCTGTAAGAGCAGCCAGAGCTCACTCTTGACCACTGAGACCTCTCTCTGGCCTCCTGTCTGGTTATTTCATCTCATGGTTGATCTTGACTGTTTAGCTGGTTCTCCACTATTGGCCATCTAACAAGGTGAAACTAAACTTTAGTAGGTTTACTTTTCTTTCACTTGACGATATATTTTCATGAGGTCTGGCCTCACATGTTATACAGCAAGGAATAAGAAGAAGCCATCCCATAAAGTCAGGGTAGACTGGCTCTCTACCCTGTTAGGGGGAACATCTTTAAAATATGTTGTCAAGCTGTGAGGACAGATGCCACAAGGCCCTAGTACAGAGTTTAAGTGAATGTGGCTAGCTATCATAACTTATTTTTCTTTTTTGTTTAATTTATTTATTTATTTATTTTGGTTTTTCAAGACAGGGTTTCTCTCTGTCTAGCCTTGACTATCACGGACTCGCTTTGTAGACCAGGCTGGCCGCCAACTCACAGCAATCTGCCTGCCTCTGCCTCCCGAGTGCTGGGATTAAAGGCGTGCGCCACCACCGCCCGGCTCATAACTTATTTTCCTTCCTCTCTCTTACCACAGGCAACGAATGCTCACACCAATGAGGTGGTCGCTATTAAGAAAATGTCCTACAGTGGGAAGCAGACCCACGAGGTGAGTCACTGCCATCCATGCCTAAGCAGATGTGAGGTGAGCCAGGCAGAGGAGGGTGGCTAGCCCCTAGGGTCGCCACGAGTATTTCAAAAGTCACTGGTGGGGAGGAGCCTACCATTCTAGTCAATGTCCCTGTGATAGTGAGATGTTATCACAGACAGACAGACAGACAGACAGACAGACAGACAGACAGACACACACACACACACCTGTGATAACAGAGTTATCATAGGTCAGTGAGATAACGAACGTGCTAGATACCCTCTTAGGATAATTACGGTATAGAGACATATAGAGTATCCCGTCAACACATGTGATTGGTGTATGTTCATTAAATGTAGGACAAAGCATTCCAAAAATGTAATTCATAAAAGTTACCGAGGCACTTATCACAATGCTGTTCTTTTGCCTTTTCTTGTGAACACAAGAACAGTTTTATAAGAGTTTATAAGAAAACTGTCCTAAGACAGGCAAGCTGCAAACTTCAGTGGCTCCCTAGGAAGAGGGGGAAGAGTGGAGATGAAAAAAGGGAAAATGCCAGTTAATGCCAGGCACAGTGGCGCACGCCTGTAATCCCAGCACTCAGGGAGGCAGAGGCAGGTGGATCGCTGTGAGTTTGAGGCCAGCCTGGTCTACAAAGTAAGTCTAGGACAGCCAGAGCTGCACAGAGAATCCCTGTCTCGGAAAAAAAGAAAAACAAAAACCCCAAAACAAGTCATTTAAATGTCATTTAAGCTGGCATGAGGTCAGGCCCGGAGGCTCTAGAGTAACAGTAAAGAGGCCCAAAGTGTCAGGGAAAGCATACTTAGAAAAGATACAGGCTGGGTGGTGGAGACGCACACCTTTAATCCCGGCACTTGGGAGGCAGAGGCAGGTGGATCTCTGTGAGTTCCAAGCCAGTCTGGTCTACAGAGCAAGTCCAGGACAGCCAGGGCTGTTATACAGAGAAATCCTGTATTAAGAAAAAAAAAACAAAACAAAAAAGAAAGGAAGGAAAGAGGATAAGGGAAGGGAAAAGAGAGGGAAGAAAAGGAAAGACAGAGATAGAGAAGAAAAGAGAGATGACGCATTTCTGAGTTACTTGGTGAAGCGGGCTGGCTCAGGAAGCTCTGTAGCTGGAGCACAGAAAACTCCCAGCCACATTTGCCTCCTGTGGGGCCTTCAGCAAGGCTTTTGATAGTGCGTCCAAGGAAGTAACGTTACAGCATGGAACAAGGGTGTGAGTTGTGCTTTTACTCCGATACATTGGATGAGAAGTGTGGACTTGAAACTATAGCCAAGGTAGCTAGCTGGATCATTTCTTTTTTCTTTCTTTCTTTTTTTTTTTGAGTAACAAACTAAATGTATTTATTTTATTTGTATGCATAGTCCCTGTTTTTACTTATCATATTCACTCAATTTATTTTTTTATATATTTTTTTCTTTATTAATTTATTCATAGCTGGATCATTTCTTGACCATTTACCTATGCCCATCCATCACAGAAGAAGAGAATTATGTATATGCATATACACACACTTGATAAATACTGTTTTCGGTTTGAAAATTAAACGCTGTTTGTTTGGTTCCCATAGAAATGGCAAGATATTCTTAAGGAAGTTAAATTTCTGCAACAGCTGAAGCATCCAAACACCATTGAGTACAAGGGTTGTTATTTAAAGGAGCACACTGCTTGGGTGAGTCGGTCTCTATTCTCTTTGCTCTATTGATTTTAAAATTATTTATCTGAGCTGTAAAGCGGTGAATCCTGCCTCTGTCCCATTGGACGTGTGTAATCAGTTATTTAACACTTGTCTATGCTTGCCAGTGTGTCATATGGTATGTATTCCATAAGGTTAAATATGCCAGTCCAGCCTCTTGGAAACGCCATACTGAAAACATTTAGTAAAGAGGTAGTAGAGAATTAATAACATCATCTGTAAAACCAAAAGTGAAATCTTGTTAGTCTCTTAGAACTTTTAAACATTATTATATTTACTTTGCATTGCATGTGCATGTTTGCTATGGCACACGTGTGGAGGTAAAAAGGACAACTAGTGGAAGCTGTTTGTCTGTTTGTTTTTCCTTCTACAAAATATGTTTCAAGAATTAGCTTCAAAGCTGGGCGTGGTGGTGCACACCTTTTATCCCAGCACTTGGGAGGCAGAGGCGGGCGGATCGCTGTGAGTTTGAGGCCAGCCTGGTCTACAAAGTGAGTCCAGGACAGCCAAGGCCACAAGAGAGACCCTGTCTCAAAAAAACAAAAAACAAAAAACAACAACAAAAAAAGAATTAGCTTCAGGGCTGGAGAGATGGCTCAGAGGTTAAGAGCACTGGCTGTTCTTCCAAAGGTCCTGAGTTCAATTCCCAGCAACCATATGGTGGCTCATAACCATCTATGATGAAATCTGTTGTCCTCTTCTGGCTCTGGCGTGCAGGCAGAACACTGTATACATAATAAATTTTTTAAAAAAGAATTAGCTTCAAAGCCACTAGTGGTGGAGGCAAGACAGGCAAAATTGCTATGAGTTTGAGACCAGCCTGATCAACAAAGCCAGTCCAGAAGAGCCAGGGTGACACAGAGAAACTCTGTCTCAAAAAAACCAAAACAAACAAAAGGATTGGCTTCACGTTGTCAACAGCGAGTGCCTTAACCCACTGAACCATCTAACTAGCCCTTATCCTAGAATTTTCCTTAAGATTTATTTATTTCTATTCTATATGTATGAGTGTTTTGCCTGCATATATGCAAGTGTACCATGTGTGTGCAGTGCCCACAGAGGTCAGAAAAGGCCTTTGTGCCCTGGAACTGGAGTTACAGTTCTGAGCTGCTATGTGGGTGCCAGGAGCAGAACCTGGGTCCTCTGCAAACGCAGACAGTGCTCTTAACTGCTGAGCCATCTCTCCAGCCCTCATTCTAGATTTTTGTTGTTGTTGTTGTTGTTTTGTTTTTCAAGACAGAGTCTCTCTGTGTAGCCTTGGCTGTCCTAGACTCACTTGTAGACTAGACTGGCCTCAAACTCACAGACTGCCTCTGCCTTCCAAGTGCTGGGATTAAAGGCGCATGCTACCATGCCTGGCTCATTCTAGAATTTTTGTCTTGTCACTTCCACCCTCCTCCCATGCCATGTGACCAAAACTCTGGCACTTCACCTGACACTGTCCACTGCACAACTTTGGTTTGGTTTTTTGGGGTGTATTTGGGGGGGGGGTGTTCAAGACAGAGTTTCTCTGTGTAGCCTTAGGTGTCCTGGACTCGCTTTTTAGACCAGGCTGACCTCAAACTCAAAGAGAGCTGCCTGCCTCTGCCTCTCTGAGCGCTGGAATTACAGGCATGTGCCACCATGCCCGGCTCATTGTACAGCTTTTACAGAATGACACCACCACCGTGAACCTGGAGTGGGGAGCCCTTCCACACACTTTGTATTTTTTCTGGTGACTGTCACACACCATTTGGCATATGAAGAAATAAACTTCATAGTTAGTCACACTGGGTAGCTTAAAGCCCGATATACCTGTCTATGATGGGTTGTTTGTGATGAGCTGAGGCCAACAGGAAATGGGCATTCTGTTCCCAAACATTGTGCTTGGGCAGTTCTGCTGTAGGGGTTCATTGGGGAGGGGGAGTACGGTGTGCGCATGCACGTGCACGTGCTTGTGTGTGTGTGTGTGTGTGTGTGTGTGTGTGTGTGTGTGTGTATGTGTATGTTTCTCTGTGTGTGTCTGTATGTGTTCATGTGTGCACTTGCATTTCTCTCTGTGTGCATGTGAATACCACTAGTTGAAAGTCAGGTGTCTGCCAGGCGTGGTAGCGCACGCTTTTAATCCCAGCACTTAGGAGGCAGAGGCAGGTGATTGCTGTGAGTTCGAGGCCAGCCTGGTCTACAAAGAGAGTCCAGGACAGCCAAGATAACGGAGAAATCTTGTCTCAAAAAAAAGGTCCTGAGTTCAATTCCCAGCAACCACATGGTCTCATAACCATCTATAATGAGATCTGGTGCCCTCTTCTGGCTTGCAGGCACACACACAGGAAGAAAGAAAGAAAGAAAGAAAGAAAGAAAGAAAGAAAGAAAGAAAGAAAGAAAGAAAGAAAGAAAGAAAGAAAGGAAGAAAGAGTCAGTCAGGTGTCTTCTTCAGCCACTCTCCACCTGATCTGTTGAGACAGTGTCTCTCCCTGAACCTGGAACTTGCTGGCCAGTGAGCCCCAGGGAGCCCTGTGTGCACCTCCCCCGCCCTGGGGTCACAGGCACATGCCCCGTATACCCAGCTCTTAATAGGAGACTGAGTTCTGCTCCTCCTGCTTGTAAGGCAAGCGCTTTTCCCACTGAATCTCTCTCCAGCCCCAAACAGTCCTTCAGCTGTGTAGAGCCACTGCTTCCTGTCTGAACAGATGTCAATCAGAGGAGCATCAGATCTGGAAATCAGTTGCTCTGGGCAACCTCACTGCCTTGGAGGAGTCTGGAGAGATAAACGGTGTACATCCAAGTAACCGGAAGTCTTGACAGAGCCAGAGCCCTTCCTCCAGGCCTGTTTACTCTTCTTACATGGAATTCTAGTCGGCTTGGTTACCTGGTTTCCAGCTGCAACTATTTTTTACTACTGGTTAGAAGGTGCTCGCTCCTAGGCCAGGCATGGTGGTGCACACCTTTAATCCGAGCAGAGGCAGAGGCAGGTGGATCGCTGTGAGTCCAGGACAGCCAAGGCTACACAGAGAAACCCTGTCTGGAAACAAACAAACAAACAAAAAAGAGCTCTCTGTGGGGCTGGAGAGATAGCTCAGAGTTTAAGAACACTGGCTGTTCTTCCAAAGGTCCTGAGTTCAGTTCCCAGCAACCACATGGTGGCTCACAACCATCTATAATGAGATCTAGTGCCCTCTTCTGGCCTGCAGGCACACACACAGGCAGAACACTGTATAAGTAATAAATAGTTTTTTTAAAGGTGCCCCTAGGCATGGAGCTGAAAGAGGCAAGGAGACAAAGAGCACCAAGGGTGACTTGGCCATTAAGTGACCATGAAGAAGAAGTAAAGGGAGTTGAGACCTACCTAGTGTGTGGCAAAGCCTGGCTGTCAAGGGCTTGGCGTGAAGGGCTAAGAAATGCACTTGTGACAGCAATCCTGAGGGTCTTTTCACACGTACCTTTAAAAGAACAGGAACCCAGCACAACCCCTCCTGGCCCAGTGTTAAAGCTGTGTGGGACACAGTGACTCAGCGTAGGCCTCTGACTTCACAGTGGTGCACAGCCAATGCACACAGTGGAACACAGCGCTACCCGAGCTTGGGCTGCCATGTGCACCACAGCCCTCCCTGGTAATGCTGAGCTGTGCTTGTTCCACGCTTTAGACAATGTGGACACAGAACGGCTGACTGGGGGGTTTTCTTTTTGTTTATTTGCTTGCTTGTTTGCCTTTTGTTTTTGTTGTTGCTGTTTTGAGCTAGGGCTTCTCTGTGTAGCCCTGGCTGTCCTGGACCTCACTCTGTAGACCAGGCTGGCCTCGAATTCAACAGAGATCTGCTTGCCTCTGCCTCCTGAATTCTGGGGTTAAAGGCATGTGCCACCACTACCCTGTGACTGGGGGTGTTCTGTTCACTTTTGGTGCTGAGGATTGAACCCCAAAATCCTAAATTTAACACAGATTTTTTTTTCTAGTTTCTGTATTCCTTGACAAACTTTCTAAGTTACAAATGTTATCTTATAAGTAATAAACAATAAAGTCTAGCCACTTAATACCTATTATAAGACAAGACAGTGTGAGAAGGTCTCAGGTCCGAATGGACAATCTCAGCTTGACCCGTCTACAGTGCCTATTTCTATATCGGCCCCTCATATAATCTGAGGTCAAATCCAACGAAACCGGTGACAAGAGCTGAAATGTGGGAAATCATGGAAATCAATTCGTTATCAGGTGACCAGATAAGAAAGATTTAGGCCAGGCCAAAGATTTATCCTCCTGATGTTTTTAGTGTCGCGGTTGGCTGATTGTGTGCTTGGTTGATTGGTTATTCAGTTGGTTAACTGGGCACTTGGTTAGGTGAATGGTTAGTTGGCTGGTTGATTGGTTAGTTTTGTACTTGGTCGGTTGGTTGTTTTAGTTTGTTTCGTTGGTTGGTGTTGTGGTTGACTGGTTGATTGGTTATTAGGTTTTACAGATATTTGGTTGGTTGTGTGTTAACTTTAGGAACTTGTTATTAACGTTCATTATTCTGATCTTTCGATCTGTTCCAGTTGGTGATGGAGTACTGCTTAGGCTCAGCCTCTGACTTGTTAGAAGGTAAGCATGGCGTCACTGCTTCCTCTGCTTGTTCCCCCCACCCCCGTCATGTTCTCTGTGGGACTGAAGAGATGGCTTAGCAGCGAGAACACTCTGCTCTAGCAAGTTTGCCTCCCAGCTACCTCCCAGCTGCCTGCAACTCCAGTTCTGAGAACCTGACACCCTCTTCTGGTCTCCACAGGCACCTGCACTCATGCACATGCATGCGTCACACGCGCGCGCGCGCGCGCGCGCGCGCACACACACACACACACCAAACAAATAAATAAAATCTTAAAAAAAAAAAAGAATTTTATCTGCTTCTAGAATATATGCAGTTTGTGCCTTTGGATGAAAGGCAGTTAAGGGGCACATGGATAAGGGGTGTAGGCATAATCTCCACAGCGTAGTTGACATGTCTGGGTGATACCAGCAGTCCTCCTACTGCTGAGCCCATAGCCACCCAGGGAAGGCCTTGCTGAAATGTTTGCTTACTATGGTACCATGCCCCTAGCCAAAAACCACCAATGCCACGTGGGATTGTTGCTGCCTACCCCTTTCCAGTGTCACGGTGGGCTGTGCATGTGAGAGGAGAAGTACTAACAGCTCTTGTGTGCAGTGTCCGGATGGACCCAATCCCCACTTACCAGTGCCGCTGCGATCTGCAGCTATGTTTAAAATCCCATTTAAGAAATGTCTGAACTGGTGTGGTGGCGCACACCTGTAATCCCAGCACTTGGGAGGCAGAGGCAGGAGGATCTCTGTGAGTTCAAGGCCAGCCTAGTCTACAAATCAAGTCTAGGACAGCCAAGGGTACACAGAGAAACCCTGTCTCAAAAAAAAAAATCTGAAGCTATGACCTCTCAATAAAAGCTGCTTCATAGCCCCTCTTAGGTCAGGGGGGTGATTATGGTGGCTTTGTGGCAGAGGAGAACAGTGTGACCTAGAACACTGTCAGGAGGGACTGATAAAACCTGGGCCTAGCTGGGTTAGAACTGACATAGACCTGACCCGTAAATCAGTTCTGCGTGCGGGGCTTTGGGTTTTATTTTGTTGGTCTCGTTTTCATGTGCTTGGCTTTCCTCGTCTGCTCTGCTATGGGAGGTACAGCCTCCGTGCGTAGGTGAATATGCTCTCAGGTAAAGCGTGACTGTGATGTAGAAGGCTGGTCCTCCATCCTGACCCTCTCTCCTTCCTCAGTTCATAAGAAACCACTTCAGGAAGTGGAGATTGCTGCTATCACCCATGGTGCCTTGCAGGGACTGGCCTACCTCCACTTTCACTCCCTGATTCACAGGTAAGTCCAGACCCCAGCTTTTGTCATTTCTGTTTCCCTTTCCTAACTCCGTAGTCCAGGAATTATGGGAACAGGCATATGTTCCAGTTTTCAGGGTGCCTAAGGCATCACAGGAGACAAACAGCTACCTCCCAGGCCTCTTGTGTTTGGGAGGCTGTTTATTTGTTATTTGTGGGTAGTGGTTGTTATTTTTAGCTTTTAGCTTTTGTTTTTTTTAACTCTTTTGAGACAAGGGCTTAAAATGTAGCCTAGGTAGATCTTGAACTCACAATCTGGTAAATATCGACTAAACCATTTACCATTTTACCAATGGGTCTAGCAAGTCTTTGAGTAAGTTTCCTTGGGACCAAGGTGTTGTCACGGGATGCTGACTTGCTTGGAAGTTTGCTGGGTTTTATCTGAAGCCACAGCTTAGTTTTGTGTTTTGTTTCTTACTATAATCAGTTATTTATGAAGGAAATTGAGAAAACAACAAAAAGTGATTTGGGTTTTATTTGGTTTTTTTTTTATGTTCTTTAAATTTAAAAACTTAAAAGGTGGTAACACACCTTTAATACCAGTACTAGGGAGGCAGAGGCAGGAGTAACTCTGAGTTCAAGGTCAGCCTGGTCTACAGAGTGAGTTCCAAGACAGCTAGTCCTATACAGAGACATTTTTAAGAGTATTCTAGCCAGGCTTAGCACATGTGCAAATAATTTCAGCACTTGGGAAGGAAAGGCAGAGTATTAGGAGTTCAAGGCCAACCTCCACTACGCAAAGAGTTCAAAACCAGCCTGGGCTACATAGGACCCAGTCTTCAAAGAAAACATGAATGCCACTTGCCATTCCTCTCAGCTTTTCGTCACTTTGAGGCCTGCTCCATCTCCAAGTCATCCGTCCTGTTGTAAGAGACTAAACAGTACCTTTGTTTTCCGTCTTTCTGCCCAGTGTCATCTCCAAGGAGGGAAACTGTCATTTCAAGGGACGTTTTGGGAACTTCCCATTTTCTCGGCTGTATCTTTCCATGGCCCATGGCCACCTGGCTGTTCATGCTCGCTAGTCCTCGTTCTGCCTCATTCATATCTCAAGGAGCACAAGGGGGCATCTGCATCACCCGCTCATTCTGAATTCCCCCCTAACGTTTCAGTGCACCAGACATCAAACAAACATCTTTAGTGGCAAACCAGCCGCCAGCCGCCAAAGCAGTGCTGAATGTAAACTCCTAACCCCTAATCCTTGTCTGTTTTGATCTTTCAGGGTCTTCTTTTTACTGTACAGTGTTATTTCTTAAATAACACCTTTCCCATAACCTGTACCCTCCCATGCCTTAGAGTGACAGTTAAAGGCAGAGAGAAAGGGTCACGGGCAGGACAGAACAGGTACGTGCCCAGCTGAGGATCCCTGGGCAGGGCGGCCACGCCAGGCACGTCAGATTCCGAAGGGGGAAAGAAGGGCAGTTAGAAATGGCGCCAGTTTCCCCAGCACGAGGGATGTTGGTGGTGGCTGGAGAAAGCATTGAAGAACACGCTTTATAAGGGTCCTGGAGCATTCCCCGACTGGCATGGCTGCCTCTTTCCCTGGCTCTACCCCCACTTCTGAAGACAGCTCCCCCAACCCCGACCCTGGAAGCCCTTCTAGTGAGCACCCAAGAATGCGGGGCTCCCTTACACCATGCGCTGACCGATGGGAAAAGTGTGCTTGCGCGTTTGGTTTGTTTAATAAACATCGTATCTTGCTAATTGCATGCTCTGGCTTCCTGTATAGTAAGAATTGAGACGTTAACTCTTGGCCTCTCTTCTTTTTCTCCTGTAGAGACATTAAAGCAGGAAATATCCTGCTAACGGAGCCAGGCCAGGTGAAGCTAGCTGACTTTGGATCTGCCTCCATGGCTTCGCCTGCCAACTCCTTCGTGGGGACTCCTTACTGGTACGTAGTCTTAGAAGATACACCATAGGCTTCAGATACACAAAGGGGAGCAGGAGGGACACTTAGCATCACCACTGTTGTGTCTGCAGTGGTAGGGATTGAACCTAGGACCTGGAGAATGCTGGGCGAGTGCTCAACCATTGAGCTACACTCCCAGCCTCTTTATTTGGAAACACAGTATCACTAATTTGTCCGGATTGGTCTGAGATTCATTCTCTATCTCAGGCTGACCATGAATGTGCAATCTGCCTGCCTCAGGCTACCCATAGAGGTCAGCACCCAAGCCAGCACCACCTGGCCTGGCCTTGTTTTGTCTCAACAGTGTGTTACCAGCCAGGTACAGTGGTGCACACCTTTAACCCCAGCAGAGGCGGATGGATCTCTGTGAGTTTGACACCAGTCTGGTCTACACGCTGAGTTCTAGGACAGCCAAGGATACATAGAGAGACTGTTTAAAAACAAAACACACACACACACACACACACACACACACAAAAACCAAACAAAGAAAAAAACCCTGTGTTCCCAATGTGCCCCAGTCAGATTTCATTTGAGATGGTTACAAACCTCAGTAGCCAAGAAGAGTGACCTGAAATTGCTCAGTGAGGCAGCTGGCTCTGGGTCCACCTTGTGTGTTATCACCTTTCCGGGCTAGCTCCATCTAAGGTTTCACCTGAGGTTTCTCTTGAACTGTTCCCTGGAGGCAGCGTGTTCAGGTGAGGACAAGGCGTCCTCTTTACAGCCCTCTGGCTGGGTACCAAGGCAGAGTGGAGGAAATCCAAGCTCCTCACACTACTGACTTCCCCATACTTCATCCACCTTGATGGCATTCTGAGATGTCCCCTTTCCGAACGGTCACAGATACACCATCGTGTTGTAGCTTTGAAAAAGACACATTCTGGAAAAGCCTGCTAAAAACAGGTGCTTTTTTACCCCTCAACCCCATCATAAGATAGTATTTACCAAGCCACTGCTAAGATAGAGTAGGACAGCTCCACATCCAAAGCAAAGTGAAAGCAGAGAGCCCCTCCCTCCTCAGGGTCAAGCATGCTGCCTGCCTTTACCAGCCTGGTTCGTTCTGTAAGTTGCAATGCCTTTGAAACAGTATGTTCCTTTAAAGATACTGTCCCTCCAAATATTTTTATGTCTTTTTAGAAATAGTTTATTTTTATTTATTTTATGTACATTGGTATTCTGCATGTTTGTATATGTCTGTGTGAGGGTGTCAGGTCCCTGGACCTGGAGTTACACCCAGTAGTGAGCTGCCATGTGGGTGCTGGGAATTGAACCCGGGTCCTTTGGAAGAGCAGCCAGTGTTCTTAACTGCTGAGCCATCTCTCCAGGTCCCTAATTTTCATGTCTTTTAGAGGGATTCATTTGTCTGTGCTCACCACATACTAATCCTTTACAGATCTCCATGAGGTCCCTGTGACCGGTCTCCCCCTTTTTTTTTTTTTTTTTTTTTTTTGGTTTTTCGAGACAGGGTTTCTCTCTGTAGCCTTGGCTGTCCTCGACTGGCCTTGTAGACCAGGCTGGCCTCGAACTCACAGGGATCCACCTGCCTCTGCCTCCCAAGTGCTGGGATTAAAGGCATGAGCCGCCGCCACCTGGCATTAAAACAAAAAACAAAAAAAAACAAAAGATAACTTTTAATTACCTTTTAAAAAATTGCTTTTGAATGCCCTTAGATCCATTGTACTGAGTAGTTTTATAAGACAGAAATGTTGTTTCTACTGACAACTTGAGTTCTTCCCGTTGTGTTTGGCAGGATGGCCCCAGAGGTGATCTTAGCCATGGATGAAGGAAAGTACGATGGGAAAGCTGACATCTGGTCGCTCGGCATCACCTGCATAGAGCTGGGTGAGTGAAGAGTGCTTCCCACCGGGTCTTTGCAAATTGGTCCTTATAATGCTCCCGCCCCTGCTCAGTGATTGACAGCTGCACAGAGGCCAGGTGATGTGAGTTTATTATAGATACTTCCCAGGCCCTTGTATACCACAGAAAATTGTTCTTCTCTCCTATGTCTCCATGCTATTGTAGCTAAAGGAATCTGAGCAGATGTGGCAGTTAGCAAACACTGGAATACAAGCCAGTAAGTACAAATGTTTGAGAAACATTCCTTACTCTGTGTGGTATCGCGTACCCTGTCTTTACAGTAACCTCCCCTGCTCTAGTTTATATCCAAACCATATAGGGGACATATCAGAAGACTTCCCAAATATATGCCTTTAATATGTTTTTTTACCCAGTGGTAGAGTCTTGAAGAAAACTTAATAGTACAAGATACACCGGCTTGACAGTTGTCCCCAGGGACTGGTGAGACACTCAGTGTTTAATAGCACTTGCTTCTCTCCAGAGGACCTGAGCTGATTCCGAGCACCCACACTGTGTCACACACACACACACACACACACACACACACACACACACACACACGCATACACACACGTGTCACACATGCAATCACACACATCAAACATGGTAGTGTGCACATGATCTGGCAATTGGGAGGCTCTTGGGGTCAAGGGTGACCACAACTCTGCTACCCATTACAGCAATGAGTTTCACTGTACCCTAGTCTCTCCCTTTAGGAAACTG
The DNA here is from genome assembly GCF_964271855.1 of Acomys minous. NCBI lineage: Eukaryota > Metazoa > Chordata > Mammalia > Rodentia > Muridae > Acomys > Acomys minous. The sequence continues at coordinate 91,505,615 of NC_140498.1, read as the reverse complement.
GAGAATAACACTTAACTGTTAGGCTCTGGTGGGCATGATGAATGGTGTCCGTGCCAGGCACCAGGCAGTGAGGACCAGATAGGACGGGAACTCAGTACCTGGGAGCTGATGCTGTTACCTTTCAGATAGGGCTGCCTGACATATTTGTTCTTAAGAAAGTTTGGCCCTTTCAAGAGTGGGGTCCCCAATGATTCTAACTTAGCATAGACAGAGCTGTTAGCAGCAACCCACTAACCTGGTCCCCGAAAACCCTGACCCTGGTTGGCACAGCTGGTGTATCCACAAAGATGTGACCTTTGTCTTTCACTTTGGCAGAAACTCTTTTTAAAATGTCATTTAGCAAGATTGGCTTTTCTGTTCTTTCGGTTTTTTTTTTTCCTTTCGTTTAAGAAAACATGGATTATGGGCCGGGGAGAAGGTTCTGTAGATAAAATGCTCCCTGCAGTACATCCCTAACACCTACGTCAATGTGGTTGCCCACTTGTGTTTTGTTTTATAACTTTTTAAAAAATTGATTCTTTGTGCATTTCACATCCTGTACCCCGATCTCACTCATCTCCCCATCCCTCCATATCCAGCCTTTGCCCTTGCAACCTCCCTTCCCTAAGGAAAATGAAACAAGCAAGCAAACAGATTTCACTGTGGAAGCTATGGTGTGTCACACAGTATGCCCTTTTGTTCATACATCTTTGCTTGCAAATGTGCATTGCAATGAGTCTGGTTGGAGGCCTCAGGCTCCTGCTACACTCTCAATACTGCGTCCTCACCAGGATTGCTCTCAGATATCCTGCTGTTGCCCTGTGTCATGGAGATCCTGCAGCTTTAGTTCTGCAGGACTGGCTCCTTCATGTGTTCCAGGAGATCATAGATGGGATAGATGTTGGGGTGAGCTAACTCAAAGTCCTGCATCCGGGCCTGGGTGGTAGCCGAATCGGTCTGCTTGCCAGATGTCCTGCACCCAGGCCACCAGCTCTCCTGCTTTACCCAGGCAAGGGGCAGGGCCAGCTCTCCCACACTTTCCCCAGTGAAGGGCAGGGCCTAGTTACCCATTTAGAGTCCCAGAACTCAGAAGGAGGTAACAGGTGACCTCTGAAGCAATCTAATTGGCAACACTGGCTGAATAATAAGCTCTGAGTTCCAGTGAGAGACTCCATAGAGAGCAATCAAGAAAGAGCCTGATATCAGCATCTGGCCTCCTCTCCATGTACACACAATATGTACCCACACATATGCAAATATGCATACACACATCCACTCACATGCACACCACACATAAAAGCACGAATGCTGTACACATGCAAACACCCATGCAAATGCCCCTATACACATTCTAACACCATACACACAGAGACCCACACATGGAAACAGTAAAGACTCATAGATCCTTGGTCACGGTCCTTGCTTTGCACTGGCAGACTTGTGCCACCTGCTGTGCCCTGTCAATGCAGTGATGATCTCCCTGGAAAGAACCAGATGGCAGATGTTCCAGACCCTGTGGGCCCTGCTCTGTGTGTCTGCACTGCTTGTACCTTCCTCACTGGTACAGAAAACACCTGTGGAAAACACTTCACTACATACAAGTGGGCTGCTGGCTGGCTCTGGCCTTTGCTCTGTGGCCTTCTGTCTCAGTAACAAGCCCTGTGGCTTTATCCTGCCCAGTGCTGGGATTTCAGGCCTTCAGCACCAGGCTCAGCTGACTAGGGGGTTTGCGGGGGAAGGTGGTAGTAGTTCATCTAGCAAAGGATTCAAGTATAAACCAGATCTTTCAAATCCAGCGTTTGGAGGAGGGCTCTGGTTTCTCTACTGTAGTGATTTTCCCACCAGCTGAGGGCTAGCTGTCATGGCTTGTGCCCAGGTGCGCGCGCGCATGTGTGTGTGTGTGTGTGTATGCACATTTTAAAAGTCTTTGTGTAGCAAACAGGCATAGACATAATGAAGAGGCCAGGTCGTGGGGCTTACGTCAGACACCATGTGATGGACTCACCATCAGAAGGATTGATTAGAAAACTGTCAGGCAAAACTAGCTCAGAGGAATGCTGATTTGCATAAGAGATGCAGTAAAGGGGGCACTAAATAAAGGAAACAGAAGTTTAAAAGAGAGGGGATACTGGACCTGGGGATGTAGCCTAGTTGGTAGAGTGCTTGCCTACCATGCATGAAGCCCTAGGTTCAGTTCCCACGCTGGACAAACTGGGTGTGGTGTAGCATGTCTGTAGTCCTAGCACGTGGAAGGCGGAGACAGGAGGATCAGAAGCTCGGGGTCATCCTGTGTTACGTAGTGATTTCAAGGCCAGCCTGGGCTACGTGAGACCCTGTCTCAGAAGAGACAAAAACAAAAACAAAAAACAAACATAGTGTGGACAACAACTCAGTCTTGAAGCCTAAAGGGGGGCTGGATAGATAGATAGATAGATAGATAGATAGATAGATAGATAGATAGATAGATAGTTATGTGTGTGTGTGTGTGTGTGTGTGTATGTATGTATGTATGTTGGGGTTGGGGTACATGTGAGTGCCATGGCACATAAGTGGAGGTTAGGAAGCAGCTTGCCAGAGTCATTTCTCTTCTTCTGCCATCTGGACCCAGGGATTAAATTCAGGCACTCGGGTTTGGCTGCAATCTCCTTGGACATGGATCCATCCCGGCAGCCCACACAGATTCTTTGTGGACACAGTCCTTTGCACTAGGCTGCCCTTTGTTAATTTATTTAGTAGGTTTTTGTGAGCGCTCTGTCCCAAGCTGAGTCTTCCGCACTGGAAACAAGAGTGAAGAAGAAAATGAAGGTCATCACCGCCCCTAAAGTTCAGCAGAGGGGACATACACTTAGGAAGGACACAGACTCACAAAGGTTGTAATGTGTGGCCCCAAAATGCAGCAAAGATACAGACTGCAATGACAAATGTCAAAGAAGGCTTTCCTGAGGAAGGATCATTTATATAGCATTGCTGAGGCCTACTCTTTTGACATAGCTACAGCCATTTCTGTATTCAGCCTCCATTTTGTTTATGAGGTGAAATTAAGTGCAAACATTTTTAACTTTGTACCTCTGCTTCTTAGAGGTAGTGATTGATAGATGGCACTGATATTCCCTGCCAGAGGGTCAAGTTAACCTACACTAGATGATTCAGTGGCTACCCTCTGGCTGCTCCCATTACACTGTTATTATCTACACACCTGCCTACACTTTGGATGTGCTCTGAAAGACCCTAACCACCACCTTACCTCACTTGGGACCAATCAGCTTACAGGTTAGCTGATAGTGCTCTAGCTAGCTAGCCAAAAATGCAATATTGCTTTGTATGGTTAGCCATAATGGATTTTGTCCCTGCCTCCATCTTCTGCCCTTGATTTTCCTATAAAAGACTGCCCTAAGAATAGGTCGCTGTCACAGTTAGGCTCCTGAGTCCTTGCTGTGGCCCTGATCGATCAGCTTGGAAAAGGTGTTCAAATAAATCATAAATTTCTCACTGAGATTAGTACTCCAGTGGTTGGTGTGGCAGCTCTTGTACTATAATAGCATAAGCCCTCAATAAATATGCATTAAGGGGCTGGAGAGATGGCCCAGCGGTTAAAAGCACTGACTGCTCTTCCAAAGGACCCGGGTTCAATTCCCAGCACCCACATGGCAGCTCACAACTGTCTGTAACTCTGAGATCTGACACCCTCACGCAGACATACATGCAGGCAAAACACCAATGCTACGCACAATAAAAATAAATAAAAATTTAAAAATGCATTAAATTACTGCAGAAACAAAATGAGTTCTTATTAGTTACTCACTACTATGACCAAACACCTGACAAGAACCAACCTAAGGCAGGAAAGTTTGGTTTGCGCTCACAGTTTGAGGGGATACAGTCTAGTCTACCCTGGCAGGGAAGATGTGGTCTTGGCAGCTTCAGTCAGTTTGGTTACATAGTTTCCACAGTCCAGAAACAGAGCGATAACTGACAGTAAGTGGGGAGGGGCTATAAAAAAAATTCCCAAGACCTGGCGCCTGCTCCGTGACTCATTTCCTCTAGTGAGGGCCCACCTCCAAGAGGTTCCACAGCCTTCTAGAACAGCACCAGCAACTGAGGGACCCAGTGTTCAAGCATGCCATGAGCCTGTGGGGGCATTTCATTTTCAAGCCACAACAGGGATGAAGCAGAGCCGCGCGTGGTGGCGCACGCCTGTAATCCCAGCACTCGGGAGGCAGAGGCAGGCGGATCGCTGTGAGTTCGAGGCCAGCCTGGTCTACAAAGCGAGTCCAGGACAGCCAAGGCTAACACTGAGAGACCTTGTCTCAAAAAATCAGAAAAGAAGGATGAAGCGAGATTGTTAAGGAGGTTTGTTAAGGGTGGACCAGAGCTGAGCAGGGGCTCACAAGTTCTCAGCTCCTCAGGAGACAGACAAGAGGACCAGTGACCCCAGGAGTTTCAGACCAGCCTAAGCAGCATAGCAAGACTCCCTCTCCAAAAAAAGATTTTTATTTAAAACATATTTGAAAAGAGTTAACCTGTTAAAAGTCACAGAGTCCAGACTGAAAGCATCCATGTGAAATGGCCTGTGCTTGATGGCTTCAGTGAACCCTGAGATGGCTCGAGAGAGTGGGGAAAGAGGCTCCTGTTCTCAGAACAGAACAGGCTGACGGAAACCGGCAGATGCTGCCCAAGGGTCTGACCTTAGTGCTAGGAGGAATGGGAACCCACTGGTGTCCACAGGAGTTCCTAGTTCCCCGTGGCTTGAAAACTTGACGTTGCCAGAAGACCGCGCTCTACAAACTTGAGTCCACTTCCTGAAAAATAGCCCCAAACCATCTGTCTCTCCCCTGTGCCTGAAGCGTTTGTTCACTTGGCTCTTGCTCAGAGCAGTTCACACACCATCTACCAGTTTGAACCAGTTTCTACTTGATGCATGTAAACAGACAGCAGTTGCTTGATGGTGCACACAGGTGATCCCCGCTACTGAGGAGACCAACCAGCTAGGACTATGTTGGAGACCCTGGAGAGAGGGATGGGAGACCCTGGAGAGAGGGGTGGGAGACCCTGGAGAGAGGGGTGGGAGACCCTGGAGAGAGGGGTGGGAGACCCTGGAGAGAAGAAAGGGCAAGCAGGAGTGGGCAGTAGAGGGAGGGAAGAAATCCTTGCAGGGCCGTAAAAGGCCAAGCCAGAGGCATCCACAGAGCCCATCCAGCAGGGACTCACTGAGGCCTATAATGGGCGTGAGACCATGAGGGAATAAACACTTTTTTAAAATCTAAGAAGTCATTCCAAATCATCCCCTTTTCTTTTTTTAAAGTTTTATTGTGTATTTATTTTGGAGACAATATCTCACTATGTACCCCTGGCCATGCTGGAAATACTGTTTAAAACAGGCTGTGGCTGGAGAGATGGCTCAGCGGTTAAGAGCACTGACTGCTCTTCCAGCGGACCCAGGTTCAATTCCCAGCACCCACATGGCAGCTCAGAACTGTCTGTAACTTCAGGACTGCAAAACACAAATGCACATAAAATAAAAATAATTTTTAAAAATTATAAATAAATAAATAAATAAAACAGTCTGGGCTCAAACTCACAGAAATACACCAGCCTCTGGGCTAAGTAACACCATGTCTGAAATAAACAAACAAAAAATTCCATTCTACAATTATATATAATCTTTTTAGATTTATTTATTTTATATGTATAAGTGGGTTTGCCTGTATTGTTTTTTACCACACCATGTGTATGCAATGCCCAGGAGAAGGTGTCAGATCCCCCGGAGCTGGAGTTAATGGATGTTTATGAGCCACCATGTAGGTACTGAAAACTAAACCTGGGTCCTCTGCAAGAGCAGCCAATGCTCTTAACTGCTGAGCTGTCTCTCCCAGCTCCTCTGTTTGATAATAATATATATTTTGTTCTACTCTGCTTTCTGACTTTATTTAATGACTATGTATTTTCAGTTAAAATACACAAACAGATATTCACACCTCGCCATTGGAAAATAGGCCAACACCAATCTATGCAGACACTATGAAAAAATAAGGAAAGTTCCTCCCACTATTTTGAAAAAGGATCTGTTAGGAGCATTCTAGTGGACAGTGAGTGACCAGCAAATGGCTCCTTTGAGCTGACCCTAAGAGTACAACAAGCCGATGACGTCATGTTGGTAGTCCTGACCTCGCTACCTACCTTACTACTTTTGAGAGTGCCTTACTGTGTGCGCTTCCTTCCTCTTCCAGCGGAGCGCAAGCCCCCCCTCTTCAACATGAACGCCATGAGCGCCCTCTACCACATTGCTCAGAACGACTCCCCCACGCTACAGTCCAGGGAATGGTAAGACATCCCCAAGAAACTTGCTGTGGGTATCTGACATTCCCACTCAACGACATTCAAAGGTCTGCCCTAAAACACCATTGCATTCTTCCATCACAAAAACAGTAAGAATGGGTGCCCCGCAAGCAGTGTGCCTTTGTATGTGCGTGCGTGTGCACACACACACACACACCATGCACATACACAATCTCCCAAGTTGCAAAGTGTTCTTTTTTTTTAAGATTAAAATTTTTTAAAAAAAATATTTATTTATTTATTATGTATATAGTGCTCTGCCTCCATGGATGCCTGCATGCCATAAGAGGGCACCAGATCACATTATGGATGCCTGTGAGCCACCATGAGGTTGCTGGGAATTGAACTCAGGACCTCTGGAAGAGCAGTCAGTGCTCTTAACCTCTGAGCCATCTCTCCAGCCCTGCAAAGTGTTCTTTCCCATGCTCTTCACCTTCTGGACGAGGCATGTCCCATAGCCCCTCACTGCTCTCCTTGGTATGTTTTGCTCACACAGGACAGATTCCTTCAGGAGATTTGTTGATAACTGCTTGCACAAAATACCTCAAGAAAGACCAGCTGCGGAGGAATTGTTAAGGGTAAGTTTTCCAGTTTCCATCTGAGGAGGGGCCATGAAGTCTGGGTACAAGGGCAATAAGGGTCAGTTACTCTGTGTCTGAGCGCTGTGACACACTGGCTCATGCAAAGATGGAAATAGGCACAAAAACCAGGAACGTTGAGGCTGGAGAGATAACTTAGAGGTTAAGAACACTCTCTGCTCTTCCAGAGGTCCTGAGTTCAATTCTGAGCAACCATGTGGTGACTTATAACCATCTATAATGAGATCTGGTGCCCTCTTCTGGTGGACAAGCATACATGCAGGCAGAACACTGTATACATAGTAAATAAATACATTTTTAAAAAATCAGCCAAGTGGTGGTGGTGCACACCTTTAATCCCAGCACTTGGGAAGCAGAGGCAGATAGATCACTGTGAGTTCGAGGCCAGCTTGGTCTACAAAGCGAGTCCAGGGCAGCCAAGGCTAACACAGAGAGACCCTGTCTCAAAACAAAAACAAAAACAAAAAAGACCAAGCTGGGCATGGTAGCACACGCCTTTAATCCAGCACTAATAAGGCAGAGGCAGGTGGATCGCTGTGAGTTTGAGGCCAGTTTGATCTACAAAGTGAGTCTAGGACAGCCAAGGCTACACAGAGAAACCCTGTCTTGAAAAACAAACAAACAAACAAACAAACAGGAACATTGTCAGGCCCCACCCCCACCCAAACACCCTCCCGTGGGTAAGTTTTTCCTTCCCGCCCACCTGTTTTGCCTTAGAACCAGCCAATTTCTCCTCCCTGCTCTGCTTGCCTTGCCATGCCAAGGGTTTTCTGACTGAACTTGAATGAGTTCTCAGGATGATTTACCGGCAGTGCCGATGCCAGCTCTGCACATTTCAGTTAGGTTGGTGTCAAATCCAGGCCCAGAAGATGTAAGGTGACAATCTAAGGGCAGGTACTCAGGTCATGCAGGTGAGCTAGGAGAGTGTCACACGGTTATACTCAAGAGGCCATGGCGGCATGCCCGTGATCTCAACATGTGCCCAGGCTGATCTTGAAGGGATGATCCTCCTGCCTCCGCTTACCTAGTGCTGGTGTTCTGGGACTGTGCAGTCATCATGCTAGGCTCTGGAGGTAAGAGCATCAATAGTTCAAGGCCAGCCTCCTTGACTACATGAGAGCCTGTCTCAAACAACAACACAAAGTTTAAGTTTTATAATTTTTTTCTATTTTGCTTTCTGACTTTTTTAATGGATACATTAAAACACATACACATTGGTTTGATTTGAGCCTCTCTCTGTTCTTTGTTGTCTGTTGAGTTTAAGAGATGATGCTGTCAACACGCTAGCAGTGGATGGGGTCCTTCATGGTGTAGACGTTTTTAGATCTCTACGCTCTGGTGTGTGTGTGTGTGCGTTTAATCAGTCCTGTTGTTCATTTCATTTTCAGAATGCATCCTCTTATGAGCAATTCTGTTTGTTGGTTTGTTTATAAGAAAAACTCTGACGGGTTGCATTACCCAGTCTGTCAGGCCTAAAACAGTGGCAGCTGTGAGACGGAAGCAATGACTCAGCCGTTCAGAGCCCTAGATGCTCCCTCAAGGACCTGGTTCAGTTCCCAGCGCCCACATGACAGCTCACAAACATCTGTAACTCCAGTTTCAGGGGATCCAGTGGCCTCTTTTGGGCTCTGTAGGCATCACACACACATGTGATACACACACATACAATGTGCAGCCAAAACACACATACCCTGCCCCGCAAACAACATAAGTTGTAATTGTTCATACATATAAAACAAAAATAAATGCATAGTTTATATTTGGCTGGGAGATGGCCCAGTGGTAAGAGCACTTGCTGCCCAAGTGTGAGGACCCAAGTTCGGATCCCAGCACCTTCGTGAAAAGCAGGGCAGGGCTTCATGAACCTGTAACCTCAGAGACAGGGTGGACACTGAGGCTTGCTGGCCACCAGCCTATCTCCACCTTTAGTGAAAGGCTCTGTCTCAAAGGAATAAGACAGGAAGTAGTGGAGCAAGATAGCCAACATCCTCCACCAACCTCCACACATGTACTCACAAGCATGTGCACTTGTCCACACACATATCACACACACAGAGAGAAATGTTGACATGCAAAATAATGGGTTTTTAAGTAATGAGGATTTTGTGTGGCACTGTTCCTGTGAAGATAAAAACAGCAGGCTACACACTGCAGATAGGGATCTGAAGACAGACCAAAGCCCAACTTAAGGAACCATGAGTTTTACTGAGGTTACTTACTGGAGCAGAAAAGCTAACTCAAGGACAGCTGCTTCACCAAAGCCCACCCCGGCACAGGTGACAGCTCACAAAGCTGGACACCTGGAGCCCACTGCACAGCCTGCAGGCAGCTCTACGGGCTGGAGAGTGTCCTTTCCAGGTGCCTCACTCAGCTGCTCTGAGAGTAATCCTCGGGAGCCTTTACTGTTTATAAATGCTTGGGGAGGGGAAGTCTAGTGAATCCAGTCAGTTTCTGGGACTTCCTGAAACCCTTGAGTTGTCTTCTTCCTGAGTTTAAAGAGCTTCCTTGTAGGATTGTTTTACCTCTGTTTAGAACACACTGTTCTACCATTCTGGAAACACCCCAACACCCACACATCTTAATGAACTTGGAAGGCTTTAATCTAGGAGGAAAACAGGACCTGGTGCATGCTGGGAAAGTGGCCAGCTTTGTGCTCACTCCCGTTCCCTCCCTCCTTACACCCTGCCCTACAGGGAGCATCGATGTCCTAGGCATGACAGCACTCACAAGAGGGAAGGTGGAGCTTAGGCTGGACTGCGTACGGCCAGATCGCCGTGCAGTTTACAGCTCCACTGGCCAAGTGTGAACGGTCTGAATTGCACTGCTTGGACTGGTGAAAAATGTAACTGGCTGTGGTTTGGGTTTCTCTCTCTCTCTCTCTCTCTCTCTCTCTCTCTCTCTCTCTCTCTCTCTTTTTGTTCTGCATTTTTTTATAAGATTTTTTTCCAGCTTTGTTTGGGTTCTTTTTGACCGTGGGTAGTCCTAGAGGTCAAAGCTAGGGCCTCATCCCTGTAAAGCCAGCACTGTGCCAATGGAGCTGCACATCCGTGTGTGCAGAGAGACAGAGACAGAGACAGAGACAGAGACAGAGAGACAGAGACAGAGACAGAGACAGACAGAGAGAGAGACAGAGACAGAGACAGACAGAGACAGAGACAGAGAGAGCGCAAGAGGGCAAGTCCTCTGGGTGCAGTTTAAGTTTTCTTTCTCATCTCTTAGTTGAGTCTCTTCCCTAAGCTGTGGTGAGGCCATTTCTGTTTTCTGGTCTGTGGCCTCTGTAGGTCTGTTAGTTGTTGACTTTTCCTCACTAACTTATAATGAATCTTGCAAACGTCTTAGTTACTTTTACTTTAGAGTTCTTTCTTAAGTTAAAATGGCTTTAGCTGAAATTAAAGTAATTACGTCACTTTAACCACACCCTTTCCTCCCATAAGCATCTCCCAGGTTCCTTCCCTCAAGCTCCTTTCATGCCCCTCAGTCTCAAGTGTTGCAGTCAGGGTATCAATATGGCCTAGGACGCCAGTAACTGATACAATGAGACTGAAGTGTAATTCAAAGCTGCAAGCACTGAGCTGGGCAGAATCTAAACTGCTACTAATCTACTAGCAAACTAAAATAAACTACTCCAATCCTATGTCCTCATAACCTACTACATTCCAAGCAGTTGCCAATCTGATCCTCCCTGGCAGCTTTTTTCCACCTACTGCACTCTCAGAACTGTCAACTCCCGGCTCCTCCTCCTCTCCTGGAAGCCCCGCCTTCCACTTCCTGTCCTTCTGCCCAGCTGATTGGCTAAACAGCACTTTATTGACAACTGCTACATCCACTCAAGGCATTCCTCCACACTCAAGTTCATAGCCTATTATTATTATTATTATTATTATTATTATTATTATTATTATTATTATTATTAACTATCATCATTATTATTACATATATGTGCCTATATGTACATGTGTATGCACAAATATATAAAAATACAATCTGCCAAGTCCATTTTTGTCGGTAGTGTATAGTTTCAAGGCTGACCATTCTTCATTGGACAACTAATAATGGACTCACCGCTGGGAGGCGCTAAAATTCTCCTTTCAGCGGTCAACTGTTGCCTGTAGTTATTTCCCCGGGGGTAGGACTCCACAAAATTGTTCTCTCTTCCGCATTAGCACATCCACTGATGGTGCCATTTTTCTGTCTTGTTTGTGCAGCCTTTCCTAGGAGGGAATGGATCACACTTCCTGGTATCCTGGCTCTTACATTCTCTCTGCCCTCTCTTCCGTGGTGTTCCCTGAGCCACAGAGGTGGGAGCTGTGATAGATGCACATGTTGGGGCTCGGCGACCCCTAGCTTATGATCTCTGCACTGTGTCCAGTTTCAGCTTTCTGTGGCGGTCTCCATTTACTGTTAAAAGAAGCTTCTTTGATGAGGGGTGATAGCTACACTTATCTGTGGATCTAAGGACAAGATTTAGAATATAATAAGGAATTACAGTGGTCTAGGTAGTGATTCTTTTCTAAAGACTATGGCATTACTAGCCCCAGGGGTACGGCGGGGTTTCCAGTATGAGGCGTGACATCCTTCCTGTTGGGTAGGCCTTAAGTCCAACTAAACAGCTATCGGTTGCCACCAACACGTAAGTGCCACTTATCACACTATAAAAGTGTACTGTTGTGCCATGCTGGTGACTGTCAGCATTCATGGGTGTTATGGTTGGGCAGGACTGTTTATTTGTTCTCCCCCCTTGGCAGCTTTCATCATAATTTCTGGAACCGTGGAAGCTATACCACAGGAAAGATGCTCTCAGGTCAGATGCAGCTCAAATCATGATTCCTGTGTCCTAAGTACATGGCACCTGTCCTAAGTACAGGGCACTAGGGACCCACCCTCAACCCTTGAGAGTCAACCGAGGGCTACATATATAATCTATATTTTTTGGGGTGTCACTTACACTACCCTGACCAGTCATTTCAATAAAGGTGTATAGTGCCTGGTACTGGAGGTGCTGTAAGTGATCATGGGTACACTTCCACTCACAATAACATCAAAAAGATAATTTGGAATAAACCTAACCAAGATATGAAAGACCCCTACAATACAAATTTCAGATCTCAGGGCTGGAGGGGATGGCTCAGCAGTTAAGAGCACTGGCTGCTCTCCTAAAGGGCCAGGTTTGATGGCCAGCACCCACGTAGTGGCTCACAACAGCCCTTGACCCAATCCCCAAACATAAAGTAAATAAAGTATCCAGGCACGATGCTATTGGAGAGTCCTTCCTATGTACAAATGACGCAGAGGAAGAAATTAGGAAAACTACACCCTTCACGATAGCCACAAGCAATATGAAATATCTAGGAGTAACTCTAATCAAGCAAGTGAAGGACTTGTTTGAAAAAAACTTTAAATGTCTGAAGAAAGAGATTGAAGATGATATCAGAAGATGGAGGAACCTCCATTGTGCGTGGATTGGAAGAATTAACATAGTAAAAATGGCCATCTTACCAAAAGCAATTTACAGATTCAATGCAATCCCTATCAAAATACCTACAAAATATTTTGAAGGCATTGAAAGATCAATTCTCAACTTCATATGGAGAAACAAAAAGCCCAGAATAGCAAAAACAATCCTATACAATAAAAAGATCCTCCGGAGGAATCTCCATCCCCGATCTCAAGCTGTACTATAGAGCAACAGTAATTAAAACAGCATGGTACTAGCCGGGCGTGGTGGCGCATGCCTGTAATCCCAGCACTCAGGAGGCAGAGGCAGGTGGATTGCTGTGAGTTCGAGGCCAGCCTGGTCTACATAGTGAGTCCAGGACAGCCAAGGCTACACAGAGAAACCCTGTCTCAAAAAACCAAAAACAAACAAACAAATAAACAAAAACAAAAAAAACAGCATGGTACTGGCACAGCAATAGGCTGGTAGGTCAATAGAATCGAATCGAAGACCCAGAGATGAATCCACACACATTTGGCCACTTGATTTTTGACAAAGAAGCCAAATCTATTCAATGGGAAAAAAACGATAGCATCTTCAAGAAATGGTGCTGGTCTAACTGGATGTCTACATGTAGAAAAATGCAATTAGACCCATATTTGTCACCATGCACAAAACACAAGTCCAAGTGGATTAAAGACCTCAACATAAAACCCAGGGACATTAAATCGGTTAGAAGAAAAAAGTGGGGAAGAGCCTGGAACACATTGTCACAGGAGACAACTTCCTGAACAGAACACCATCAACCCAGGCCTTAAGGTCAACAATTAATAAATTGGACCTCATGAAGCTGAGAAGCTTTTGTAAGGCAGGAGACATTGTCAACAGAACAAAGCGACAGCCTACAGACTGGGAAAAGATCTTCACCAACCCCACATCTGACAAAAGTCTAATATCCTTTAGCATTCTTTGTGCTGAAGAGATTCTTGTGTGAATTTTGAAAGAGCGTGAGGTAGCCCACACTTTTCCTCCAGCTAGCTACCTACTTGTTCCTGAATATTTTTAAAATAACCCCGGGCGTGGAGACGCACGCCTTTAATCCCAGCACTCGGGAGGCAGAGGCGGGCGGATCGCTGTGAGTTCGAGGCCAGCTTGGTCTACAAAGTGAGTCCAGGACAGCCAAGGCTAACACAGAGAGACCCTGTCTCGAAAAACAAAAATAAAATAAAATAAAATAACCCTTCTGTCCTTATATTTTCTTCCTGACATTAAAACATTTTTATATTGAGTGGTTTAAATATGGAGCTAAGGTAAGAATTATTAAAATGTTTTAAAACCACAATGTGACATGGTAAACACTGGCAAAATAAAAAAGAACAAAGGCAACTGGAGGAAACGGGGGGGGGGGGGGGGCAGAAAATTAATTAATCTTTCTGTTTTTTCAGATAAAAATATAGTTTTTTGATAAAGGTAACTCAGGTCTCTTAAGCCTTTTATGATATTTTCTCTTTTATTTTTGAAATATTTTACTGTATACATATATATTTTTAAGAGAGTATATGTGCATGTGTACGCATACATTTGCTCATGAGCTTGCATCCCCCAACACATCTGTCACTTGCTGTCAGTCCTTCCAGTGTGGGTCCCAGGGATCACACTCAGGTCATCATCAGTCTAGTGGCAAGCACGTTTACCCGTTGAGTCTCTTTAGTGTAATTAAATTTATTTACTTATTTTTATTTGTTTGTTTTGTTTTGTAGCTCACATCTGTACCCAGGTTGTTCTGTACTTTTTAATGTTTGAAATTAAAATATAATTACATCATTTCTCCTTTCCCTTTCCTCCTTCCAACTGTCACATACCTACCCAACTTTCTCTCAAATTCATGGTAGTCCTTATTTTTTGTTTGTTTGCTTGTTTTTCAAGACAGGGTTTCTCTGTATAGCCTTGGCTGTCCTGGACTCAACTTTGTAGGCTAAACTCAAACTCACAGAGATCCTCCTGCCTCTGCCTCCCTGAGTGCTGGGATTACAGGCATGTGCCACTGCATCCAGCCAGGTGGTTCTTAATTTTAAAAAGAGGTTTAGGAATAGATAACTCTGTCAGGAAAAAAGAAAGAAAGAAAGAAAGAAAGAAACAAACAAAGAAAGAAAGAAAAATTAGAACAAGATTAAGCAATTATTTTTATTTTACTTTCTTCTAATTCTGTTAAATACTAATACAGCTTCAATTGTATAGATTATACTTAAATTAGAATATGTGGTAAGGTTCCTTTTTGAGATTATTTCTCTTTTGGTTTTTTGAGACAGGCTTTCTCTGTGTAGCCTGGGCTGTCCTGGACTCACTTTGTAAAGCAGGCTGACCCAGAATGCATATTGATCCTCCTGCCTCTGCCTCCCGAGTGCTGGGATTAAAGGTGTGCGCCACCATGCCTGGCCTTTGAAATTATTTCTTGAAAGCCATTTTCTTGGGAAGGGGTGTTGATGAGATTTAAATTGACACCCCATAATTTTACAGTGTTGTTTATGGATGATGAGATTTGGAAATCACTTCTTTATTTCCCTTTAAGTGTTTTTGTATATTATTTGAATCTTTAAACAATAAGGTTATTATCTTGTTGTTGTTTGAGACAGGGTCTTGCTATGTAGCTTTACCTAGCCAGAGACTCACTATGTAGACCAGGCTGGTTGTAAACTCAGAGATCTTCCTGCCTCTGCCTCTCAATACCAGGATGACAAGCATGAACCACCCCTGGTTTACAAATCATTCTCTTAAAGGGGTCTGGACCTTTTGATTGCAAGAGCGTGGAAACCAACAAGGGTCTAGAAGTGCAGGCAAAGAATTTGAGCAGAGCATAGGTGTGGCAGCTGCAGGACCAGAGCTAGCATCCTCTAGAATGTGATGTGCACTGGATAGGAGGGGAAGCAAGAAGGACCAGGTCTGGAAGAAAAGCAGGAGCCTGGTGCAACAGGCTTTACCCGGTAGACAGAGACTTATTTCAGGTGTAGAGTACTTCCACGTTTCAGAAGATGTACTCAGGTGAGAGCCACAGCATCTCATAGCGTGAAGTCAAGAGTGTGGTGGACAGAGGGATCAACCACAACCGAAGTACCAACAGCAGCCCAGGATGGAGGGCAGTGCTTGCCCCTCCTCAGAGACCCTGTACCTTTGCTCCTGTCTGTCCAGCTCTTTAGTGGGAGGCAGCCTCACGGGACCCCTGACCCCTGGTGGACTGAACAGCTGTCATGTTTTCTATCTAAATTGTATGGCCAGTAAGCAAGCTCATGCGGTATTCTTCACTGTATGTCTGAAGGAAAGAGAAAACGAAATTTGCACAAGTCTGTTTTCCGAAAGCTGGTGAGAGGGAGAGGGGAGGGTGAGGCAGACTGCGGCTGGGATGGGCTTCATCTCATCTCAGCTTTGGAAGGGACGAACCCATCTGCCATTACTAAAGGGTCTCATGGGGTTTTTTGTTTTTGTTTGTTTGTTTGCTGTTGTTGTTGTTGTTGTTGTTTTGGTTATTCAAGACAGGGTTTTGCTGTGTCCTTGAACTCACAGAGATCTGTTTGCCTCTGCTTCCCAAGTGTTGGGATTAAAGGCGTGTGCCACCACGCCTGGCTCTCATGATTTTTTTTTAAAAAAAAAGGGTTTTGTTTTATTTTATTTTATGTGTATGAGCAGTTGCCTGCATGTATATATGTGATTATGTTCATGCAGTTCCTACAGAGGACAGAAGAGGGCATCAGATTCTCTGGAACTGGAGTTAGAGGCAATTGCAAGCCATCATGTAGGTGTTGGGAACTGAACCCAGGTCCTCTGTAACAGCAGCCAGTGCTCCCAACCACTGTACCATCTCTCCAGCCCCAAGTTCTAACAATTTTTATTTCTTATATTATATTATATTATATTATATTATATTATATTATATTATATATATGATAAAGTAGATCTCAGGAGTTAGCATAGCTCCAGAGCAAAGGGGATAATTATTAACTGGTGTAAGCATTGCGGAAATCAGAGTGGGCCCTCCCAAGAGAATTTTAAAAAACATAAAACAGGACTGTATCTGATCCAGGATTCCATCCTTTGGGTTCATATCTGAAAGAAACGGAATTCACTATCTTGTAAAGATGTCTGCATCCTATAATTATTATAGCATTGCCCATAGCAGCCAACGTATGGAAACAAACCACATGTCCATCGTAGTTTCCGGCCTAGGAATAGACGTTCTAGCCAGGCGTGGTGCCCAACCCTTGGAATGTGGAGGCAGGGGAATCAGAGGGCAACATACTGAGTTCAAAGCCAGCCTGGGCCACATGAGACCCTGTCTCAATTAAAGGAGGGGAGAAGTGGGGAAAGGGAAAAAGCCTACGATATGTGCCAACGTGGATGACTCTAGAAGGCATTATACAAGTAAGATAAGTTAGAGATACAAAGAAAGGCTCAGACAACATTGCGTACATGTAGAATTCACACACTTTTTTTTTTTTTAAAAATCAAAGATACAAAAAAAAAGAGTAGAAAGATGGTTTGGGGGTGGAAATGAGATTTGGGACAGACAAGAAGACTAAGTAGGTAAAGGGGTTTGCCATCCTGCCTGAAGACCTGAATGTAATCCCCAGGGCCCACATGGAAGAAGGGCAGGACTGACCTCCTCAGGTTGTCCTCTGACCTTGACACTTGTGTGTGCATACACCTACAAATAAATATGTGAAATAGAATTGGGGAGGTTGAGGTACAGAGCCAAGGCTTGCACTTGTGCAATATGTTCAGTATTAAGGCCTAAGGTCTGACCTGAAGATTGTAGGTGTCTTGTAAAATTTGAAGACAGTGGTTTTTAAGCACCCTGGCTACACACTCGGGAAGGGAGATGATGGTCTGGTAACTGCCCAGTCTATAGTAATTACTTCACCATTTGTACCAAAGCATCACACTGTATACCATAAACATTCGTAACTAAAAAGAGAAAGGTTGTTTTGTTTTGTTTTGTTTTTCGAGGTCTCATGATGTAGCCCTGGCTGGCCTGAAACTCACTATGTGGACAAGGTTGTCTTCATATCCACAGAGACAGGGATCCTCTTGCCGCTGCCTCCCAAGCGCTGGAATTAGAATTGTGCACTGAGACGGGCGTGGTGGCGCACGCATTTAATCTCAGCACTCGGGAGGCAGAGGCAGGTGGATCGCTGTGAGTTCGAGGCCAGCCTGGTCTACAAAGTGAGTCCAGGACAGCCAAGGCTACACAGAGAAACCCTGTCTCAAAAAACAAAAACAAAAACAAACAAAAAATTAATTGTGCACTGCCTTGCTTAGCAAAACAAAATACAAATTCCCATGGAGTATGTAGAATAGAGGTTCTCAGCCTGTAAGCCACAGCCCCTTTGCGGGTCACATATCAGATACCCTGAATATCATATATTTACATTATGATTTATAACAGTAACAAAAGTACAGTTGCAAAGTAGCAGCAAAAATAATGTTGTGGTTGGGGCTGTATTAAAGGGTCGGAGCATTAGGAGGGTTGAGAGCCATTGCTCTAGAGTCTGCAAAGTGGGACCTGGGACAGGAAGTAGAAGCATTATTATCTCTTTGTAAGGGGAGCCACCATGAGGGACACCAGTGTCAAGATCACCTTTATTTCAAAGGTCCCCAAACCTGTTCGCCCTTCCCTGCCTGCTGACATGCATCGCACCTAAAGGTAACCTTTGCTCACACCAGTTCTTCCTCCCCTGTTCAGCACGACTTCATTCGGAGGGAGCGGCCACCGCGGGTTCTCATCGACCTCATCCAGAGGACAAAGGATGCTGTCCGAGAGCTGGACAACCTGCAGTACAGAAAGATGAAGAAGATCCTCTTCCAAGAGGCCCGGAACGGACCTTTGAACGAGTCCCAAGAGGAAGAAGAAGTAGGTCCTCCTTACCTTAGCTTCTGTGAGAAACTTCCAGACTTGGGCAACCATTTAGGAGGATGCAGAAGTAATTGGTGCTACCTCTCCTAAGAGATGCCCAGGGCAACAGAGACATAAATGCAGCAACTCTACCTTAAGGCAGAATGTGAAAAGTTCCCCCAGTACTGGGGGGAGCCAGGGCCGCAACAGTGGTGAGTGGGGTGGGTATCATAAGTTGGAGTTGGGCATTTGTGAATGGGCATAGCACAGTTTTTAATATATTTTTAGTTCTAGAATTGCACATGTGCATACAAAGCCTTTCAGTCACATTTAGCCCCTGCTCCCCTCCGGCTCTTCTAAGACCACCCCACCCAGCCTCCCCTAGCCTCCCAATTTCACAGCTCCTTTTTAACCCACTGAGTCCAGTCAGTGCTGCCCATGTGCATGTGAGTATGAGGTGATCTGGCACTTGTCAGACTACCAGGGACCACACCCGTGAAGAAAACCCTACACTAGCCCCTAGTAGCTCTCAGCCAAAGCTGAGGCTGTGCTCCTCCCTTACCCGGGGCTTGGCACATTTTAGACCCAGGAAAGTGCCCTCCTTCAGGAGGATGGTCCTGGCTGCAGAGCTTAAGTGGCCTGGGATGGTAAGGGCAGTGTTTCTGGGAATAGTAAATGGGGCTTGCTAACATGTGGCTCTCCCTGAGAGAGTGATGTAATTGATCCTGTGTGGCCTGAAAGCGTGTCAGCCTCAGGGAGAGGCTGGGCATGGCAGTGCATGCCTGCTGTCTCTGCCCTTTAAGGCTGAGGCAGGAGGATTGTGGATTTGAGGCCAGCTTGGGCCACAGAGTAAGAACCTGTCTCAAACAAGCAAAGAGTCAGCATGGGTTTGAGGTTACCTCAGTGTGGGGCCTGTGTCCCCAGAACTGCTTCTCTCTAGTCGGTGTACACATGATGGTTTTCAAAAGGAAGATGGCTTCCTGGCCTCTCATTTAGCTAAAGAAACTGGACAAGGGTCAGCTGGATGGCTCAGCCAGAAAAGGTGCCTGAGACCTCCAGGGCCCACGTGGTGGAGGGAGAGAACCAATGACTGCAAGTTATCCTCTGACCGCTCCCAAGCCCACCATGGCACATGTTCTGTGGCATGTGCACACACACACACACACACACACACACACACACACACACACGGGGGAGGGGGGAGAGAAAGAGAGCGAGAGAGAGAGTAAATTTTAGAAAAATAAATAAGAAGAAAGAGTGAATATTATTTTTCAACTTTAATGAAACAAAAGTATTTTATCAATAATAAGATTCAAAAATAGGAGCTAGACTATAGAAATCTCTTGATTGGTATACACAGTTGGTATCCTTTAATTGAGATAATGAATGCATTAAAATATAGTATGTTGGCAGTGGGTATGGAAACACACATCTTTAGTCCCAGTACTAGGGAAGCAGAAGCAGAGTGACTCTGTGAATTCAAGGCCATCCTGGCCTATAGACCAACTGCCAGGACAGCCCTGGTGACATAACTGAGGCCCTGTCTTTGAAACATGAAAAAAGAAAAAGTAGTGTATTGTCTACCATTTTTATACTACTGAGTGACTGCTTGTGTTCTCAACCTACTAAGCTCATTTGTGTATAGTAGGGCTTGAAAACAGAGTTTATCTGTAACTAAATTGACTCAGTGGCATCGTTAAATCTTGTGGAGAAGATCCTAACAGACTTCGTAAATGAGATCGCAGAGGTAAGCATGACAGAATCGCTTAAGGCAGGCAGAGCCTAACTACCTACCTCGGATGGTAGAATTCCTATCCCTGCCTCGTATGAACCTGCGGAGGGTGTACAGCTTGTCCCCTCTAAAGGCCCCATCCACTCCACTCCAGTTTCAGGTGACAACTGCGAGTATTGTAGAGATCATCACTTTGGTAGCCAGCAGTGTCTCTCTGGAGGACCATGGTATCCCCCAAAGAGCCCTCCCAAGTCTGGACTCATGACACTCACAGGGCACAATCCCGTGGTATCATGGTCCTGTGTAGCAGTGGAAAGCTCTGGCATGGTAGCGTATCCAGAGTGGCCCTGGGGGAGGAATCAAAGTAAGTGAGATGTCTGATGGTGGTAGATTGTCCCCCAAAGATCCTCCATGAGAGATACGAGTGAGGACCTGATAAGTCAAAGCTGTGCAAGTGCAGGGCCTGAGTTCCATCACCAGAGCGCATGGCTTGTAATCCTAGCTCTGGGCAAGCAAAGACAGGAACATCCCTGGAGTTCATAGGCCAGCCAGTCTCGCCTACTTGGTGGGCTCCCGCCACTGAGAGACCATGTCTCAAAACTCAAGGTGAATGGCTCTTTATAAGGAACAACACTCAGGGTTGAGCTCTGTGCACTATGCATGTACACACACACACACACACAGAGAGAGAGAGAGAGAGAGAGAGAGAGAGAGAGAGAGAGAGAGAGAGAGAGAGAGAGAGAGAGAGAGAAAAGCAATTTGTCACTGCAGAAGTGAGTCCTCAAGTGGCCCAGTCAGTGGGTCAGCTGTGGACCTCCCAGGTATTATGGGGTTTTGTTTGTTTGTTTGTTTGAGCCCACTGCCCATTTCTTACAGGACAGTGAGCACAGCAGCAACCTGAGCAGAGAGGTAGACAGCCTGGGCAGCATCCAGTCCATCCCCAGCGTGTCGGTGAGCACGGGCAGCCGGAGCAGCAGCGTGAACAGCATGCAGGAGGTCATGGACGAGAGCGGTCCTGAGCTCATCATGATGCAGGAGGATGAAGGCACAGTAAACTCCAATTCCTCCTCCATGGTACACAAGAAGGTGAGCATCCTGGGGCCCTTACCAGCCAGGCTTGGGTGGTCAAAGCAAAGGCAGCTCGGGACATGCTGCCTTCAGGAGGCTGGGTTTCTTCTTAGCAGCCAGAGCATCAGGAGGATGTCTTAGGATGAACCAGCATAAGACCGTGCTGGTCACACTTGATCTATTGCTTTACCCTCTCTGGTTGCTCTGATGGCTGACCCCGTCCAGCAGAATGGTAAAGAAGTCCCGGTGGGGCACGGCGGCACATGTCTAGGATCCCAGCCCATGGAAGGCCAAGGGGGGAAGGATTGCCACAAGTTCAAGGCTGCCCTGGGTTACGTCATGAACAGTAAGACAGCCTGTAAAATCCTGTCTCAAAAGGGGTGGGGGGACGAACAAAAAGAGGCTGGAGAGGTGGCTCAGCGGTTAAAGCACTGGTTGTTCTTCCAGAGGACCGGGGTTAAAGTTCAGTTCTCAGCACCCTCGTGGCAGCTAACAACTGCTACTGTAACTCCAGTCCGGTGGCTCTGACAGCCTCTTCTGACCTCCTCAGATGCACAATGCATAGATATATATGCAGATAACAAAACGCTCACACACATGAATTATTAAATAAAAATTTTGAAAAGAGGAAAGAAATCAGAGCATGGTGGCACACAGCTGAAACCCCAGCCATCAGGAGGCAATGAGAGGTGGATCTCTATAAGTCTGAGGCCAGCCTGGTCTACAAAGTGAGTCCAGGACAGCCAAGGCTACACAGAGAGACCCTGTCTCAAAAAAAAAAAAAAAAAAAGAAAGAAAGAAAGAAAGGGAGGAAGGAAGGAAAGAAAGAAGAAAGAGAAGAGAAGCCATCCCCAAGTCCTCCTGGACAGACACTGACTCATCCTCTGTAAGTGGTAACCTTCACACCTCAGGCATCAGAGCTTCCCGTGTGACTACGCAGAAGAACAGCCAGGCCTGGTGGTTCTGGTCTTTAATCCCTGAGACTCAAGAGCCTGAGGCAGGGGAATGGCAAGTTCAAAGCTTGCCAGAGCTACACAGGGAGTTCAAGATGAGCAGTTTATCAAGACCCTATCTCAAAATGAAAAGTCAAAGACAAGATAACAGCAGCTATACAGGAGGACTGAAGATGGAGCTCATTGGTAGCATCCATGCCTGTCATGGGCGGGTACCCCCGCACACACCCCGTTCAATCCCAAGCACCGGGGCCAGGGGTACTAAGTGTTTTGGAATCTACAGTCCTACATGTTTTAGGGGTGGTTTTCATTTTTCTCTGTGGTTTCTAGAATTTATTATTTATCCTTCTTCTAAGGCTAGCTCCCTGCCAGCTACCGGCATTTACAGATTTGCTTGTTGGTTTGTTTTGTGGGAAGGGTGCCCACATGTGTAGCACAGCACACATGCATAGGTGATCTCTTCCACCATGTGGGTTCCAGGGATGAGCTGAGGTCATTGGGCTTGGTGGCAGGCTAGCCTTCTCCTCTGCTAAGCCAGCCCATTAACTTCTGGCTCTTAATGAATGGTGCTCACTAAGGGGGCTTATTCTGTTTGCTTTCTGGTGCTGTGATAAACACCATGACCAACAGCAACACGAGGAGGAAAAGGGTTTATTTCACCTCACAACTCTCAGGTCACACTCCATCACCCAGGGAAGTCAGGGCGGGAGCCTGGAGGCAGGAACTGATGCAAGGACCATGGAGGGGTGCTGCTCACTGGCTTGCTCCTCCTGGCTTGCTCAGCCTGCTTCCTTAAAGCACTCAGGACTGGTACCAACCACACTGGGCGGGGCCCTAACACATCAATCATCATTCAAGAAGATGTGCCACAGGCTTACCCACAGGCCAATCTGACAGAGGCAGTTTGTCAGTTGAAGTTCCCTCTCCCAGATGACCCTAGCTTGTATCATGGTGACAGAAACCTAACCAGCAGAATGCTCAATTTATACAAACCTATCATAAGTTAAAAGTCCTTATGAGAAAAGTTAATGCTTACTTCAGTGCGATTGCTTTGACTTGAGGTAAACATCCCACAATATGAAATTATAAGGATCTCTTGTCATTTTTTTTAAGTATTTATTTTTATTTCATGTGTGTGAGTGTTAGTATATATGTCTACATGTACCGTGTGCATGCAGTGCCCATGGAGGCCGGAAGCTGGTGTCTAATCTGGAACTGGAGTTGTAAGTGGTTATGGGTGATGGGAACTGAACCAGGGTCCTCTGCAAAGTCAGCAAGGGCTCTTAGCCCCTGGTCCATCTCTTAAGCACCCCCAACCCCTTGCCTTTTTTTTTTTTTTTTTAAGTATCTGAGCCATTCGCATGTTGTGTTCTTATGAAATTTGCTCTAAGTAACAGGAAGGTTTGGTCGACCAGGGAATAGTGGAAGGTTTGCCCAGGATGACATTTTTAGGTGAAATGTCACAGACAAATGGAAACCATGGGAGATGGGAGTGAGTCTGAGAGCAGCAAGTACAAAGGCCCTGGGGCAGGAAGAGCTTTGCATTGCAAGGTACAGGGCAAACGGCAGAGAGGCTGAGGCCTGGAGGGTAGACAGGCAAGCGTAAGGAAATGGGTGATATGGGCAGATAGCGAAAGCCATTTGGCTCAATGCTAGCTGGCCTCTTTGGGTTATAGGCAAATGGTCGGGTATCAGAGTGTAGAAAAGGAAGTTTTGGGTCAAGAAGGTGGTTCAGTGGGAAAAGGTGTTTGCCAGACCTGATGACCTGAGTTCAATCCCCGTGATAGGAGAGGCCCCACTCTGCGGTGTTGTCTTCTGCCTATGCGCTGTGGCATGCGTGTACTCATAGAGGGCCAGGGGAGGCATAAAATAAATAAAAATGTAAAAAATAAAACAAAAGAAGGCGGGGCTGGAGAGATGGCTCAAAGGTTAAGAGCACTGTCTGCTCTTTCAAAGGTCTTGAGTTCAATTCTCAGCAACCACATGATGGCTCACAACCATCTATAATGAGATCTGGTGCCCTCTTCTGGCCTGCAGGTGTACATGCAGGCAGAACATTGTACACATGACATAAATACATCAATAAATCTTTAAAAAAAAAAAAAAACAAAAAAGAAGGCTTTCGTCTTCATGGGTGTTGACAGGTCTCAGCTGTTCCTTTGTGTCAGCTGTTGGGCCCCATGACCACAGAGAACCAAGGAGAGCAGTAGAGTGGACCTTCTGGACTGCCGGAGAGATAGCTCAGGGGCCCCCGCTGCACGAGGTGACAAGGGCTCCACCAGAGAGTGGCTTCTCCAGCCTCTGCTTCCACAGCCCCGAGAGCAGCAGCCTCCCCAGCCATGCTACATCTGTTTCCCTGTCTCCCGGGGGGCGCGTGGAGGGGTGTGCAGCCCACCTGAGATGCCCCTCTAAGGGGGTCCAAGTGGTCCCCTCGCCACACAAATGGACAGCAGCCACACCACACCACATAGAGTGTCAGACGTTTGAGTGCCTGGTTACACTTTCCAGGAAGCAGAGACAAGACAGGATCTTCATTTTATGTTTATTTGTGTGTGTGTGTGCACATGTGCACACATGCATGTGCATGAATGCAACATGTGTATTCAGGTGCCCTCAGAGCCAAAAGAGGGCATCAGGGCCCCTGGAGCCAGAGTCACAGATATCTGTGAACTGAACCAAACCCAGGGAACAATAGGTGCTTTTAAAAAAAAATTTTTTTTTTAAATTTTGTGTGCATTGGTGTTTTGTCTGAGTGTGTGTGTGTATGTGTGTGTGTGTTTGTGACATTGTCAGATCTTAGCTCACAGACAGAGCTACCATGTGAGCTGGGATTTGAACCTGAGTCCTCTGAAAGAGCAGTCAGTACCCTTAACTGCTGAGCCATCTCTCCAGCCCCCAGTAAGTGCTCTTAACCACTCTCCAGCACCTGGGTGTTTTGTTTTCCTGTCCCGTGTTCCCCTGGGATGGTGGCTGTGAGAGGACGGACAAGTGGTCAAGCTGCTTCTTCCTGCTTGAGTCGTTAAATATGGGCAGCAAGAAAGGGTGTGCACCAGCAGCACTCCCTCACAGAGGGCTCGGCTCCCATGTAATACCACAAAGACCAAAGAAATCAAGGGTGTGATTTTATGTACCAGTCCCCAGTCTGCCAGGGTTATGTCCTCAGTCACAGAAAAGGCAGTAAACAAATTCTGTTCTAATCATTATCTCATTATTCTAATTGTCTTCTTTTTAGTATCTATCACTTCACTATACAAAATTATATTGGGGACCAGGTTTAATAGCAGAAGCCCAACATCCCTCTCCTATCCCAGACCCTGAGACCACAGGGTCACAGGTTCGAGTCCTGCCTGGCTGCACAGGCACCTCAAAAGACAACAAGGGCCCTGAGAGTGCTCAGTGGCCCAGAGCACTAGCTGCCCTTGCTGAGGACTAGCTCTGGCTCCCAGCACTCATGTGACACAGCTCACAGCCATCTGTCACTCCAGCACCAGGGGATCTGACTACCTCTTCTGGCCTTTAAGGGCACCTTCACATGCACGGTATGCACAAACTCATGCACGCGAACACATACGTAAAGAAAGTTTAAAAACAGTGAGACAGAGAGCTTAGGATGCAGCTCAGAAGTAGATGCCCGCCTTACATGTGCAAGGTCCTGGGTTCAAACCCCGCACCAGGAAAACAAAGTAAATAAGTAAATATGTAATTATATCTTATATTAGAGATAGTATAGTATAAATAAATATATAATTATAGTATTATGTTATATTATATATATATTATATATATTATTGTGTTATAACACGCTGTGTGTGTGTGTGTGTGTGTGTGTGTGTGTGAACCCAGGTCCAGGAAAGTAAACACCTTTTGGCTTCTGAGGACACCAACACACACATGCAGAGGCACACATAAAGAAAATATTTTTTTAATCTTTAAAACATACCCACAAATATAATACGTTAGTTTGTCTATTATCCCCTGAGCAGAACGTAAGATTTCCCCGGTACCTGGAAGGGTTTCTGGGACAGCATAGACTGAGTGAGTGGGTGACAGCAGATACTCAACGGGGTGATGATCAGGTCTGAGAAGCAGGCACCGGAGGGTTAGATACCTCCAGTGTTGCCTTGGAGTTTGTCTACTAACAAACAAGAGGGCAATTACATGCTTGACACCAGAACAGAGGAGTGGAGCCCTAGGACCAAGCTGACAGGGCCCACCGTGCTCCTCTCCCGGGCGCAAAACAGATTCCCACGCTACACCACACTTGGCCTTGGTCAGCAGGCCAAAGCCTGACCCGCCTGTCATCTTGGAAGATGACCCTCTTACAGGGCAGGTGACCATCTTATCAAACTCATGTTTAAAAAAAAATACCTGTACGTGCACTGGTTAGAGTTTCGTTATTTACACACGCACATGTTTCTGCATGTGTGCAAGTGATTCTCAGACTTAACATGAACCGTTAGAACCATGAACTCCAGCCTTCTTAACTGCCTATAACACCATCGAAAAACTCAACATTTAATAGGTGTTTGCTGATCAAGAGAATATTTGTGTCACTTCAAGTATTTTCTCATTTTCTTAGTATTCCCTGCCCTTGTGTTTTCTTAATCATTTTATCATGCAGAGTAGTGGATTTAGTTATGACACTTTCACCCATATGTATCACTGCTGTATTCTGTTCTTTTGTGTCCCGTGTAGAATCTAAATTTAAATTTGTGTATGTGTGTGTAGTATGTGCAGATCATGGGTCTGGGCTTTGTTTTTAGAGGTTTTGTTTTGTTTGGTTTGGTTTGGTTTGGTTGTTTGTTTTTTGTGGGTTTTTTGTTTTTGGTTTTTTGAGACAGGGTTTCTCTGTGTAGCCTTGATTGTCCTGGACTCACTTTGTAGACCAGGCTGGCCTCGAACTCACAGCAATCCTCCTGCCTCTGCCTCCCAAGTGCTGGGATTAAAGGTGCGCGCACCATGCCTGGCCAGGTCATAGGTCTGACCTCACTTCTGTGACATTTAATGTGTGTGTGCATGTGTGTCTGTGTGCGTGTACACACATGCACTGCACACTAAAAGCACATGTGTGGAGGTCTTTCCAACAACGATGTGGGGTAGAGCTCGGGTCATCAGGTTTAGCAGCAAGCACCTTTACCTGCCAAGCCATCTCACCAGCCCTGTTGCCTTCTTTGAAAAATCAAAGAACAGCTTTCTCCAATTCTGTGGCAGGAAGGAAAATCCTTGAGGGGTCAGGGTGTCCAAGGTGCATTTTGCTCCCGTGCCTTGTGGTCACTTGTGCTGTACAGAGGGCCGGGTTCTTTGCTGCTTCCCCTCGCATTCAGCAAAGAGCGAAGGAAGGAAGGATGGTGCGAGGAGCATCCTGCCGTCCCTGCTGTCCCATGCCGTTCTCGGCTTCTGCTCCTTGTTACCTTCCCTCGCTAGCTCTTCACTTCAGACCTTTGCTTCCCTTCCTGCTCCATCTAGCAGCCTCAGGTTGGGGTGACTAACCCCCCCCCCCACTTCAAGGGTCCTTTAATAACTGTGAAGTGAAGCCAGGAGTGGTGGCACACACCTTTAATGCCAGCACAGGGGTGGCAGAGGCAGGAGGAGCTCTGTGAATCTGAAGCCAGCCTGCCCTACAAAGTGAGTTCCAGGCCAGCCGGAGCTGCATAGAGAGACCCTGTCTCAAACAAAACAATGAAAGTGATGATTCCGTAATGAGCAAAGGACGGGCGGTGAGTTTGTTGCTTCCTCACCCACGGATGGGCCAGTGAGGGTGTCTGTACGAGGCTCCAGGCAGAGAAAAGCTGGCTTGGGTTTCACTCCTGTGGGGTGTGCCACGTGTGTCACCATTTCAGAACTTTCTTGAAGAACAGAACCACAGGCTTTGATGAAATACAACTATAAATTCTGTTAAATAACCCAAGAGAAAAGCGTGATATTCTCACAGTCTCCTTAGACCTCTCTCCTACCAGGTGCCTACTAAGTGCCTATTAAGTGCCAGGTTCCACTCCCAACATGCACCTGTAATCTCAGCAGTACAAGCAGAGACAGGAGAATTCCAATTTGCTGGCCAGCTCATCAAAGCTCCAAGTTCAGTGAGACACCCTGCCTCAAATTTGGAAACAGTGGAGTAAAATACCACGGTCGTCCTGTGGCTTCCACACATAATGACCCAGGCCAGGACATAAGTTTGTGCCTTTCGTGTGATATATCACTCTATTATATGAACATGTAATCCTTTTTTTGGGGGACGGGTTGGTTTTTTGAAACAGGGTTTCTCTGTGTAGCCTTGGCTGTCCTGGACTCACTTTGTAGACCAGTCTGGCCTTGAACTCACAGCGATCCACCTGCCTCTGTCTCCTGAGTGCCGGGATTAAAGGCGTGCGCCACCACCCCAGGCTTTTAATTCTTTTTGATCAGGCCATGGTATCGCCTGCTTGTAATCTTAGCACTCACAGTGCTGAGGCAGCACAGATTCAAGCCAGCGTAGGCTACAAAGCAAGACCCCTGTTCTCAAAAAAGTTTTTTTTTAAAAATAGTACAATTTAAGGAGAAATAAATTCGGTGTGTATATTATCAGAGGGCGCTGATCAGAAGGTGGAGTTCTTCCCACAGTCCATCAGCAGTTTTGTTTTTTGTTTTTGTTTTTGTTTTAGTCTGAAGAAATATTTCCATTGTATATTACAATGAGCACACCTTGTAGATTTGCCAGATTGAAAGATATGGTCTTAAGATGGGTCCCTAATCCCAAGGAAATTTCAAAGGGCTGTTTCATGTATTGCAGTTGATATTTCACCACATTTTATTTACTTAGTGTGCATGCACATGTGTGTGGGGCGGGGGTGGGGGATTGGGAGTGTGCATGTGCCGCAGTGTCCATGTGGAGGTCAGAGGACAAGCCATAGTATTCTGTTGTGTCTTTCCACCACGTGGGTCCTGGGGATCAAATGCAAGGGTTTTTTGTTTGTTTGTTTTTGTTTTTGTTTTTGTTTGGTCTTTTGAGACAGGGTTTCTCTGTGTAGCCTTGGCTGTCCTGGACTCACTTTGTAGACCAGGCTGGCCTCGAACTCACAGCGATCCACCTGCCTCTGCCTCCCGAGTGCTGGGATTAAAGGCGTGCGCCACCACGCCCAGCTTCAAATGCAAGTTTGAGACTGGGTAACAAGTACCATCACCCATTGAGCCCACCTCACCTGTCCTGATGATAATATTTTAAAGATAAATTACCACCAGGGCACGTATCTGTTCTCAGTAGAATGTACTGAGATGCTTGTCCTTCATGTCATTAAAAACCTTCTTCGGAGAAGTCAGCCCTCAACTCCTCGTGGGTGACTAATAGGCATTTCCTGCGACCTATGTTTTTGTTTTGTTTTGGTTTGGTTTTTTAAGATAGGGTCTCTCTGTGTAGCCTTGGCTATCCTGGACTTACTTTGTAGATCAGGCTGGCTTCGAACTCACAGCGATCTGCCTGCTTCTGCCTCCCGAGTGCTGGGATCATCCTGTGACCTATGTTAACTGACCCTCTCCTTGGCTAGTTCTAGGTCATGCCCAGCTCAGAAGCTCTGAGATAACCACTCAGATACAGTAGTTAAACTCCAAGAAGCTGCATTCCTCTTTTTACATATATATATAATTTTTTTTCTCGTTTTTCAAGACAGGGTTTCTCTGTTATCTTGGCTGTCCCAGACTTGCTTTGTAGACCAGGCTGGCCTTGAACTCACAGCAATCCGCCTGCCTCTGCCTGGTGAGTGCTGGTCTTAAAGGCGTGCACCACTACACCCAGCTCCTCTTATTTTTAAATTGCTCATTAAATCATTAAGTTGATTTGGGAACTTTAGCCTATTTTAATGCAATGAGAATGAAGGTTTACAACTCTGCTTCTTGGGCCTGGGAATGTCATTCAGTGTTAAAGTGAATGGTAAATGTGATCTTTTTTAAAGAGGGTAAAACAACACATTATTAATTTAACCTGTTGTATTTAAAGTAAATTAAAAGTTTGGGACCTGTCTTTGAACCAAGCGCTAAAGTGGTATCTTAGGGGTTTTTTTTGTTTTTTATTTTTTGTTTTTTCCTTCCCACAAGATAAGTGTCACACTGTGTGCAGCAAATTTTGTTTGCGTGCTGGTTTTTTGAGACAGGGTTTCTCTATGTAGGCCTAGGTGTTCTGGAACTCGCTCTGTAGACCAGGCTGGCCTTGAACTCAAAGATCTGCCTGCCTCTGCCTCCCGAGTGCTGGGGGCTAGAGGTGTATGCCACACCCCCAGCTCTTTTGCAGCATCTTCAATACATACCTTAGTGAGTTATTTAATATGTCGATGTAATAAAGTGATGTCACACGTTGCCTTTCTGAATGTACTCCCGTCTCCACACATTCAACACACATAGACAACATCAGTGGTTTCTCATTGATAATTGGGGTCCTAAGCCTGGGTTTTGTTTGAGTTTTTTTTGTCTTGTCTTGTTTTGTTTTGCTTGTTTGTTTTTGTTTTTTGAGGCAGAGGCTTACCTTGTAACCCAGGCTGGCCCCATACTACCCTGTCGCCTCCCCCTCATGCGTGCTGGGATTACTCGTGTTACCACACCCAAGGATCTAGTTTGTATTACTTATGTATGGGTGTGTGTAAATGGTTTCCTTGTTGCTCTGTGGTGTGACTGCTGCGGCTTCTAGCGCCACTGGATGCCTTGGCAAAGGAAGTCGCCACCACTTGAAATGTAACTTCTGCCACTACTTATCCCACGTCCCCTTTCAATGAATCTGCATGATTCTTGCCAAAATCATGACTCAGAGCCCCAGACCTCGTGTGTCTCTCTCGTGGTGCTGGCATTTAAAAATCTCATGCTTTTCTGAACCCACCGGGGTAAGGGGGTTCAAGTCCAGATGTGGGGAGTCTCATTAGTAAACGCGTGGTCACATGCCAAGCCCTTTTTTTTCCCTCTGTGCCACACGTTCGGATTTTCTGGGAAGTAATAACAAAATATTTTAAAATGATCCTTCAAGTATTTCTTTCAAAATACATATGCTAAAAATTTTTTTTGTTTTTTTAATTATGGGGGTGGAGGAGGGCAGACAGGCTCTCACTGTGCTGCCCACAGTGGCCTCAAACCTGTAACCTCTCCTATGTCTTTAGTGCTTCAGAATGCATGTGTGTTGGGCGGTGCGTGGGGGGAGGGTTATAGTACACAACCTCACTCAGCTTAAGAATTGCATTTCTCATGTGTACATGACAGAGGGACACACATACACATGCCGAGGGACACATGGAGGTCAGAGGACAACCTGGCAGGGTTGGCTTTCTCCGTCCATCTTTCTGTGGACTCTGAGGGCTCAACGCAGGTCATCAGGCTTGTTCAGCAAAAGCTTTGCCGGGCAAGCTGTCTTCCAGGCCCAAGCAACGTGTGTCCGCCCTCTTACCCGATCTGTCCCTGTGCGGTGGCAGCAGTGCCCAGGGCCTAAGTCCCCCAGCCCTGGCCACCATAGAGGGTGGCTGGCTACTGAGTGCTTGAAATGTGGCTGGAGTGAGTCAGGAGTCCAGTGTAACATTTGATTTCATTTAAATCCAAACAGCCGCATGTGGCTAGTAGCCATTTCACCTGCCAGCACAGCTGTAGACTGTCCCTGAATCTGACGGTAGAAACCCGCCGAGTTTATTACAGAGCTCTCAAGATGCCTCATGGATAGAGGGGGCCTGCTGCCTCGCTGGAGTTAGCGCCCTGAGCCCCACATGGCCGAAGGAGAGGACAGACTTCCAAAAGTTCTCTTCTACCCTGCATATGTGCGCTGTGGCACATGTACACACACACACACACACACACACACACACACACACACACTAAAATGTGATTTAAAAATGTAAAGATCCTTTTCATTATTTGAACTTCAATATAGAAATGGGGGAAAGTCTAAATATAGGTATAAAAGAGGAAACAGTTCCCCCACATATCAAAACACTTAGGATTTACAAAAGGAAACAGTGCTAAAATGAATTTAGTCTTGGATTGCGGCTTTTACATCAGACCCTGGTTATAACATTTTATTTCCCTCAAAAAAATCTACACATTTTGATTTTTTTAAATTTTATATAAATGATATAATTTTGTATTTTCTAAATCTCTTTGGTCCTTGTTTTGTAATGAAGGAAAGGGCAATTATATGTTTTTTAAAATCTCAGGTACTCCTGGAGAAAATGCAAACAAATGGTTTCTCCTAAAACCCTGGGGAATAAGAAATTGATTTCTCCTTCCCCGTCTGAGCATGTGCTATTTAAAAATCCCCCACCGTTGAACATGGTTTTGAGCTACAAATTGCCAGAGTATTATGGGGGGTGGTGGTGGTGTCTTTTTAATTTTCTAAAGCATTAGCTCTCCCAAGTGACTGACCATCTCATTTTGTAGAGGGGGCATGGCCCTCTGAAAACATTTTTCCTTTAAAAGTCATTTCAGTTGCATTTAAGGAACATCCATTATCATTCATCCAGGGTATGTTATTTTTTTCCCACGGGGCGTTAGAATGAAATTAATCATCTTTGGCCATCAAGAAAGCACAGGACTCGATGAAATCAGTCAAGGACATTAAATCTGGGCCTCACTCAGTCTGCTGGCATACCGATGCTGAGTTGAGGGACCATTTGTGAAAGTATCATTTGGTTTGGAATTGTATGCCTGTCTCTTTAAATCTAAAAAAAAAAAAAAAATCCTTTCAGAAGCTGTAGAGAGAAGGTGCTAGAACTGTGTACGATCATGACTGGAAAGCAGGATCCCTCAGTGACTGCCGAATCTTCCCAGCACAAGACAGAGAGGCGGCTCGCCACAAGCCTCCCCTGATCTCCCCCCCACCCCCCCAGAAGAAGGATGACCCCACCGACCAGCTCACAGATCCAATTCAATTGACAACGCCGCTCTTTCAAGGGAATGAGGCGGAGGCTCGCTTTTATGTTAAAAGCTACCAGCATCCTCCCCGCCAGACATGGACATGACATTTTTAAAGGAATTATCTGGGCACCGCGTTTTAAGCAGACTGCTCTGAGGCACCCGTCCGCGCAATTCTCTCTCCTCTTCCTTTTTGCTTTTGCATATATGTAATTCCGGAGGTAAAGGGGGAAAAAAAAAGCCTGCCAGGGACTCAGAAGGCATCCCGGTAGCGATCAGCTGACACTCCTAACTGAAGGCTGCAATGTGTTGCTTATTCATTTTATACCGTGGGAGCTGCGGGGACTAGCAGAGAGCTGAACTATGCATTTCAAACAGCGGTGCTTGTTCAGAAAGAGGGGTGAGAGAGAGGCAGCCGGCGAGGAAAGAGCGCAGCTGGACTTTCTCCTTCTCTTCATCCATTTCTGCAGGATCATGCATTCGTAAGGGATGAGGCGGGCCACGGCGATCCCAGGCCTGAGCCGTGGCCTACCCAGTCAGTTCAGAGCCGGGCCCTCCACTATCGGAACCGAGAGCGCTTTGCCACGATCAAATCCGCGTCTTTGGTAAGCTGATCCTCCCCATCCCACCTTGCCTGCCTTCCCCTCCTCCCTGTCTGGCAGCCTCTGGCCCTCCCTGAGCCTCCCTCGGCTTCATGGATGGGAGGAAAAGGAGCCAGGGATGTTGTCTCCCTCCAAATAATTTTATTCATTTTAGGGGGGAAAAAAAATCTGTTGGCATAGCAACCTGGTCTCAGATATTTAGCATTGTCTATGACATAGGAAGAAAAAAAAAACCTTTGTGTGTGTGTGTGTGTGTGTGATTGTGTGTGTGTGTGTGTGATTGTGTGTGTATATGCTGTATATGCAAAATATAAGGCTTTGAGATGAGTTGCTGGCATGACCATTTTTTTTTGAAGCGATCTGTGTTTTCATCAAAATAAATAATGCTAAAAATATTTTTCAAGGTATGGATGTGTGTGTGTGCAGGGCACTATGCTTCTTCTTATATAGGTGCATGTGTGTCTCTATGATGTACACACACACAGCAAAAGGTAAAACATGATTTTTAAAATATGTACATATATATATATATATATATATATATATATATATATATATATATATATATATATATTTGCCGGCTACCATCTATAATTGTAGAAAAACCAGACACTTGCTTCCCAGGGATGGTCCGGTTCGTTCTGGTTCATTCATTTATTTATTGCAACAGTGGTAGTGGCCGAGCTTCCCCCATTTAACCCCTGAAGAATTTCCTGATAGCCATAAAGCGAGGAAGGCTTTGAAGAGGAGGCTGACAGCGACTGTGGGAGCCGAGGGGCTGTCGGATTCCTCAGCATTTTTACTACTGCAAATGTGATTGCCGGGTGCCCTTGTAGTAGCAAAAGGGGTGTGCGCAGGAAGACTTAGTTTTCATGCCTCCTCCCCTTGGCCCCCCCACGCGTGCGCGTGCGCGCTCCCACACACACACAGGCTCGCGCTCTCTCTCTCTCTCTCTCTCTCTCTCTCTCTCTCTCCCATTTCATCCTCAGCATTTGGAACTCTCTATTAGCTTTTCCATCCAAATCTCATTTCTCAGCCAGGAAAATGATTGAAATATTAGTTGTTTTGCCCAAATGGCTGTTAGAGGTCACATGAGCAGGAAGGGTTACTGTACACTGCTTGGCCGTTACATCCAGAACCCATGATGACATCATCCGAGGCCGACCCAGAAATAATCGTTTTTTCTTGTCCTATTTTTCAAACCTGATTTCTACTTTTATTCCCCCCTCCCCGCCCCGCCAAGTCTTTTTTTTTTTTTTTTTTTTTGGTAAGGTTTCAGTGATATCTGAAATTTAGAAGGAATTATAATATTTGAGAGAGCGAGTAGAAAGAGAATGGAGACGAGAGCGGCAATCTATTGCTTATGCCTATTCCATGTGGGAAAAAAAATCTCACAGTTCAATGTAGTCTGCTCGTAAAGAACCCCACTCCCCAGTTCTTTTATGTTGAAGTTTCTTGTGACCCCCTTAATGGGCAATTTTTTTCATCTGAAAGGAATACCCCACTGTGTGATTGAGATCTCAAAATGTCCACTCTAGCTCCTAATGCTTGGTAAGCATCTAGAAAACATGCCTGTGAGTCTTACGGAACATGGAGGGGCTGCCAGTAGTTGCCTCCATGCCACAATGCCTGACAAGAAAACTGTGATTACTACTCACCACAGGCTCCGGTGGGGCTTGTCCCTTTAACCCCCACCTGCTCTCGAGGAGTGGGGGCGGGGGGGGGGGGGGAAGCCATGGGGAGCCCTGGCAGCCAGGGGAGGTGCTGCAAGGAGGGAGGCGGACCTTAGCCCCAGTATTTTCCCCCATTGTGGGGCAGATTCTCTGCTCTCCCTCAGGCCACACCCTCCTCCTTTGCACATCATATATTCATGACTCTCTCCTCCCTCCCTTCATTACTACAGCCATGCCAGAATACTCTCATGCCGGCCTCTGTAAACTCCCACCAGGCCTGCCCGGCGTGGGCTTCGGCCATCACAGCCTTGCCCTCTGTGGCTAATAGAAGCTGCGCCCCTGCCAGCTACTTCAGAGCCTTCAGAAGCACTCAGAATCCTACGGGCTTCAGAGTGACCCCACCCCACCCCTACGCAGGGAAACGTGGCCTCCATCCTTCTAGTGGACTTTTTTTTCCCCCATTTGTCAAAAGGTCTCTGCTCCAACACTGAGTTAGAAACCCGGCAGCCTGGGTTTGGGTGGGGCAGCAGCTGAAGCTTTGGGCACAGACCTCAGTTGTTTTACGGTGCAGCCCCCTCCTGATGGGATGTCTTGAGAGTTGTGGTTATCCTTGGAAGCTCTTCTAAGTCTCTGGTCATTTTTGAGGGAGAGAAATAAACGAATGAAGGGAAGATTGCAGTACGGTGTTGGATGCTTGCACCTGTGTCCCCTTTGGGGCGCTCTAACTATTGGCATGGCTTTTCTCGTGCATGGTTATCAAGTACTTTGATCCTGCTCCCACTAGATGGTCTCAAACACTAGACCCAAGGACTGCCCAAGCTATGAATCTAAAATATTGGAAAGAAGTGTGTAATTTTAGAAAATGGACCATACGCCTTTTTTTTTTCATGCATCCCACCCAGTTTAAGTGAAAAGGACTAAGGTGGTGTAAACAGCATTAAATTAAGTGCAAGGCCATGGGGCAGTGGGGGATCCTATCTCTGGTAATGAAGCCATTGGCCAAACTGGCAGCTGATGGCAATACTAGATTGATGGGTTGATGTGTCAACCATTTGCTTATCGGTTGGTTTGGGTTGTATCTTTTTTCTTTTCTCCATGGTTTTCCTTCTGGTAGAGTTGCTGAGAAGCCACAAAGAGACCTGAAAGGTGATCAGCACAGAGCACAGAAGTACACAAGCTCACTTTTCCGTTGTGAGCTCAGTAAATGAGAATATTTTTCACCTGACTTGCAAACTCTCACCCACAGTCACCACTTCTCAGATGTGTCTTATGAACCCACCTTTTCCACCCAAAACCTAAAGGAGGCCCCAGCAGACACAGCCCTGCTCTCAGTACGGCTCTCTCTGTCGAGTCTCTGAATGAGGTGTGTCAAGTCCATCAACTACAGGCTCTTGCTACTGGGGGCGTGGTTCTCGGGGGCACCTTAAACCAGTTCTGGGTTCCACACACTACTGCCCCCATTGCATGTGGGACATAAGAAAGGTGGCCCTTGAGGGAGCTTTTGGAGTATGGCTTCTTCATTAGAACCTCCCATGAGCAGCCTCTATGAGCCTCTATTTCCTCTTGTAGAGCTAGGAAAAGGGAGAGAATGTGATGGCGCCTGCCCTTTTTCTTACCTTCTGTGAGGAGCTGGTCTATTGCCTAGAGGAAAGCAGTTTATAGCATTCTTCAGGATTGTCTCTCCAAGACCTTGGTCCTTTGAGGTGGGCCATCCTTGAGTCTTACAACCAGCAAACGGAATGCCCCATGTTTGCGTTTTGTGACTGACCCAGGAGAACCATTCTGGTTGTTTAGGTGTTTGATGTCTCTTCTTCTTAAATGTGATGTTCTGGATCCCTGGCAGTTTCCACAGTAAATGGTGACCTAAAAAACATCAAGGTCATGGGGTCTACCAGATGGCTCATTTGTTGCCTCTTAAAGGAAGAATCGGTGGAAAGAAATGGCCGAGCTGCAGGAGCGAGTTCATGACAGACCATACATTAGGAAGCGAGCATTAGGAGAAAACTTAGTTTGAGGTCATCAGAAAAACATGGAAGAGAAACTGGTCTTCTGCCCTGGTACTGTAGATTCTCTTATTTGGCCTTACCAGATTGAGGAGAAAAACTCATAAAAGGGGGGAAATATGTGTTTAGGATTTTGGAAGCACAGATTGACTGAGCTCACCATGTGACATCTTGAATGAGTGTGGCCCATAAGAAGAAAAACCTCACTGCCTCAGCAGGAAGCACTCCAGTGTCACCTCTGAAGAGCCTGGTGCTAACCAGAGAGAGAGAGAGAGTTAGAAAGTGTCCCCTCAGGACAGCACACTAGAGGATGTGTTGCCGATACATGGCAACTCCTGGGACTAAGGGGTGACAGTCAGTGAAGTTCACCCATGTGAAGAGCTAGCTATGACTGTGTGCGTCTATAGCCCCTCTTTGGGGGTGTGGGGGCTACTAGTAGGAACAGACAGGTCCTTGGAGCTCATTGGCCAGCTGAATTAATGGGTTCATCCTCCCAAAGTAAGGTGGAGAGCTTTGAGGATGACACCTAGGGTTGACCTCCAGCCTCCATACGTGCATGCACCCCCACACGTGATGAGTATTGAATACTTCTTTACTAAGAACGCTGCTGATATCAGTTTCTTTTTTTTTAACCTGTGCTGTCAATCAATATGCCCAACCCACATGGCCACTCACTCAGTAAACGTGTATCAAATGGGCAAGTGAGCGAATGAGCTCCTTGCAGCCACCGCCACATGAGGATTTGGATCGAGAAGTGTGCATTTTAGCCGGGCGTGGTAACGCACACGTGTGATATCCCCCACGTGGGAACCAGAGTGAGAAAGAGCTCGAGTTCAAGGCCAGCCTGGGCTGTGTGATGAGATCCTAGCTCCCTTTTAAAAAAAAAAGTGAGAAAAGTGTATGTCAGTTATTCTGTTTTGTGTGTGTGTGTGTGTGTGTGATGGGGAGGGGGGGGAGGAAGACAGAGGCAGGGGGAGGGACAGAGAAAGATGGCAGAATCTCCTAGTATCGTTCATGACTGGAGAACTTGAAACACCCCTAACTTGGGTGCTCTGAAGGGTGCCGAGTCAGGTCTCCGCAGCCAACATGAGGCTCACCGTGTTCTCTGTGAGAACTTGCTGGCAGTGTATTGATGCTTGGCACTGAGGTGACCACCTCCACCAAACACACACACACACACACACACACACACACACACACACACACACACCGCTTTGCTCCTTAGGCAGAGTTAATCCTGGTCACAAGCTCGGGTCGCTCAAGAGCCTGTTGTTCAGTAAGTGGCATTGTCAGCCTTCGTTCTGGCGCATGGGAGGCGCGTTCTGGACCGTAGGTTAAATGGTGTGTTTCAGAACTGGGGCTTCCTAGAATTCAGCGCGGTCGTGTTGAGCAACTGAGAAGTTCCTGTACAAGGTGTCACAGGCCTCCGGTGTGCCACTCACTCGCTGACGCTTGCTTATTATAGTGTGTATATTCTAGGTCTGTGAGGTGGGCAGCAATTCCGACTCAGAAATTATGCGGTCTGGGAGTATAGCTCAGCGGCAGAGTGGATGCTGCAGGATGGGACAGACTAGGAAATGTACTTAATCCTTTCTCAGTGTACGGTGGGATGGAGGAGCCCTGAGTCTAGAAGCCAGGGCCTCATTCATGCTAAGCCTGTGTCCAATCATATCTCCCCTTAAAGCCCACAAGCTGGTGATGGGCAGCTCACTGTTAAATGTACTCTCTCATCAGACTTGCTGGCGCACACCTTTAGTCCTAGCACTCGGGAGGCAGAGGCAGGAGGATCTCTGTGAGTTCTAGGCCATCTTGGTCTATATAGTGAGATATCAGCCAGCCAGAGCTCTATAGTGAGACTCTGTCTAAAAATAAATATAAAAATGAAATAAAGCCCTTTCTCTCCTACCCACTTGTTGAGACCTAGACCTGGGCCGTGAGAAGCAGGGGTATGGGGCCACATTCCTGCAGGGCTGGCAGGAGAAGGAAGGAGCCCAGCAGGTCATTTGTGTTCCCTTGAGTCAAAGGCTCCCCAGACACCATACCCAGTCCACCACACTGAGGAAAACTGGGCCCATCCCTCTCTTCCAAGGAAGGCATCAAAAGACTTCAAGAGGTCAAGTCTTTGCCCAAGATCAGAGGTATAATTGGGACAGAATGAGTATTTTTCCAAAGCAAGCCATGGGTGTGATACCACCACTTATGTTTGGTCCCATCGAGATGTCCCTTATAGAACTATAGTCGCCACATCCCCAGGACCTATAAGAATTAGGTAGTGTGTGGTGGTGGATGCCTTTAATCCTAGCACTTTGGAGGCAAAGGCTCCAAAGGCTCTGGACCAGCCTGGTCTACATAGTGAGTTTCAGATCAGCCAGGGCTTCATGGTGAGTCCCCATCTCAAAACAAAACTAAATTACAACAAAAGAGAACCAAGGTAGTAAGGCCAGAAGTGTGCTAACACCCCTGAGCCCAGTGCCTGAAGTGGGGTGTGGGGGGCCAGGAATGAAACAAGCTTGAGGCCAGGTGAGGCTACATAGTGAGTCCCAAGCCAGCGTGGACAACATGGTAAGGCCCTATCTCCCAGCTGCAGAGATGGCCTGGTCAGTAATGTGTCCACGTCACAATCACAAGGAGCTGAGTTCAGATCCCCAGAACCCATGTAAGAAGCCAGGTCCAGTGGCGTGTGCCTGTAACCTTAACCCAGAGTGGGGTGTGGTGGGGGGTGAGGGGATGACAGGCAGATCCACGAAGCTCTCTGACCAGCCCATCAGGCAGAGTCGGACAAGCTTTGGTTCACTGAGAGACCCTGTGTCAAAAAATTAAAGGTAGAGAAGGGTCCAGGAGAGATGACAAGTGTCAATCTCCTCCTCAGTATCCACACTGGAACAGGCCAGTGCACACACAAGCACGTGCACACACCCACACATCCACCACACATGCACACAGGTTTAAGAGATAAATTCTTTTTTTTTTAATTTTTTATTATAATTTATTTACATTACATGTAGATTGTAATCCCCTCATTGTTATCTTCCTGTTCCCACCCACCGTCTTCTGCCCTATCTGGTCTCATCTGGATAGCCTGCATCCCCCTTCCTCTGTGTGCCCACAGGGCCTCTCCACCAAGGGGCAATGATGAAATCCCGGGCACCAGAGTTCATGTCAGAGGCAGTTCCCCGCTCTCCCCTCCCCTTCTCCATGTGGAGAGTGAGCTGGCCATCGGCTACATCTGAACTAGGGGGTCTCGGTTCTTGGCTGCAATGCCCTTGGTTGGTGCATCAGTTTGTGCAGGCCTCCCTGGGTCCAGATCCGCCAGCCTTGATAGTCTCCTTGTGGGGCTTCTGACGCACACATACACACCCGTCCCCTCCATCCCTCCTTAAGAGATAAAGTACATATAAACTATATAAAATTAGTAGCTTTTCAGAAGTCTACTGACCAGACAGCATATTCTTCAGACAAATGGTATAAACAAGAAATAAGAATTTATAATATAATTAACAAGCATTCAGTGTATTTCCCGTTAAATTTCACAAGTGAGTCAACTCCTCATACTTTCGTTAAGCTTGTCTGTCTACCTTGAGCATGGGGAGATAAAACAGAATCTCCTGGTGGTTTCTAGCTGCTAACCTACCACGTGAGAGTTTGAGTTCACCCTGTGCTATATAGCAAGACCCTATATCAGAAAAACAGCTCTATATGTGCTCAGGGAGACAATTGGAAACTCAGAAATTTTGGTGGTGACAAATGGACGGTTGGGTCTGGAGTCTGAGAAGGTGATTGCCAGAACCGTGGGATGCACTGAAAAGCAAAGCTACTCTCCTGGAAGTCAGCCAGGTACAAGGAGCGCGTGCTGGGCTCTGCCAGGTGTCTTTGTCACACATTTGGCCCAGGTGTGATAAGACAGGAGGTGAGACCATGGTGTGCAGGGACCCACCCCCAGGTAATACAGGAAATGCCCCTCACCTCCCTCCTGGTCTTAGGGCCTCCTGGCATAAGGTAGTCATCTCAGAGCATCGCATGCATCAGCCATGCTTGTGTAGTTTAGATGCATCCTGGTAGCACTAGAGTGAGCCCCGCCTCCCCTCTGGGAACCTCATTAAAGAGGGAATTCCAGAGGGCTGAGGAGATGACTCAGTGGGTAGAGTGCCCGCTGCTAAGCTCAGATCCCAGCACCAAGTGAAAGCCCCGCCCGCCCTGTAGTTTGTGCCTGTGATCTCTGCACACTAGGGAGGTGGAGACTGGAGGCTCCCCAGGGCTTGCTGGTGAGCCAGCCTGGCCCAAATGGTGAGCTCCAGGCTCAGTGAGAGACACCCCCTCAAAAAATAAGGTGGAGACCAGTAGAGGAGAGCTCCCACCATCAACCTCTGGCCTCCTCACCCATATACGTGGGTGAGTGTGGTGTGTGTGTGTGTGTGTGTGTGTGTGTGTGTGTGTGTATCTGTATAAAACATGTCTTCCTGAAAACGGCCACTGTACTGTCATATTTGTTGGGGGGGGGCATCTGAATTTAAAGAGGACTGTATGGTCTCTGTTTTGTTTTTTCCCTGATGTTGTCCTCATGCATAATATAAGCATATGGATTGAAACTTGTACCCATAGCTCAAACTGCTTCCTTGTTTCCCTCTACCAAAATAGAAATACATTTAAGAAAACATTACTGGGACTGGGTGTAGCGAGACAGGCTCGTAATCCCAGCACCTGAGAGACATGAAGGTCAGGGTCCCCTAGGCTACATAGGGACACCCTAGCTCAGGAGAAGGAAAAAAGATGTCTGGGGCTTTAGCTTAGTGGTAGAGAACTCACCTAGTGTTTCATTCCTGAACTAGGCTGGGGGAGCTTGTGGGGGTGGGGGTGGGGAGGTAGGGAGGAGCCAGATAAAGCTGTCACCTGGGATGTGGGGGAGCAAAACAGAAGGATGAAGGGTTTGAGAGCAGCCTGCATAAAGGGCAGACTAGCCTGAGAAACCCTTAGTTTCTTTTCCAGTCCCCAAAATGTAAATAAATAAATAAATAGATTACTCAGGACTGTAGTGACAAAACACGTCACCCATTTCCTTTAGAGTACTAGAGGGCTGCGGGGTGATGTTGTTCCTTGTCAGACGGTCTTAAAATAACCTCCGCTCTCAGTCCTGCAGAAGAACATCCTTCTGAATGAGACATGCATATGAAGCCACACATTCTCTCAGCCAGGAAGGGTTAAAGTCCAGTCCCAGGGCAGCCTCTGTAATAGTGGTTCTCAA
This sequence comes from Acomys minous, assembly GCF_964271855.1. NCBI lineage: Eukaryota > Metazoa > Chordata > Mammalia > Rodentia > Muridae > Acomys > Acomys minous. The sequence continues at coordinate 91,463,262 of NC_140498.1, read as the reverse complement.
CCCTCCTCCCGCTGCCACCCTTTCATACCCTTCCTCGTGTTGTGGCGATCCCCAACCATAACATTATTTTGTTGCTACTGTTACGCATCTCAATGTAAATAGCTGACAAGCTTCCCCCATGGGAGTCACGCCCCACAGGTTGAGAACCCCTGCTCTGTAGTAAGGACCCAGTGGAGAGTGCAGGGACACCTTTCTGACAAGAGCAGACGCACACACCATCGGTGAAACACCATTTGACCCACAAAGTGAAAACAGTGCAGAACACTATTAGCAGTGTGGGATTTTTCCAAGAAAACTTGTTTGGGGGTGCAGCAGGGATGGGGCACATTCTTGGGGGGGGTCACTAGATCATAAAGTGAAAAGCCAAGTGTACATTGTGACGCTGAAAACCAAGGGCTTTTCTTTCTTTCCTTTCTTTCTTTTTTATTTATTTATTTATTTTTTATTGGTTTTTCGAGACAGGGTTTCTCTGTGTAGCCTTGGCTGTCCTGGACCCACTTTGTAGACCAGGCTGGCCTCGAACTCACAGTGATCCACCTGCCTCTGCCTCCCGAGTGCTAGGATTAAAGGCGTGCGCCACCATGCCCGGCTGCCAAGGGCTTTTCTAAAATCAGGGAAAGGAGAAGGAAGCGATTGGCAGCTCCACCAGGAAAACGGGAAGGGCAAGTAGCTGTCGGAGGAGGCTGGAAAATGCCAGGAGGAGGTACCAGGCTGCAGGCTCCCATGGCAGCCTTGGGCTTACTGGACATTGAATCAAAAATGAATTAGAGCCGGGATGGTGGTGGTGCATGCCTTTAATCCCAGCACTTGGGAGGCAGAGGTAGACAGATTACTGTAAGGTTGAGGCCAGCCTGGTCTACAAAGTGAGTCTAGGATAGCCCAAATCTAACACAGAGAAACCCTGTCTCAGGAGGAAAAAAAAAATGAATTAAGGAAAAATGGTCCTGGGAAACTCAGAAACACTTTCTCCTTTTTAGGAAAAATGTTATTGTAACTTTGTTGCCAGCTCTTTAAGGGATGGGGCGAAGGGAAACACAGGGCTTAAAAACTCCTGTGTGTATGTGTATGTGATGTGTTTATATGAATGACTGCTAAAAATATATGAATGACCTCTCTCAAGTCTCAATTTCCCTATTAAGTGAGACCAGTAGCACCTACCTCATGTGAATATACAAGAGCTAAACAAACGAGGTGGGTTTTGAGGCTGCCAGCGTGTCCAGCTGAGCACACCTCACATCCCCGCTCCAGGCCGGCATTTGGAGGCCAGTGTTTGGGGGGGGGCTCTCCCCCTCCGTCCCACGCGATGCCCCAGGTGACCCGAACTCTGTGCCCCAGAGGCCAGTGTCTGGGGGAAGGGGCTCTCCCCCTCGGGGGGGGGGCTCTCCCCCTCCGGCCCACGCGGTGCCCCGGGTGACCCGAACTCTGTGCCCCGGAGGCCAGTGTCTGGGGGGAGGGGCTCTCCCCCTCGGGCCTACGCGGTGCCCCGGGTGACCCGGACTCTGTGCCCCGCACCCCGCTTCAGGTTACACGGCAGATCCATGAGCATGAGCAGGAGAACGAGTTGCGGGAACAGATGTCAGGTTACAAGCGGATGCGGCGCCAGCACCAGAAGCAGCTGATCGCCCTGGAGAACAAGCTGAAAGCAGAGATGGATGAGCACCGCCTCAAGCTGCAGAAGGAGGTGGAGACGCACGCCAACAACTCGTCCATCGAGCTGGAGAAGCTGGCCAAGAAGCAAGTGGCTACCATAGAAAAGGAGGTCAGTAAACGGGAGACGGAGGAGATGGGGAGCACTGTGGCCAGGCTGAGGGTCCTACCTGAGATTCTTACCATGGGAGGCAAAATTAGTAGGTGGCTTCAGTTGGGAGAATGGCTCCCTCCACAGTGGCCTGGGAAGGTGCCACTGTCTTCCATGTCTGCCCTGGGCCTGCTCTCCTCCTGCTCTCGCCCCTTTAGTGAGGACCATCCCAGCCACTGGCCACAGGGAGGATTTAATCTGGCTGTGATTTGGGTTTTTCTGAGGAAGGGTCTCTCTTCCTCATCCATGTCCTCAGCCAGTTTCATTACTTTAATATCTCTTGGTAGTGCTGGGGATGGAGCCAGGGCCTCCGCACGCTCTCCTGAGGGTCACTCTCGGGCCCTGTAGACTAATTTGGCAAACATTCTCTCTAGGTGTGTTGGAACGCACCTGTAAGCTAAGGGATGTGGGTGCTAGAGCAGGAGGATCCTAAGTTCAAGGCCTTCCTGGCTTATATCGTGGTACCCCATCACGCTTAAAAAAAAAAAAGGTAAAATTACAAGACAACGAATCAAGATACTGCCTTTATTACTGTTAAATGCTCGCTGTTAGAAGGGACCGATGGGCCAGGCATAGTGGCACAGACCTATAATCCTACCGCTGATTCCTGGGGCCTACTGGGTAGCTGGCTTAGCTTAATGGGTACCAAACCTTAGGCCAACGGGAGACCTTGTCTCCACAAAGTGATGGGTGGGGGTGGGGAGGGGGGTCAAGCAGGGGATAGCTCAACAGATAAGAGCACACTCACCATGCAGGCATGAGGACACGAGTTTGGGGCCCAGGGCCCTCCACGGGCATGGTTGTGTGCACACCTGTAAGTCCAGTGCTGTGAGGACGGAGACACGAAAATCATGGGGCTTGCTGGGAACTAGCCTAGTTTCAGACCCAGCAAGAGCCAGTGTCTCAAACCAGTAAGCAGAAACTGATGGATCAGGGCACCCAATGTTGCCCTCTGGCCTCCGTGAGTGTGCACACACACGCACAAGCATCTCCTCCTCCCCGTGAACATCCACCACACACACATACACACACACATGCACAAGCATCTCTTCCTCCCCGTGCATATCCACTACACACACACACACACACACACACACACACACACACACACGGATAAATAAATAATTAAGTGACAAGGTGGGTGGCCCCCAAGGAACAACGCCTGAGATTGACCTCTGCTATCCACACACATATGCACATGCGTGCACACACATAGGCACATTTCTGGCCCACCTTCATTATTTCCTCTATCATTTAGGAATGTGTTTTTAAGATGCAGAAGAACCACAGGAGTAGATCTTTCATTATCTGTCGGGGCTGGGGGGACGTTATCTGGCACCCATGGGCAGCTGAGTCCCCTGTGAGGCTCAGGCTGACCTTGGCCACCTCTGTCGTCCTCTTAGGCAAAGGTAGCCGCAGCGGATGAGAAGAAGTTCCAGCAGCAGATCCTGGCCCAGCAGAAGAAGGATTTGACAACTTTCTTAGACAGTCAGAAGAAGCAGTACAAGATTTGTAAGGAAAAAATAAAAGAGGTAAAAACGCACAGGCCCATGGTCGCCAGCCGCACCCTGAACTGGCTCAGAGCCTGAAATGGCCCATCCTGCACTGCAATGGGCAGTTCTGACTTCTCATTAGAGTTGTTGAAGGCTGATTAGAAGCAGAGGGTTAAACGCCCCTCCATCCTGCCATCCTCACTGGGCCTGGGGTGGAGTTTGAAAATGCGCCTTTTCAATGGGATGCCAATGTCGCTGAGCCAGAGGCTACAATTTTGGAACCGTTGGCCTAAGTTCTACTTTTCCTTTTCTTTTTTCTTTTTTGGTTTTTCGAGACAGGGTCTCTCTGTGTAGCCTTGGCTGTCCTGGACTCGCTTTGTAGACCAGGCTGCCCTTGAACTCACAGAGACCCACCTGCCTCTGCCTCCCCAAGTGCTGTATTAAAGGCGTGCGCCACCACGCCTGGCACATTTTCTTAAGAACATTTACGATACCGTTCTCCAGCCTGTTCTCCACACGTCGGCCATTTTACAGCCTGTTGTACCATCTCATCCCTTTAAAGCCCACCGTCCACCCAGTGTTCTCAGAGAAGGCTGACATTCTAGAGACACCTCATGGTCCACCACCAGCCTCCCCTTCCTCCATGCCTCCCCCCCCCACACCCCCCACCCCATCTGCTCACAGCTGCTGCATCTGCAGAGAAGCCCTTGAGTCCCTCAGATGTGACAAGCCCTCCCTCCCCTAGGGCCTTTGCACAGGGCGTTGCTTTACCCCGTCTGCAGTTCTGCACAGCTCATCCCTTCCCCTCCTTGTAAGAGTTAGGATTGATTTACTGAAATCTTATCTTAAACATTACTTCCCCAGGGAAGCCTTTCCTAACCGCCTTGGCCAAGATACACGTCTTCCGTTTCAAGAAACTAGAGTTTTTAATAATTATTCAAGGAACTTGCTTAGCTCTTAAGAACCACAAAAGCAGAGACCATGTCTGGTGCTGCCCACGACAATATATGGTGGGATGAGTCTATCTGCTACATGAATAGATGATTCTAGAAGGTTTGGTTGAAGAGTGCAGATGGACTTAGGAGAGGGCCCAGAGGAACTGCACTTTTATCTGAGAGCTTACCTTGTTCATTCTCCTTTTTCCAGTATTGACAGGTGAATTTCCGGTGCTTCGGCATTCTTCCCCCTCTCATAAGGTTTAGGATTCCTTCTCTGCAGGCTTCCTAGGTGTATTAAGGTTTAATAAAGTACAGGCTTGGGCATTGCCTCAGTGAAGTCATATGCTAAAGCTCAACAAGCTGATTGGTGGGTGGACAGCACGGGGGTCTAGTGAGGAACCTGGGAGCGGTCAGGAGGGGTAACTAGGGGGCTCTCAGGCCCTGCCCAGGTGAGACGCTGCTGCAGCTGACCCATGCTGACTGAAGGCAACGGTCTCTGGCTCTCTAAGTTCTGGGAGCTAGAGAGGAAAGCCCCATAAAGAAAAAGGTCTGCATGCTGTTCAGGTTTTTGTTTGTATTTTTCCTTTATGGGTTGACAGCATATTGCTGGATCTTGGAGATTGCTTTGATTTTTTTTTTTCCAATAGGAATTTTTACAATTTCCCTCCACTCCAGACACCTTCTCCATTATCAAATCTACATGTTTATTCCTCCTCTGGAGGCCCACTCTTTACAAGCATGCCTGCCACCTTGGGCATTTCTAACACCAAGATATTGGGGTCAACATATACCTTTAGAAGATTCTCCACAAAATACCCATTCCAGAGTCCTGCCCCACCCCCACCCCCCAGGTTAGCATCAGCTCACCATACTTAGATAACAGAAAGCCTTGGGGCCCCAACCCAACCTAAGGTGGCCCCAGCCACTTACTGAGTGGAATGTGCTTGGCGTGTGTGTTTGGATACCGTCCAGAATGTCACCTGTGGGCCAATCACAGGGTATGGGAAGGACTTTAATAAGTCAGGCTTGATTTCGAGTGACTTTTTATGGCCACATTTAACACCCAGACACCCAGACTCAAGGCTCATGCTGAACCTAGTGGGTGACGTCATGGCATAAAGAGATGCATCAGCCACCCCACTCTGATTTGTAACCACCTGTTGGCTAAGGGCAAAGCTGATCTAAATGGCGGTGCAGCAAACACTAAGAACAGCAGGTGCTTTCAGGGGCAAGCTAGATGGTATGAATGAAGGCGAGTGAGTCTACTGTGCTCTCTCCAGAAGCATCCTCCTGCCCTCCCCATAGACCAGCATCCCAACCTCTTCAGTTCCCATCCCTCTTCACGTTTCCAGGAAGCCAGAGGGGAAAGCGCCTGTGCGTGACTCCCAACCCTCTCTGGTCCCAAACAAAGCATAATTCCTTTTCTCCTGAATTCAAATTAGCTTCAGCCGCAGTGCCTCTTCCTGAATGTGAAACCATCCACTTCCCTTCAAGTCTTCTGTCGCCTCCCTGGTCCAAGCCACTCTGTTCCCTTACCTTGACCTTCCCAGGAGACTCCCAGCTGCCTCCACAGACACAGCCTTGCCTGCCCTCTGTTTTGCTCTCTGCACTGCAGCCAGCAGCCAGCAGCCAGCAGCCAGCTTCTTACTCATTAGGACACTCCCCCAAACAATGTATCCATTCCTAGACGGAAGACCATTGGTGTGCTGGGGGTGTAGCTTGTGGGTAGATGCTTGTTTAGCATGACTGAGTTAATCAAGTCTAGGAGTTCAACCCTGAGATTTGAGTGAAAACCATCACCAAGTCCAGGTCCACAAGGCTTTGGTGGCCATAAGCTGGCCAGCCATGTGGCTGTCAGCTCTTATGGACTCTCACTCACTCACCTCCTGTTACCCCTCGACCGGTTATTTCCACCTTGTGCTAAGATGCTTTCACCGGCTGCCCTCTCCATCCGTGATATCAGAATGTTGGTTCTCTGCACTTCCCCTGGTTAACTCCCACCAAGTCTTTCAAATGTCTACACAGTTGCTACTGAGGTCAAATGCTTTCTACTCAACATTCCTTCGGGATTCCAGTCCGTCCCTTGAAGGCAGGTTTGACAGTCACTTCCGTTCATTTCTATGGCTGCTAAGTCTGCCTTTGATTCTGGTTTATCCATTCCCTTGAGTGTCAAGGCACCATGATCTCTTCTTGCTCGCTCACCTGCCACACCTACTAGTCCCCACGTTGGGGCTTAGAGTCACTGCGTGATGACTGGACAAGTGATCTCTGAGAGTGAGAAGCCAGAGCGAGGCAAGCTCAAGTATCCCACTCACTTAGCACTCAGGGAGTTGGGGGAGAACACAAATGGGGGGGGGGCAGGGGCTGGTGCACCACAAAGCCTTTCGGTGCTGAGATCCACACTCACTGTCTACGCCGCTTACCCCGTTCCTCGGTGTCGTGCCGCTTGATGGACGTGGATGCGTTTGTGTTGTCGTTGTCTTCAGGAAATGAACGAGGACCACAGCACACCCAAGAAGGAGAAGCAGGAGCGGATATCGAAGCATAAAGAAAACCTGCAGCATACGCAGGCCCGAGGAGGAAGCCCACCTGCTCACTCAGCAGAGACTGTACTACGACAGAAACTGCCGCTTCTTCAAGCGGAAAATAATGATGAAGCGCCACGAGGTGGAACAGCAGAACATTCGGGAGGTATTTGTCACGCCGAGGCCTTCCCAGGGGCAGTGGGGGGTCCGTCTCCTCCGTTCCTGAGGCCGTAGCCATAGCCGTTAGCACAGTGCCAGAGTCGCATGCAAAAACACGCCGGGGAATGAAGTTTCCTCTGATAAGAGAGGAAGCCATTTGCAGCATATGGATCAGCCTTAAATAGATGAAAAGCTGTGTTATAATAAGGCGCGCGGGCATCCTACCATGCAAGACAGAACACAAGGTAGAGCAGGGGGGAAACTTCCGCTCTTGGCCTGCTTGTCGGGGTCGCCTCGTGTTTTGTGACTCTACACGAAACACTTAAATGACGTCTGAGCATCACCACGTCCGCTCTGGCATCGGGTGCCTCAGAGTGCCTCCTTTGTGCCAGGCCCTGTCTGTGGCAGATACCAGGGCTACCAAGCAGCACCTGGCTGCCAAAGCCTGGGAAGGGAAACAGACACAGCAGACTAGCATCGGTCTCCTGCCTACCGGGCAGTCACAGGCATACAGCTAATGGGGGGCATGGAGCTGAGACTTGGAGATGTGGGCAGTCAGAGATCTGGGTGTTTGGAAGGCAGCCTGAGAAACTAGGGGAACTGGCTGGAGCAGGCTGAAGGCTTCGTTCAAAGTGAGGCCTTCAGACTGGACCCTGAAGGCAGTGCGAGCCATCAGAGGCTTCTAGGCAGGGGAGTGACCTGACAAACGCCAGCTTGGCTTTGAAGAGCTAAAGCAACAGTGTGAGACCCAGGCTGCCCCGGTGAGAGGCAAAGAGCAGCGAGGGAGGCGGGAGGGCTTCCTCTATGAGTTCCCGCGCGGAGGAGTCTGTAGCACAGAAATGAGAGGTTGCATCAGACAGGCATTCCTAAAGTCAGCCCTGCCGTCCTCACCACTCTCAAACAGGAGTCCAGAGTGAGATCTGCTCTCGAGAGTGAGGCAGGATCACGAGTTGGAGGCTAGCCTGAGCTACATTGCAAGCCCACGACTTGGAAAAACAATGACAGTGGAGCTAAGGGGGTAGCGCCGTAGGTAAAGTGCCTGCCACACAAGCACGAGGGCCTGACTTCAGATCCCAGCACTGAAGTGAAGCTCCAAGTGCAAGTGTGGGCCTGTCATCCCTGCATTGGGGAGGCGGAGGCAGGAGGATGCCTGGGGTTGGCTGTCCATCCAGTCTAGGCTGATCAGGCGTCTCTAGGTTCAGTGAGAGATGCTGTCTGAAAATATAAAGTGGAGAGATTAAGGAAGTTGACACATCATGCCAACATCTGGCATCGGACACACTCACACACATATATACACACAATCAAAGCATAACTTTAATAATAATAATAAACTGAGCGTGGTGGCTCACGCCTTTAATCCCAGCACTTGGGAGGCAGAGGCAGATGGATCAGTGTTAGTTTGAGGCCAGCCTGGTCTACAAAGGGAGTACAGGACAGCCAAGGCTATACAGAGAAACCCTATCTTGAAAAACTAAAAAAAAAAAAAAAAACTGCCAGTCTTCCAGCTTGGGAGATTAGGTGGGCATGATGGCCCTCGATGAAATGGAGGCTATAGAAGGCATGCCAGTCTGTCAGGAATGCATCAATAATCTGAGAAGTCATGCCGCTGAGCCATTGGGGGAAATACTCAGGGTTCAGAAAAACCCAGTCCACACCTGCGAGAGGGAAGCACCCACTTCAGGTACCATTAACAGAAGAGGAGCCAGGGCAAGTGTTTCAGAAAACCTTTTCTGGTCGAGTGGTGGTGGCTCACGCCTTTAATCCCAGCACTTGGGAGGCAGAGGCAGGTGGATCTCTGTGAGTTCAAGGCCAGCCTGGTCTACAGAGCAAGTTCCAGGACAGCTAGAGCTGTTATACAGAGAAATCCTGTTTTGAAAAAGAAAAGAAAACCTTTTTTGTTTTTTGTTTGTTTGTTTGTTTTTCTGAGACAAACTCTCCTTGTGTGGGCCAGCTGCCCTGCACTGTCAATCCTCCCGCCTCTGCCTCCTGAGTGCAGGGCTCACAGGTGTACTCTCATCGGTGTTCGAACCAGAAGAAAGAGCAAAGCGAACTGGAATTTGCTCACCACCAGCCATTCCAGACCAGCCAGGCTCTGGGTTCGTGCTTTGAGATCTGGAAAGGCGACAGTGGTGGACATTTCTGGTCAGGGTGGTGATTTGACACACAGTAGACCAGAGGGGAGGGGGCTCTGGTTTGGAGTGACACGTGGGTTGATTAGGATGCAGGGTTTCTAGTGAAGCTCAAACTTACCCCAAGGGGATGAAAATGGGTTCTAGGATAAAGAGATGTCTAGACCTGGTGATGGGGTGGGGCCCTCTGCTGGGCCAGAGTCCATAGACAGTGGAGCTGTTGTGTGGGATATGAGTAAACAGAGAAGAGGAAAAACCAGAAAAAGTTCATTCCGGGGGCAAGAATAACAACAAACATTTGAGAAAAGCTGTTTAGAGAGAAGAGACTAGAAGCAAAGTGATCAAGTGTGAGAAACGGGGTGCAGACAACACAGCAGTGGGACAGTCCAAGGCAGCTGGGTCTGAAACCCAGTTTCCAGTGGAATAAACGGGATCACACTGCTTAGTTGGCACTGTTTGCCTGCACACAGAACCCTCAGCCCCACGTGCAGCAGCACACAATTGGGCTGTGATAGCTCACACCTGCAATGCCAGCACTGGGGCCGGTCTGAGCTGCAGGAAACCCTGACTTAAGAAATGAAAGAAACAAGACTGAGTCCTGGCAGCCAATGAGAGGAGAGATGAGGATAGAATCAAAATTACTTTCCGGATTGAGACTTGAGACACTTAAGTCTAGCTAGAAGCAGCAGCTTCAAGAGAGCTTTTGATATGCCAGGCGTGGTGGTGGCGCACGCCTTTAATCCCAGCACCCGGAAGGCAGAGGCAGGCAGGTTGCTGTGAGTTCGAGGCCATCCTGGTCTACAAAGTGAGTCTAGGACAGGCAAGGCTAGACAGAGAAACCCTGTCTCAAAAAACCAAAAGAGAGAGGGGGTTATGTTTTGGTAAGAAATTAACTAAGCACTGAATGTTCTGGATCTGCCAGAAACCGAAAATGAACTATGGCAGCAGGTGCCATGAATAAAGTACAAGCTGAGGACCCCAGTTCGGATCCCCTACACCCACGGGAAGCTGGCCTCACAGTGCACCCATGTCTATAATCTCAATGCTCTTATGGCTCAAACAGTAAGAAGGGGCTAAAGACAGGAGAACCCTGACCTCCACATGCATGCATGGCATGGCATGCTCTCACATTCTCACACACACACCAGATACAGACACATGCCATGTACACACACACACACACACACACACACACACACACATTTTAAAAATAAAAGTTAAAAGCCCCATAGCTGGTTAGAAATAAAATCTTTTTTTTTTCATCTGACAATTACTGTTATTCCAAAAGCAGATATTTAGGGGTATTTTGTAGCCAAGGGGGTCAGTTATAATCAATAAAAGTTATAGAAAGTAGCTAGTCCCCAACATGATTTTTACAACAACAACTGTGGTCACGGAAGGCAGCTATGCTCACCACTGTCCCCCTAATGCCGCACAACAACCGTGTTCATGAAGCGGCGGCTCATCGGTTAAGATCGCTCACTGCTCTTCAGTGCATCCAGCTCCTGCACGGTGCCTCACAGCCACCTGTAACTGCAGGTCCAGGGGATCCCGTGCCCTCTTCTGACCTCCAAGGACACAGCACACAGGTGGTACACACAACACACACACACACACACACACACACACACACACACACACGGATAAAGGATAACCCTGTGAGAGTATTTTTTTTTTTTTTATTAAAGGTCCAGATTTTCCTTTTTTTAGTTTTTTTCTAGAACCATGTTCATGGAAATGTTCATGTTTTTCTATCTACACAAGAACACTGAAAAATATAAAGTATAATATGAAAAGTTCTTTCTCACTATGGACTAGAAGTTGCCTACACTTAAGGTACATAACCCTATGCTCTGACATAGTGTGCATTGGAAAATTATTGTATTTGAATTAATTATGATATCCATTAGCCCTGTATAGTTGTTGCTTGTTTGTTTGTGCACTGTATGCAGTATGTGTCAGTGTATATCTCTGTGTGCATGTGCATTGTGTAATTGTGCATTGCACATTTCATTGTGTATGCATGTGCATTTATTATGTGTTTTACTATTGTGTGCATGTATCATGTGTATATGCATGCATTATGTGCAAGTGTATATATGTGTGAATGCATTATGCACAAGTGTATATGTGTGCATGTATTTATGTGCAAGTGTATATGTGTGTGTGCATGTATTATGTGCAAGTGCATGCATTATGCGCAAGTGCATATTTCTGAAGAGATTTCTGACCCATCCTTACAAATATAAGCATGACAAGCTATTGTCATTATGCTGTCCTTTAGGGGTCCAGGAATTATTCATCTTGCATAATAAAAAATTGGTGCTTTTTTTTTATCAACATTACCCTTTCTTCATAACTTCATATCATCTAGGTTCTACCCCCAAGACAGCCAAACATTATTTAGCATACATTATTCTAGATCCCCTCCCCCTATAGCTTACAGATGACTTTAACTTTGTGGCATTATCTGCAAGCAACAGAAACAAACTCTGGCTGGCATAAGCATGGTAATGAATATTTTCAAGAATCATTTATTTTTGTTTTATGTATATGGATGCTTTGCCTGCATGTGTAAGAGGCCAGAAGGAGGTGGTATATTCCCCCCTAGAACTGGGATTATAGTTGCTTGGAGCCACCACCATGTGTGTGCCAGGAACCCAGCTCAGAACAGCAAGCTCTCTTACCTACGGCGCTATCTCTTGAGCCCCAGAAGTAACTGTGGGGGGAAAGGGGAAGGTAACAGGGATGTTGGAACGAGCCAGGAATGGTGAGGAGACGTGCTAGAAAAGCACCTCCCATGATGGAGAAGGCAAGAGCTGGGCTCCCCTGCACACGGCCACTGGGCTCTGTCTCCTCCGACCCTGTTCATGTAGCACTTCTGTACCGACCTCAGTTTCCAGCCAAGTGAGGATGTCTAGCAGAACATTCCTCAAGTGGGTAACCTCCTCTCCTTAACGTGACACCCCAATTCCAGCAAAGATGGAGTCCTTTCTCAAAGCAGAAGAGGATGGCTGGGGGCGGGGGTTGGGGCAAGTGCAGAAATACCAGATGCCCACCATACTGTTTTGTCTACCTTTCTCTAAAGATTTATTTATATATTATGTATACAGTGTTCTGCCTGCATGTGTGCCTGCCTGCCAGAAGAGGGCACCAGCTATCATTACAGATGGCTGTGAGCCACCATATAGATGCTGGGATTTGAACTCAGGACCTCTGGAAGAACAGCCAGTGCTCTTAACCTCTGAGCCATCTCTCCAACTCAGCCTTTCTCCATTTACTGTGAAGCATGTGGAGCACTGCCCTGTTCTCCACAGCGTCACAGGATTTACCAGTAGTCACAGATCTTTATCTAATGCGCCTTCTCTCAGGGCATCTTCATTATCTGTTGGGGTGGGGGTGGGGGTGGGGGTGGGGGGACATTATCTGTCCCCTGTGAAGCTCAGGCTGACCTTGGCCACCTCTGTCATCCTCTCAGGTGAACGTAGCCGCACTACAGAGAATACCTTTGTATGTTTTTAATATCTCGGAGTGTGGCTCAGTGGTAGACAGCGCACCTAGAACCCGTGGGGCTGTGGGTTCTGAGTGTGGCTCAGTGGTAGACAGCGCGCCTAGAATCCATGGGGCCGTGGGTTCCACCTCCAGCTCTGCAGAAAAATCAGTCAGCAAGCATTTCCAGGCGCACATACTTTCATAGCTGTGTCTCAGAAGTGGAACCTCTGATCAAAGTTTTAGATACATTTCACAGAGGGCCAGCAAAACAGCTCAGGTGGTGAAGGTGATTGCTGCCAAGTCTGGGGGCCTGAGCTTGATTTCCGAAAACCACATGGAAGGAGAGAACTGACTTCCACATGCACCCACATACATACACTCATAAAGTAATAAAAAACTTAAAAATAGACAGACAGATAGACAGTTACCATCATCACCCCTTAGGCATCTGTAGTTCCACCAGCAAACCTAATTCCTTCATAGCTGCCTGAGCCATCAGGGGTCCTTTTAGCTCACGAAGCAAACAGAAAGGAACTCCAGAGTCTGTTTGAGCCCGCTTAACCCCACCCAAGACCCGGAACTAAGAACTCGCTAACTACACAGCCCAACACACCATCACTGTGAAGTTTGTATTCCGAGCCAGCTGTGGGTGCCACACCTGTAACACTAGCGCTCAGAAGGCTGAGGCAGGAGAATCATGAGTTGGGAGGCCAGACTGGGCAACTTATCGAGACCCTCTCTCAAAGTACCACTTGGAAAGGGCTGGAGGTTGGGGTTAGTGGGAGAGCCCCTGCCTCACAGAAAAGGAGACAGCTGCCTCTGCCTCCTTCTCCCTCAGGGAACATGGACCCTAAGTGCATTGGTGGGCAAGGTCACCAATGTTATCACCTCTGGTTCAGTTGATTTTGGTGGTTTTATACAAGCCACAGGCATGCATGGCTCTAACATAAAATGTAGCATCAGTGTCTAGAACATTCTATCACAGACTGGAAAAATAGAGCATGGGAAGACACACCTCACTGGGGCATCTTTTCACAGAAATGTTGTAAACCTGAGAACCAGAGTTGTAGCCTCCATTTAGCTTCACAGAAGTTGTACATGACTAGACATTGAGTCCCCCAGTGCCTCACGGTCACATATGGAAAGTCTTTACAAGGAGGCCTCAGAGTGGTGGCACATGCCTTTAATCCCAGCAGGAGGCAGAGGCAGGAGGATCTCTGTGAGTTCAAGGCCAGTCTGATCTATGCCAGCCATACTGTCTCATTCATACACACGCACACGCACACACACACACGCGCACACGCACACATACACACGCGCACACACACACACCACACACGCACGCACATGCGCACACACACACACCACACCACACACACACACACCACTTGCAAGGTTGCCACCTTACAGGGACGCAGTTAGAATTAAGCTGTATGAAATGATTTGTTTTTAATTGAGAAGTGGGCATCGTAGGGCATACCTGAAGTCCCCACTATCCAGGAGGCTAAGGCTGAGGCAGGGGAATCACTTAGGTGTATGAGTTGGAAACCAGCCTGGGCACCCTAGCAAGACTCCCACGTAAAAGAAAAAGAAAGATGAAAGCGCATTGCATGTTGCCACTGTAGACATGGCAGTGGATTCTGGAGAAGATGGGTATGAAAGGGTTCCCTGTGCCTTGAACTAGTACAGGCAGCTGGCCATCTTACACCTCACCAACTCAGAGACAGGACCCAAGATGAAGGGGCCAGCCTAGACACTGCAACCCAAAACCATTTTTTTCTGTATCATACACAACATCTTCTAAATAATGTGTGAAAACCAAATCTAAGCGATTCTATGTTCATTATTCATTTCTGAGCACAGAAAAACAATAGCACACGGTCACATTCTGATGCATTTTCTTGAGGTCTGTCATTTCATCTTCACGAGCCTTGTTCGCGCTGGGTGGGAAGGTCCTGAGTTTATGCCTGAAGAAACTGAAGTGTGCTTTAGTTAGGGCCTTGCCTGTGTAGAAAGCTTGCCAGAGGCACAGCCAGCCCGTCACTGGAAGGACCAAAGCTGGCTCTGACCTGAGCATTGCTTGGATGACTCCCAAAGAACACCCCATGCACCCAGAAAGTCCAGTGCAAGTGCTCTTGGCACCCAGAGCATCCTATGCAGGTGTCCCTCAGCACCTGGAGTCACTCCATCCAAGAAGAGAAGCCTGTGATCACCACTGAAGGCTCTCACTTGATGTCTTTTCTTTTCGGTCTCCCAGCAGCTTGAGTGTCAGTTGGGCCATAAAGCCCAGCTCTGGGGCTCATGACACAGTGCCATGGAAGGGAGACCTTCACCCACTTATAACAGAGCTTTCCTTGGCCCGCTCTTAAGTTCTTGGATTGATCATGTGATCTGTGGGGAGGTTCACTTTCCTGTGGTATCACCTAATGGCCACTCACTGATCTTTGAAAGAAGGCATTTAGTTGGGGCTGGAGAGACGGCTCTGTAGTTGAAAGCACTGGCTGGTCTTCCAGAGAACCTAGCACCCACATGGTGGCTCACAGCCATCTTTAACTCCAATTCCAGGGGCTCTGACACCCTCCTCCGGCCTCTTCCAGCATTCATATGGTGCATTTTACACATAGTGCAGGGAAAACACTCATAGACATGAATAAAAATTCTTTGTAAAAGAGGACGTTTGGTGGTCCTTGCAAAGAGGCAAAAATAAAACAATAGAGAGACATGCTGGGGAGCTGGAGAAAGAGGCCCTGGCAGAATTCACTTTCGGGAATTGAAACATTTAAACTATGTTTACATTGTAGCTACTCCTGCAACTTAAAAATTCGCCCCAGGGACACCCTTGTTCCAGCTCCATCCCTTGTGCCTGTGTTGGTATCCAACACATGCTACATGCATGTACAATACTAATAATGCTTGCTAAATGCACACTATGGTGGTGCTGGAAGCTATGGGTATGAGGGCCGGCCAGTGTATGCAAGCTACTTAGAGTCACCCATTACTAACATCCCTGTGAACGCTAACACCTCAAGTCTTCTCCTCCCCTCACAGATGCCAAGAGAGAGGTGAGGCAGTTGACCCCCTGCCAAGTCCAGCCACCCCAACCTTCTCAGCTAGTGAGAACACCTTCCCCAAAACTCTGCAGCACACACTGTTTTCTGGAGCAGCCTCTTCCCAGCCCTGCTTTGTAACCCTTTTCAAGCTGTGCAGAGTCTGTTTGCTTGCCTTGGTTAAGAACTGTTGGAATTTCTTTGGGCTGGCTTAAGTCAGGCTGCTCCTGCAGAAGTACTGGAACCCTGAAGCCACCCAGCAGTCAGCACTCAGGAGGCAGAAGCAGGCGGGGCTCTGTCTCAGGGAGGAAAAACAAAAACAAAAAAACAGAACAGAACAAAGCCCTCAGTAGTAGTTTAATGCGCTGGACATAGTGGTGGGCTGAAAAGCAACCAAGACTTGGTACAAATACTCACTGCCTCTCTCTCACTCTCTCTCTCTCTCTCTCTCTCTCTCTCTCTCTCTCTCTCTCTCTCTCTCTCTCCCCCTCCCTCCCTCTCTCCCCTCCCTCTCCCCTTCTTTCCCCCTCCTTGTCTCCTTCTCTCCCTCCTTCCCTCCCCCTCTTCCCTTCTCCCCCAACTCCCCTCTCTTCTGAAGTCTAGCTTTATATAAGCCTCACCCATATGATGACACCCCATAGTTCCTGTGTGTGCCGTCACCCCAGCCACCACAGAGACAACTGGCCCTGGGTCCCAGCTCCACACTCCTAGGAGAGGAAATAAATTGGCCCAGGTTAGGCCATCCGCCCACCTTGGATCCAGTCAGCATCGAGACCAGCACCTGCTTTAACATGCGTCTACCTTACATGTCGCCATTAGAGTGTCCCCCAAGTCGAGGGCAGCAGCCACAGCTTAGCCAACACTAGCATGAATCCAGGGCTCATGGGTTAGGTCTTTGCAACTGGTGAATTTAGGAAGAGTCCGAGGATGTAGCTCAGCGGTCCAGCAAGCCCAGGGCCCGAGGTTCAGTCCCCAGTTTGGAGTAAGAGATGAAAATAGTCTCAGGTTAGTGGGTAAAAATGTTTCATTTAACCTTTTGTTCTCCTGTTGGATCATTCCCTACTCTCCAAGGAAGAAGAAGAAGGGAGAAAAGGCATCAGATGGGCACGAATGAAGGCCTGGGGATGCGGCTCAGTGGTAGAGCACTTGCCTAGCATGTACAAGGTTCTGGGTTCAGTCCCCAGTGCCACAGGAAAGAAAAAGGAAAAAAAAAAAAAGAAGAAAGAAAGGAAGGAAGAAAAGTGAAAAGAAGCAAATGGTTACTAAGGGGAGAGCGGTGTCCTCCAGTTTCTCCCAGCATGCCCTAAGCTCTGCTTTTTAAAAATAGATAATTGGCCTACTTCTGTTATATATGAAAACAGGGTATTTCCCCGAAAGCTGAGGGCAATGCAGACATTCTAGGTCTTTAGCCTGGTTCTTGACACTGGTCACATAGCAGAGTTTCCTGGAGAAGGCTTTAAAATTGAAAATCGGAATCCCAGAGAATTAATCAGAATGTAAGGGTGTGTGTCCGCAAATGATTTTAATGGGTATAGCATGGGAGCCCCTAGCTTTACCAAACCGAAGCCTAGCATGTCATGGGCCCTCTGTGAGGCAGGAAAATCCAGGTGGGATTAATCCCACTTCCCAGAGAATGCAGTTACGGCTGCTTGAAGTCTCCACCTTCTGAGTGGTGACCTCATCACAGAACAGACCACACCCCCCCTGACCTCATTAAGTCATGCTGCAAACACTAACGGACTTAGTTCAGCGCCATCCCTCACCGCGCTGTGTGTCGTCCCTTTCCCCTCCGCTCATCTCTCTCCATTCATCTTTTGCTCCCGGGTACAGGAACTAAATAAAAAGAGGACGCAGAAGGAGATGGAGCACGCCATGCTGATCCGGCATGATGAGTCCACCCGAGAGCTAGAGTACAGACAGCTGCACACGCTGCAGAAGCTCCGCATGGATCTGATCCGGTTACAGCACCAGACGGAGCTGGAGAACCAGCTGGAGTACAATAAGCGGCGGGAGCGGGAGCTGCACCGGAAGCACGTCATGGAGCTTCGGCAACAGCCGAAAAACTTAAAGGTGAGAGGGCAGCGACCCCGAGCCCGGAGCGCATCCTCACCAAACAGGCATATCCGTGGCCACCCCCACGATAGCAGTCTCTCCACGTGTGGGCACCAGGCAGACATATGGTATATAGACATACGTGCAGGCAAAATACCCATATACATAAAATAAAAATAAAAAGTGTAAAGTAAACAAGGAGAACTCAGGAGACACTTGAATCACCCTTCCACAGGGGTCACCCAAGACTGTTAAAAAGCACAGAGATTTACATTACGATTCATAAGAGTAGCAAAGTTACGAAATCGCACGTGCCTGGGAGTTGGGACTGGCTCTCCAGGCTGCAGGATAAATGGAGGGACCCTCTGGCCCTCACAGGCTGCACCTAGTCCTTGCATCGCTCTGGGCGGCAGGTTCTGTGTCCTCAGCCACTGGCGTGTGTCAAAATGAGAGGCCACCGTCAGTGCTGGCGCAAATGCAGGCCACTCTTAGTCACGATGGCACGTGTCTCTTCAAGGCAAACGCTAGGCACATCCTTGACCCTTGCCACCAGAAGCCCCGAGTGTTGCAGAAGTGACACATGACAGCAGAGTGTCGTGAGGCCTCCAGATACTCCTCTCCCTGAACTCAACAGAGTGCAAATGTGATGTGAGGTCCTGAAAGCATCCTGGATGTGATCAAAGGCCCAAAGTCACTTTTCTCCCTCAGTTTCTATGGAAACCGAGTGGGAATGGGTTGGGATGTGAAGTGCTGTGTGGGTGTTCTTCCTCATCAGCGTCTCAGGCACCGCGAGCCACGGCAGCAGGCAGCTGGCTGGACAGTGCCACCCCCTTCTTACTAGGAACTGAGAGGAAATAGTGCACACATGGCTGTGTACACCAGAGAAAGGAACACAGCAAACAGTAGGAGCCACTTATGACTTGGAGGAGGGCTGGAGAGATGGCTCAGTGGTTGAGAGCACTGCCTGCTCTTCCAAAGGACCCAGGTTCAATTCCCAGCACCCACATGGCAGCTCACAACTGTCTCTAACTCTAAGATCTGACACCCTCACACCAATGCACACAAATTAAAACTAAATAAAAATATTGAAAAATAAAAAGACTTGGGGGAAACCAGAGAAATAATTGCCAGCCTTTTAACAAGCTTCATAATATCCCACCATTAGCTTACAAATATTTGTTCTCCCTGTTATAATCCATTTCTTTTCCTAAAGACATTTGTCAACTCAAAATCACTTCATCCATATCATCCATTAAAAAAAAAAAAAGGAGCACTGGTTAGCGTTACCCGTGTCCTGTGCCGAACCTGTCATTTTCTGGACTGATGGTTGTTGTGTGTGGGAATCGTGTCATATGACCCCGGGGGACTTCCTTGTAGACTGACTCGTGTCTCTTTTTCTCTTTGCCACTTTTTTTTTTTTTAAATCTACCAGGCCATGGAAATGCAAATTAAAAAACAGTTTCAGGACACTTGCAAAGTACAGACCAAACAGTACAAAGCACTCAAAAATCACCAGTTGGAAGTCACTCCAAAGAACGAGCACAAAACGATCTTAAAGACGCTGAAAGACGAGCAGACGAGGAAGCTGGCCGTTTTGGCCGAGCAGTACGAACAAAGCATAAACGAGATGATGGCCTCTCAAGCGGTAAGTGGGGAGCTTTGCTGCCACGGCTGCAAGAGCCTTTGGGAGTTCAAGACAATTCAAGACCCGGCTTTCCATCCCCCAAGCACCTTCCGGGATGTATTGGTTTAGGATATATTATTGGCTTCTTTTCCTGCCCGAGGAACGGAAGAAAGCGAAGACGCCGAGTACAGCCAAGCCCGCGCGTGGATACTTGCTGGAACACCTCTTATAACATGGAGCTGAGGGAGCAGTGCCGGTCCAGCCTGGGGCACGCGGGGAGGAGGAGATGGGATGGGTACCTCGTGTGTGTACCTGCTTGGTTATCAGGGGTTTACTGACCACTGCCCAACTAACGTCAGGCATGACCCTGCTGCCTCTGAGCTCATGGTCGAGTGAGGGGACAGACAGACAGACAGACAGAAAGATAGAGACAGACAGACAGAGGTATTTTCTCAATGAACTCTGGCCACACCTCCACATGCTACGTTGCACTAGGCCCAGAGACCGCGGTCTCATGCTGAGTCAGGGAAACTGGGAAGTCATGTAAGTAAGCGGTAATAGCCAAGCACACTGAGTACTTAGTTGTGGGGTACCCAGGGCCTCGGAAGGACAAGGAGGAACAGGGAAGCTGGCCTGGGGATACCGGGAGCCGTAAAAGAAACCCATCAGAATACATGGGCCTGCATGGGCAAAGGTCAGATGAGGAGAGTGTGTATCTGGGGCTCAGAGCTGGAGGGCGAGCCCAGAGTTCAAGGAAGAGGATTGGGTTGGGAGCCATGACACACACCTGTGGTCCCCGCATTCAGACAACCAGGGCAGAGGACTTTGACAGCCTGGGCTACTAGCAAGACCTAGTCTTGGCAACACTATGATTGTAGGTGTAGTTCACCAGTAGACCACTTGAAGGGGAGCCCCAATGCTGACAAGAAGGGAAGGAAGGAGGGAGGGGAGAAAGAAGGGGGAAGGATGCAGGAAAAGAAGGGAAGGAGAAAGGCAGACTAGGACCCCTCATGCACCTCTCCCGTCTTCGTCTCAGGCCAGCCCCTCCTGGTTTGCCACTGTGCCAGGCATCCTAAGATGCTCAAGATGCTGGTAGGTTAGGGAAGGGGTGTGTCAGGTAATCGAATGATGTCATCCCACAGCAACCGACCCTGACAGCCCGTGGTTTACTAAACAGAAACAGTAGCCCCACCTGAGGTTATAGTCCGCAAAGACGCAAGAAGCTCCAAAGGGTCTGAGAACGAGTGACCAGCCTGAGGAGCTGTCACAGCCAGGGAGTAGCTGGGTGGGGGCGGGGGTGGGGTCAGACCCCTCAGCAGGATGTGAGTTGTTCTTCCATAGTGAGAGGGTTTGGGTGCCTGTCTGGTGTGTCGTGTCCGCGAGTCCTGGGTTCCACCACAGCACTAAAGGGAGGTGGGAAGCAGGCACACGGACATGGCGAGGGGTGGGTAGGATTTGAGGGACACTTAGGGCATCTGAGCAAACTGAGGAGTGGATGGGAGACGGGCAGAGTTGAGGAAAGAGGGTGAATTCAGACGATGGGCACAGTAGTTGCATAAGGCAGCCATGGCACCTGAGGCCTATAGGCATCCACACAGAGAGATGCAGATACTGACATCTGCAGGTCAGAAAGGACACTGGAACTAAAGACAGAGGCCCCATGCCTTTGTGAAGGCAGCCGTAACATTTAAGAGTAAGCAAAACTCCACCAGGGACAGAAGGTGGAGTTTGAGAAGTGGGCCGGGAACAGGAGCTAGTCGCTGTCCATGTTTGAAGGCTGAGATGATGTAGATCCCCAAGGACAAGTAGTAAGAGAACAGGGGGCCAGGCAAGCACGCGTCACAGATGCCAGAGCCATAGTTCCCAGGAGAGGGAGCCACGGGAGCAGCAGACCTTGGTGACCTCCTGGCTTTAGACAGTAGCTTTAGTCAGTGCAGTACAGCGGAGGGACTAGAGGCACTCTCACTTCCAAGGGATGGGGTAGAGCGCTCGCCTAGCATGCCCCACACCACAGAAACCAGCACCTGGGAGGCGGAGCAAGAGGATTGGAAGCCCAAGGTCATCCCCCAGCCACGAGTTCAAGGCCAACGTGGGCTACATGGGGCCCTGTCTCAAAAGTAAAGAGTGTCTCTCAAAAGGAAGAAACTGCATACAGGACACCGTTTCGCATCCTCAGCAGCAGCCGAGGCAGACAGATGTGCAGCAAGCAGAGGGGATAGTTAAAGGAGGCTTCTGCCAATAGGAAGAGGCTTCAACATAGTCTTGAGCTGAGGATGGGTGCCGCTGCACTCATTCCTGCCCTCATCCGTCCATCCGTCCACTAGGATTTGAGTGTCTGCACTGTGCCCCAAGCATCCTGGAGTGCTACGATGATTGTCGCCTCATCCCCTAACCTGGTCCTTTGGGGATAATGGGAGAAACAACATCAAAAAAGGGCTGCAGCCCCTGCACTGCACATAGGGTAGAGCAAGAACAAGAAGGCAGCGGTGGAGTCAGGAGGGCTAGCCTGGTCTAGAGTGGCAGGAGCAGCCTCACTACCACAGCTATTTAGGCTGAGGAGCTGCCGGTGCAGGCATGGGAAAACAGTTGCCCATCTGAAGAACTCTGAGGCATCGGTTCTGTCTGAAATGTGTGGAGCTAGGGAAGATCTTGCCTGGGAACGAGGCAGGAGGGTTGCACAGGGGCCAGGTCACAGGTCATTACAGGCTTCACAATGCACCGTCACTAAGAGTCAGCATCGTATTGCTGTTTGGGGACCATCTGTCTGAGACATGTGGAGAACGGCCAGAGTGATGGAGCCCATTACGGTGGTGGCGCTCTTGCCTGGTCACAGAGGATGATAGCTGCACTACAGCTGTGGTACTGGGATGAAGGGGGAGGTGGCCATGTTTGAGAGACAGGCGAGAGGTCCAGGGAGTGTGCTTGGCGACAGGGCCAAGATGAGAAAGGCTTGAGGGAGGATCCAAGTCTCTGGGTGACAGTGTGGGTTTATTTAGAAGGCAGTGGGACAGGCTGTGCAATGGAAGCAGGAGGGGAGGAGGGTGTAATGGTCGTATTGAGCTCAGGGGTCTGGGAAACAGCCCAGGTGAAGCTGTCCAGCAGATAAACAGACACACCGAGGGGAGAGAACAGGAGAGCTAGCCCCCACCTCCCCAAGGCAAATCCAGAGCATGTATCCCATCGGTATGCCAGCATCTGCCCAACAGACGCTCGTAGAGTACACGGGAGGCCTTAGGGAGAGCAGTTGGAGAGGGTGGGGGCTAACTCCCCAGAGCAGCCACATTTCTAAGAGCCTGTTTGGCAGGGCCTAGCTGGGAAAGAAGCAGAGTGGGGAGAAAAACATGGGGGGGGGGGGCGGGAATATGCAGAGTCTCAGAAGCCGAGGATCGAGGCAAGGAGGAGGCAGTTGATGGCGACAAACCCTGCTAGGAGGTGAGGTCCCATGAAAACGTCTCACCAAGATGATGCGAGTGACGTAAGTGGATGATGAATGACATCATGAGCAAGAGACAAGGCAAAGGCGATGGGGACAGTATTGCTAGGATTCTTGTCTTGGTCTTACGGTTGTTTTAGACCAGGTTTCTTGTAGCCTAGCCCAAACTGGCCTGGAACTCACTGTATAGCCAAGGATGGCTTTGAACTTCTGATCCTCCTGCCTCCCACCTCCCACTGGGATTACAGGTGTTCATTACCATGCCCTGTTTACTCAGGGCTGGAGACCAGGGCTGCATGCATTTCCCCGCTCTAGCAACCCACCCACAACCCCAGCCTGGGTCCTGTCCTGTTAGCTGGAGTCATAGTACCTATGGCATTGCCTGGCTCTGCAGCAGATGTCCAGTGACCATGTTATATAAGATGGCAGCCACAGGATGAGGAAAATGGCCAAAGAAGAGAACAGTATTACTGCTCAAGACAAGAGTCTCAGGACAAAAGTTGGCACTTTTTAAATTTTTCTGTAAAGAGACAGATCAAAATTGTAATCCATGTGGACCACAAGGTATCCGTCACACTAGCCAGCTCATCTCTGCAAAGGTAGTCAAAAATGACATGTGTGAGGTGTGTGTGTGTGTGTGTGTGTGTGTGTGTGTGTGTGTGTGTGTGTGCGCACATGTGAGAGAGACATCATGCCCTAGTAAAATTTTATTTATAAACAGACACATGGCCACTTTGGGCCTAGGGGCTATAGCACTCCAGTTTCCGGCATTTAGGAGTAAGGGGTCCCATCACTACCAAGTAGTACAGGCAGGGTCTGAGTTGCCCTTGGGAGGAGGCTGTGAGCTGAGTTACACTGCCTGCTCCTCCTGTGCCCTGCATCCTTCTCTTCTGCTTAAGCCAGTGTAGGAAGCAAGCGTGATATCCACCCACGTTATTGCAAACCTTAGAGTGCATCTGTATGTATGGCTGTGGGTGAAAAATGCCCAAAGCTGGAACTCCTGTGGTTTCTAGCACCTGGAATTGCGTGGACGGAGCTGACACAGAGTGAAGTTTGAGGATGACTGGACACCAGAAACAAAGGAAGCTGCAGGCTGGGGTAGCAGAGAGCTTGTCTAACATGCAGGAAGTCCTCAGCTTTGTTACCAGCACTGTTAGAATCCCTGCATGGCAGTGCACACCTGCAATCCCTGCATAGCAGTGCACACCTGTAATCCCAGCATGGCGGGCCACACCTGTAATCCCTGCATGGTGATACACACCTGTAATCCCTGCATGGCAGTGCACACCTGCAATCCCTGCATGGTGGTGCACACCTGCAATCCCTGCATGGCGGTACACACCTGTAATCCCTGCATGGCAGTGCACACCTGCAATCCCTGCATGGTGGTGCACACCTGCAATCCCTGCATGGCGGTACACACCTGTAATCCCTGCATGGCGGTGCACACCTGCAATCCCTGCATGGTGGTGCACACCTGCAATCCCTGCATGGCGGTACACACCTGCAATCCCTGCATGGCAGTGCACACCTGCAATCCCTGCATGGTGGTGCACACCTGCAATCCCTGCATGGCGGTGCATACCTGCAATCCCTGCATGGTGGTGCACACCTGTAATCCCTGCATGGCGGTGCACACCTGCAATCCCTGCATGGTGGTGCACACCTGTAATCCCAGCATGGCAGTGCACACCTGCAATCCCTGCATGGTGGTGCACATCTGCCCTTGGGAGGTGGAAGCAGAAGGATCAGGAATCCAAGGTCATCCTTGGCTGCATTACAGGCTCCAGCTCCAGCATGGCCTGCATGAGGCCCTGTCTCAGAGGAAGCTGGAGACACTTCTCAGCTGCCCGCTGGTGGTCTAAGCCCTCAGCCGCATGCGCAGGGCTCATGGCAGCTAACGCCTAGGAATAGAGTTCCTAGTTCCTAGTGTGGAACTTCTCAATCAGGAGAAAGGCCATAGCAGTTCTTGCTGAGAGCCACAGAACATTTCACCCTACTCTGTGAGCTCTTCTGGCTTCAGCCTGACTATGTGTGTACAGCACGTGTACAGCAACCCCGCCTTTGTCCCCCAGTGGATTCTAACATGGACTGCACAGGCTGGGACTCAGAAAACACACTTCCCCCTGTAACTCCATGTGTTTCCCACAGAAGAACTAAAGATGACACTCTACATGTAGCTTTAACATTTCCAAAATCACTTCCCGCTGCAGGACACAGTGTCAGTTTTGTCACAGGCCTAGATCAGCTGAAGATGACTCTGGGGAGAGAAACTCAGGATAGCCACACTGTCTGTTTCAGGGGCTCTGACGTCAGTGGTCCCAGGGACACTGAGGGGCTACTGTGGGGATACACCCAAGCTTAGGCCAGAGGACCTAACCTGTGCTCTGCTAAGGTCTGACACAGGAGCAGCTTTGGGTTCTGGCCTTCGTGTTCCCGCAGATGGGCTTAGCTCATCTCCACACAGGATCTGAGCATCTTGGTACTGAAGGGAAAAACCGGATGCTCACATGGACACAAAGGGCACTGGGCCAGGCTGTGTGTGTGTCTGGGTCCCACTGCTTAAGAAGCAAAATATGCCCCTGGTGGGTACCAGGTGCTCTCAAGAGGTGAGAATTTGAACCCCTGGGGTTATGGATTGGTAACTAAGATGTCATGTGTAGCCACAACCGTGGTCAGTATGAATTGTTTGGTCATAACAACTATGGTGGCGTGGTCTTCACACTGTGTGATTGTGGGATTCACTTCTGTAGCACTAAGTATGTCTAAAGGGCATCATGATTTTATAGTTAAAGGTGTTTAAATATGGACACAGTCTTGTCAAAACCAAAATGATGTAACATCTGCTGTTTTTTGAGCACTGTAGTCCACGTGGAGTCCTAGGCCTGGGATATGGAGTCTTTGGTTTAAAACTAACTCCAATCTTAATGGGAATTATTATTGTTTTCTTGAAGAAAGGAATGAAGGAAGAAATGAGACCAAAGGAGACTAAATAGTTAGCAAAATGCCACCCCGAGTGGCAGAGCCTTGCTTCAGCTCGCTGGTTCACCTCCAGAGCACATAGGCTCAGCCACTAGAGTGGGCAGCCTTCCCAGGATCTGGGGCCCAGCACTGAAGGAAATGTGTTTTCAGACTCCACTGGCTCAAATGCAAATTGCAGTGTCCGTGGGTTTCTACCCTTCTACCCAAGCCCAAGCAAGGAGACTGTTCCCACTCACCGCCAGGGTGGCACAGAGTGTACTGCCTTATATACAGCGCGTGTCTTCTGTGCCCACAGTTACGGCTAGACGAGGCGCAAGAGGCAGAGTGCCAGGCCTTGAGACTACAGCTCCAGCAGGAGATGGAGCTGCTCAACGCCTACCAGAGCAAAATCAAGATGCAGACGGAGGCCCAGCACGAGCGGGAGCTACAGAAGCTGGAGCAGAGGGTGTCTCTACGCAGAGCGCATCTCGAGCAGAAGGTAAGTTGTTCCCTGGGAGGCAGGCA
The DNA here is from genome assembly GCF_964271855.1 of Acomys minous. NCBI lineage: Eukaryota > Metazoa > Chordata > Mammalia > Rodentia > Muridae > Acomys > Acomys minous. Next base: position 91,437,083 of record NC_140498.1, on the reverse strand, counting down.
GTGGGGCTGGGATGCCGGAGGGTTGGAGTTTTGTATGGGGCCCTCCCCAGTGACCAGAGGTCAGACTGTCCGTTTACCTCTGGGACCCAAGAAAGGCAGACATTGTCCCCAGATCTGGGACATGATGGCCTATGAAGGTGATTGAGCCCTCTGGGATTCTGCTTAGGAAGCCCGCCATCTTAGCCAGCTGGATGATGTCACTTACAAAACAACTACGGGACGCCCGCATGGCTGCCCAGGAGCCTAAGAAAATCAAATAAGAGTTGATTTTTTTTCCAACAAAAAGAAATTATCAACCCGGCTCTTTAAGTAAGAAATAAAATGAGGTTCTAACGAGATGGCACAGAGGTTAAGAGCGCTTGCTGCTGTTCTTCCAGAGGACCAGGGTTCAGTTCCCTGCACCCACATCAGGCAGTTCGCAACCACCTGTAACACCAGCTCCACGGGATCTGACTTAGGCTTCCACAGACTCTACTAACATGCACATACCTAAACACAGACATAAATAATGAAATTTTTAAAAATTTTAACAAATGGAAATATAGGTTGATATTGCCGCATATAGTAGCACAAGTGCTCCCACTTGAATTATGCCTTGCTCCAGACAGCGCACTAGGGAGTGTCAGCCGGAAGCTGTGTCATGAAGCATCTCAGGGCTGGGGCTGAGGAGATAGCCCAGTGGGCTTGCTGTGCAGGCACGACGCCATGAGTGCTATCCCAAACACCAACATGAAAACAAATTTCAAAGCCAGGTATGGGGGTTCACACTTCCCATCCGAGCCAGGTAGGGGGCTTCACACTTCCCATCCGAGCCAGGTAGGGGGCTTCACACTTCCCATCCCAGCACAGGGAGCTAGAGACAGACGGCTCCTTGGGTCTCACCGGCGGGCCAGCCTACTCAGCCATCGAGAGGTCCCACCTCAATAAACAAGGTAGACGGTACCCCAGGAACGACACCAGACATCGTCCTCTGGCTACCACATAAACCTACACACGCATGCACACGTGTGTATGCACACAAAGCAACCCGTGGACCTGGGAGGTGGCTCGGCGGGTGAAACGCTGGCTGAGAGAGTGTGAGGATCAGACAGCCTGAAACCCTAACCGCTGGGGAGGCGGGAACAGCAGGATCCTAGGGATGCTCCGGATGGCCTGTCTAGCTGAAACAGAAGCTCCAGGCTCAGGAACACCTGGCTCAGAAAACAAGGTGAAGAGTGACACCACAACAGACCTCTGGGCTCCTCCTCAGGTACCTCCCACTGAGGGCAGGCACTGACCTGCATCGCGCCTCCACCGCCACACCCAGCTCCCACTCCTAGCAAGTTTGAAACACAGTGGGTCAAATCCAGGACACATTATTGCTGCACTCCCTTCTCTGAGGTCGAGGCTATTTCCTGCTGGAGTGTGTGTGTGTGTGTGTGTGTGTGTGTGTGTGTGTGTGTGTGTGTGTGTGTGTGTGTGATGGCTGTGGAGGTGAGGGGTTGGCACTGATACCCACTTACTTCTGTTCTTGTGCAGATTGAAGAGGAGCTGGCTGCCCTGCAGAAGGAACGCAGTGAGAGGATCAAAATTCTCCTGGAAAGGCAAGAGCGAGAAACGGAGACTTTTGACATGGAGAGCCTCAGAATGGGATTTGGGAATTTGGTGACATTAGATTTTCCTAAGGAGGACTATAGATGAGATTAAATTTTTTTGCCATTTACAAAAAAAAAAAAAAAATGAAAAAAAGAAAACAAAAAAATTCAGACCCTGCAAAACTACATTCCCCATTTTAACGGGCGTTGCTCTCACTTCACACACTCTCTCTTTCTCTCCCCCCCTCCCTCTTTCTCTCTCTCTTTCTCTCTCTGTCTCTCTCTCTCTCTTACTCTTCCTGACATCGTGTTGCACTAGTGCCTGTTTACTCTTACTCCATCAGGGGCCCGCCCTTTCCTCCCCCGTGTCAACTTTCAGTGCTGGCCGAGACCCGGCCGCCCCGACTGTCCACCACCCACATCGAGGTACCGATGTGGTTCACGGATGTTCTGGTGAAAACCTTGGAGGTGGTTTCAGGGTCTGTCAATCAACAACCGGCGATGGAACACGGATGGTCTTGCTCTGAGCAATCCCTCATTGTCACCAACCAGTGAAAGCAAAGCAGAAACAAGCAAGCAAGCAAATACCTAAAAAGAAAGAAAACTAAATACATAATACATGCCAAGGGGGAGAGAGACAAAATCCGCAGCCTTACACCTTAACCAGCTGCTGCATAATTTTATTTTATTTTATTTTTTTGGTATTTATTCATCAGGAATTAAAAAAAACAAAGTTTTATTAAAGATTGAAAATTTGATACATTTTACAGGAACTAATTGTGATGTACATATGAAGTGGTAACATATTATTACTATTTTGGGGCCGGGGTGGGTGGGTGGGGTGAAAAGATCTTGTGATTTTTAAGAACCTGCCGGCAAGGGTTTGCCTTGCCGTCAGCCTGGTCTACTGTATCCTGGCATCTTCTGCCGTTGCAGACGGTGCGAATACACTTAAGGAGCTCACAGAATCCCAGTAGCACAAAATTGGGCTTTGGCAAATCATGTATTTTGTGTATAGAGGGAATCTAAGGAGAGGAATTGCTTATTTTCATATTGTATTTTAACTGTTTCTCTGATCAAAATTTTTTTACTTCCTCCTCCTGTTCCTCCCCTGCCCCCATGCCCACCTTCCCATGGTTTCCAGGTCTATCTCTGGAGTTCAATGTCTTTTCTGTCCGATCATCTCTGTTTATTTCTCCTTCCCCTACCCACGCCCCCTATCTTTGGTCATAAATATTGCATTATTCATCCTTTCAAACTGTGTATTTTCTTACAATAAAAAATGATGAAGAAAAAAAGGCTTTACTCCTTTTGCATGCACCTTAAAAAAAAAAACTTTAAAACAAAACATTTTTCAGGTTCCAAGGAAGAGCATGATTAACTGTCAGGGCTTTTAATTATATTTGTAAATAAAAGTGTTGGTCACATCGCCTGGCTGTGTTCTTGTGGCAGGGTTTCCTTTCCAGGTGCCGCTGGAGATGACTCTGAGGGCTGGACCCTCCTGGAACCGTGCACCACAACTTTGCTGCTCCTCCCAGAAGGATGCCGAGGTAAAACCGCAGCTTCCGGTTTCTTCTCCTGGACCGAGATGGAGGTGCATGCACTATTTGGCATGCTCAGAGAGGCTGGTCCAGCCTCAGTGTCCCTAGCCATAGAAGTACAAACTGTACACACTGTGCAGAGCCGTATGGAATTGCAGGCAAGAGGACGGAACCCCACAAGGAGCAGGGGAGCACTCCCACTGGAAGCGATCCTGTTGTAGTACAAACTCCATGCCCTCCTGGTTTCCTCTCACTGGAGTAACTATATAGTAAAATAAAACTTCCGGGATATGGTTTTGGGGTCAGGACACTCTCACACCTATAACCTTAGCTCTGCAAGCCGTACATATTGAAAATTGGATTTTCCTCTCTTGTCATTATTGGTGTTTTTTTTTCTTTTCTTTTCTTTTCTTTTCTTTTCTTTTCTTTTCTGGAACTCACAATGTAGACCAGGCTAGCCTCAAACTCACAGAGATCCTTCCGCCTCTGCCCAATCCCTATCTCCCTGAAGTGCTAGGGTTAGAGGCGTCACAGCCAGCCCTGTGTTAGGTTTTCTGGAGCTGGGCTGTTTAGACCTGCTTAGCCAGGCTGAGATCACATGTAGTTTTCTATTCTGCAGTGTGGGCTATGTCGCCCCATCCCCCATCATAGTTCCTGCGAATGAGGACCTGAGGATCATTCTTGGACCCTAAAAAAAGGTGAGTTGCCAAGTACAAATAAAACCCGTTGGTTTCATTGTGACAAACTAAACCTGGCAAGTGTAAAATTACAAATAGTTAGTAACGTGCGTTAACTCCTCCGAGAGCCTATGGTAACAGCCGTCCAGCTCCCCAGGCCACTGAGCCTGCTAGTATCATGCTCCACACGGTAAAATAAAGTTGTTAGAGCCTGGTGCGGCGGCCAGAGCCTCAACCCCAGCACTCGGGAGGCAGAGGCAGGTGGATCTCTGGAGTTCAAGGCCAGCCTGGTCTACAAAGTGAGTTCCAGGACAGCCAGGGCTACACAGAGAGACCCTGTCTCAGGGAAAGAGGGAGGGAAGGAGGGAGGGTGGGAGAGAAGGGGAGAGGGGGAAGGAAGGCCAGAAGGCAGGCAGTAGGCACAGCATAGATTGGGAGTGTCTCTTGGAGTCTTGTGTGCTGATGTCGAGGTCCCCAGTGTCTGGTCCTGCAAGGGCCCAGTGGAAGGAAGTTCAGACTTTGTGGGTGTGCTCTTGGAGAGGATCTTTAAAGACCCTCCTTTTTCCTTTTTGCTTCCTGGCTGCCACAGACAGACAGACCTCTGTCACGCTGTTCCACTGTGATGCACCGAGTCACCACAGGCACGGAGCAACAGTCAGGCAACCGTGAGCCAAAGAAACTTTTTCTCTCTTACACTGACTATCTCAGGTATTTTATCACAGTAATGGCATCTAATAACGTCTTAGAAAACAAATAGCTTAATGAGTGGTGTATTAAAACATGTTAAAGCGTGTGATTCTGCTTACCATGTCACAGAATGTCGCCACCCTAGCGCCACCTCAGGCAGCGGTCGGCGGTGGTGTGCGGTCTTGTTTGAGCCCTGATTGCAGAACTCACAGCGCAGGGGGAGGGGGAGTCTCCAGTTAGACAGACGCCCCTCTGGTCTCTCCATCCTTTTCTCTCTGTAGTGAGACATGCCCAGCTAGCTTGTGAAAGTTCTCAACCATGAGGTAACAGATGCCATTTATAGAATCTCCTTCTCCCCGAGTCTGTCTGTGAGGGATCCAGGGCCGAGCTGCCAGGAGGAAGGAATGTGTGTCCTGCACCAGATGCCTGGGCAGACTGCGTCTCCATAACCTGTGTGGACCTGAGTGAGAAGGAAGGCGTGGCAGGGCCTAGGGTGGCAGGGGACACGGTTCTGGGTTCCATCCGACAATGGCTGGTAGAAGATCACATAGGAAACTGTTAGAGGCTGGTCTCACCTGCTGGGTTACGCAGTGAAACCCCATCTCAAAACAAAGAGAGAAAATAAATAAATAACCAAGTCCCTAAGCCTGAGACGCACTTGACAGTCATCCAGGAGACTTCATTAGGCATGAGGTAGGCTCCCCTGCTGGGGACTTCAGTTTCTTATGATGTTTGTTAGGTTGTTTTGTTTCCTGTACTGCTGGGGGTGGGGGGAATCCATGGAGCTACACCTCCACCCAGCACATGCTCAGTTCTTGACTTGTCTTTTAAACATTAAATTTAAATGAATATATGTATGGTGTTTGTGTGTGTGTGTGTGTGTGTGTGTGTGTGTGTGTGTGTGTGTGTGTGTGTGTGTGTGTGTATAAACAACTGCCTGTAATTCTCCAGCGGATCCATCACTGGCCTCTGCTGGCCTCCACAGGCACTGCACTTATGTGCACATACCTCCATACAGACATATACACATAGACATATTTAAAAATAATCTTTTTTGTTTTTGTTTTTGAGACCGGGTTTCTCTGTGTAGCCTTGACTGTCCTGGACTCACTTTGCAGACCAGGCTAGCCTTGAACTCATAGAGATCCGCCTGCCTCTGCCTCCCAGGGTGATGGGATTACAGATCCCATCCCACTACACATGGTTTAAAATAATCTTTTAAAAAGCCAGAATTCAGAAAAATCTGTATACAAGGGCTAGGGATGTCAGTCAGGTGACGGGGCACATACTGACCACGCACAGAGCCCTGGGTTCCATTCCCAGTGCCACATAAACCCAGTCCTATGGAGCACAGCTGTAATCCCAGTAGCTAAGGGGTGGGGCTGGGGGGATCAGAGGTTTGAGTCTGGGGCTACCTTGAGAGACAAAGCACCTTGCGGGGTTGGGGGGAGAGAAAGCGCCTCCGAGCACTTTTTTTTCATTTTTGGAGTTTTTTGGTTTTTTTGTTGTTGTTGTTGTTTTGAGACAGCATTTCTGTGTAGCCTTGTCTGTCCTGAACTCTATTTGTGTACCAAGTTGGCCTTGAACTCACAGCGATCCTGCCTCTGCCTCCCGAGTGCTGGGATTAAAGGCGTGTGCCACCACACCCAGCTGCACATACATTTTTAAATGGCAATGGGCCAGGTGAGCTGAGTTTAATAACTGAACACATAGAAAGAGAGAATAAAGCTGGGTATGGTGGCGCACGCCTGTAATCCCAGCACTCGGGGAAGCAGAGGCAGGCAGATCTCTGTGAGTTCGAGGCCAGCCTGGTCTACAAAGCCAGTTCAGGACAGCCAAGGCTACACAGAGAAACTTTGTCTCAAAAAACCAAACCAAACCAAAGAATGAACGAAAGAAAATCAACTCCAAGTCATTCAGTGACCACATACATGCTGGGTGCATACCTACATATTATATACACATGGGTGTGTGCATACAGACACACAAAATACTTGGATAAAAATGTAAGGAATACTGGGCTGTGAGCCCCTAGGCTGTATTAATTACTACTATAGGATCTAGAACCGTCATAGAAGAGCCAAGTCTCTGAGCATGTCTGTGTGGGTTGGCCGATGTGGGAAGGCCCTCCAGGACTGTGGGTGGCATCATGCCACAGGCTGGGCTCCTGGACTCACCATTTTTGCTCCCTGATGGGATTCAATGTGACAACTGCTTCAAGCTTCTGCCGCCTGCGTTCCCCACAACGATGACAGGCTCCATGCCCAGACTGTTAGCTAGGACAGACCTTCCTCCCTCAGGCTCCTTCAGTGTTTTGTCACTAATGCCTGGTGCTCATCCCACACCCTCAGCTTACACTCCTGGGAGGCTGTGGGCAGGCAGCGGCCAGAACGTCTGGACTTCGCTGCTCCATGTCAATCAGATCCAGTTTAATCAATTACATTTTTTTTTTTTCCAGACAGGGTTTCTCTGTGTACCTTGGCTGTCCTGGAGCCTGCTCTGTAGACCTCAGACTCAGAGAGATCCATGTGCCTTGGCCCTTGGATTAAAGGCGTGCACCATCACTTGTTATTTTATAAGATGTGCTATGCATACAGGTGTTTTATCTGCACGAATGCCTGCAGACTGGAAGAGGGCATCAGACTGTGAGCTGTCACGTGGGTGGCTGGGATTTGAACTCGGGACCTCTGAAAAGGGCAGCCAATGCTCTTAACCACTGAGCCATCTCTCCAACCCCCATTTATTACATGTGTTTTGTGTATGTATGCACGCTCACGTGTGCCACGCCTCACACATGAGTACCAAAGGACAACTTTGGAGAGTCCATTCTTTCCTTCAAGCACCATGTGAGTTGGTCCCTGAGATAAAACACAAAGCTTGGGTCCTCAAATCTGGTGACTGTGCCTTTACTCACTCGCCATCTTGCTGCCTGCCCTGGCCCCATCCCCCACAGTCTGATAAGGAAGCAAAGGGGGTTATAGTTCCAACCTCGCCCTGATTATCACTTAAAAAAAAAAATCTAACATCTTGCAACTAGTGAGAGAAAATTCACATAAAAAATAGTGTATAGGAAAAAAAAAGTACATGATTTTAAATATATGTAAATATCAAGTCAAAATGTTTAAAGTTCAATACAACTGGCCTGAGTGTGGAGAGGGGACTCACACCATTGTCTCCCTAGAGGTCAATTTGCACAAACAGAACTAAAAAGATGCACGCCTGTGGACATGACTGTGCAATTCTAGGACGCCCCCCCCCCAACACGCACACAAAATTAGCTTGCCAAAGTACTTTCTCCATGTATGAAGGGTGTTTGCTGAAGTACTACTTACAACAGCAAATAAGCACAGATGCACACTTATGTGCGCATCTGTAACACCATGTATTTATTCAAAATGTCCGCCTCGGCACCTTAACTTAAGACCTACCACATAGAGTGGTGTTTGGAAAGTAAGTGCCTAGGGCCGGGGAGACCCACCAAACCTGACGATTTGAGTTTGATTCCCAGGGCCCACAGGTGCAAACTGTACCTTCAAGTGTGCTGTAGTGTACACAAGTATGTTCATGTGCACTTATGTATACACCACACTAGATAGATGCAGATGTGGGGGGGTCAGTAATTAAGAGCATGCACCGCTCTTGCAGAGGACCTGAGTTCAGTGCCCCACACCCATGCTAGTTGCTCACAACCACCTTTAACTCCAGCTTTAGGAGGATCTGACAACGTCTTCTGGATTCCACAGGCAGCTGCACACATTTACACACACACACACACATACACACACACACACACACACACACACACATTTAATTTTGTTAGGTGCCTAACAGTGTTTACCAGTATTCATACCAAGACTTACCTCATAAGGATATAGATTTAAAAAAAAAAAAAAAGCTATAAGGATAGCATTTATCTTGTTTCTTCTAGAAGAAAACCCAAGCACGAACTGTCGTCAGGACACTGTTGAGATGACAGGCACTTTTTTTGGTTTTTCACCCCCATGTTGTCTCTTCTGCAGGATGTGAACTCCGTTTGCCAGGCAGCCCCACCACAACAGTCCCCACTACCTGGCTGTACTTTCCCTACTGTGGTTGGCTCAACTATGAACCACCAAACCCTTCTGCTGAGCAAGCCTGTCTCAAGGACACAAAGCAACAGCAGCGTTCCTCCTTTGCCAGAAAGGACTTGTCAAAAGTAAAGTGACTAGTTTTATTTTTAGTTTTTTAATTTTAATTATTTGTGTTTGGGCATCCCGCATGCCATGATGCAAGTACTGCAGTTAAGACTACAACTTGCAGGCAGGGGATCTCTGTGAGTTCGAGGCCAGCCTGGTCTACAAAGAGAGTCCAGGACAGCCAAGGCTACACAGAGAAACCCCGGGGGGTGGGGGGCAGGGCTGGAGAGATGGCTTAGCAGTTAAGAGCACTAGCTGCTCTTAACCACTGAGCACTGCTCTTGAGTTCAATTCCTAGCAACCACATGGTGGCTCACAACCATCTATAATGAGATCTGGTGCCCTCTTCTGTCATGCAAGCGTATATGCAGGCAGAACACTGTATACATAATAAATCTTAAAAAAAAAAAAAAAAATCACAATTTGCAGTAGTCACTATTCTCCTCCCACCACCCGGGCCCTCGGCTTTGAACTCAGGACATGAATGCTTTCACCTCCCTGGCCTTTACCCTTTTTTTTTTTTTTTTTTTTTTTTTTTTTTGTAGCTCAAGCTGACCTCAAACTCAATACTCCTTCTGCCCCAGCCCCGCAAATGCTGGAATACAGGCCCAGCCCACCATTTCCAGGGCGGCCTGAAGCCTGAAAGCATGGCTACGCCTCTCTGTTGTTTTGAGACAGGATCTCCCTATATAGACCAGGCTGGCCTACAACTCACAGGAGACCTAGGACGAGATGCTGGGATCACAGGCACGCGCCACCACGCCTGACTCTCTTCTGTGAATCGCTCCCACTGCCCTTTATATGCATCAGGAGGGAGGGGATGGCAGAGCGCTCCCTGTGGCCAGCAGATCACATCACTGCTAACTCAGAGGATCTAGACTACCCGTGTACGAAGCCCACACACTACGGAAATGACCTGGACATCTGAATCCAGTGCCTTTATCTTTATTTGACAATGAACAGGATTAACACACCCGGCAACCCCAGTGACCTTTGCTCACACCATTAGCAGCGTGCTTAGCAGGGTCTCTCCATGGCAACGCCTCTGCACGGTAGCCCTGTCATTTAGAGCAACGGGACATTAACACCGTGCAGCCACCAGACCAAGCTGGACTGTCAGGGCTTAGCTGAGATGGGAGCCAGTGCCTGATTCTGGACTGAGTCACCTTGTTAAATGCTTAAAGGCAACGCTAGCCCTGGCCCTCCTCCTGTGGACCTAGTCATGGCAGAGCATCAACTTTTTCAGAGTTGCTCTTCTTAAATCAACACTATCATGACTCTATCAGAATACCAAACGCCCCACAGATGGAGCCTAACCAAACACAAACGGGATGTGACTGTCTAGAATCTAAGGGCAGGCGTGGGAAGACTCACCCTAAAGCCTCTATCCTACCTCGGCTCAGGACTCCCTGGGGGGTGGGGGGGGAGGAAGGGGAAAACGGCATGATTTACACAACTTGACAATACTGCGGGTGGGTGGGTCCCCAGGACTGCTGGCCTCAGCAGCAGCCCTACTTCCCAGACAGCTGCTCGTACAGCTTGGGCACGTAGTCATCCCACTCTGCCTGGTAGCACGTGCCCGCCACCGGGGCTCCCAGGTGATATTTCTTGCGGAAGGCCGCCACCTTGAACTTGCCCCGGTGGTCTCCAGACCTGTTGCTGAGGATCGGCTCGTCACAGTTCAGCGGCTTGTCTTGCGCGTACACCAGCCAGACATAGCGGTGAAGACCTGCAGGAGACAAGCATCATCCAGAAGGTGAGTCTGAGGGTCGGGATGCGCTGGCCCAATTGGGATACTCGAGCCAAACAGGCGCAAAGCCTCAGCCTGGTTTTCCACATGGTGCAGCACAAACAGAGTACACTGGTGCACACCTCAGCACTTGGGACCAAGGAACTCAGGCTCATTCTCAAGTACAAAGCGAGTTCAAAGCCACCCTGGGCTACACGAGACCACGTCAACATCCTATGGTTCTAATCCCGTTTTAAAAAGGTATTTATATACACAATGGTAAGACAGAAGTGGCCACCATCCATCCTAGTACTGGACAAGAAGCCACAGCACCCCAGCCATCACGAAAGCTTCAGGGAGCTACAAAGATTTCCACAAACTCCTAAAAAACCTTACACAAGCTGATCAGAGTGTAAAACATCCACTTTGGAGAACTCCAGAGCAATTCTTTGACCCAGGACATTTCACCCAAGAGCAGTGGAAATCCCTGCCTAGGAACACCCGGTAGACACATAGTGGCTCTATCATAACACCCACATCCTGGCCACAACCCAAGTGCCCAGCCAGAGGAAGGCTGAACCGTGCAGCACAGTCACAGGGGAAGCTAATTAACAAAAGGAAATGAACTAGGAACCCAAGCCAGAACCGAAGGACTCTCACACAGAGGCCGCTCACCAGGTAATACACCATGCACACACTGCCCACAGGAACGCAGTGGCCAAAGCCTCCCACGGAGGCACGTGTCAGAAAACACTGAGCTACAGGGGAATGACAGGAACAAGGCCACCTCTAAGACCTTCAGGGTGACAGAAGAGCCTCCATCTTCCTAGAGGGTCCAGAGGTATGTGCCTCAAATCCTCTGCCCGAAACCTTCTGGGCCACCAGTTCATTATGCAAGCTAAACCTTCCAAACACCTGCGAGCCGCTGGAGTTTTATTCTTCAGAGCAGATCGCAGCTCTGACTCCAGAGAATTGCTTCCCTCCCTAGTGTCTCCTGCCTATAATTAAATCACCTGCTCCTGTAGGTGCCCTGGAGAACCTGAGAGTCCCCAGGAAATCTGTCTCTTTACTCTCCTGTTATGAACACTCCAGAGGCCTTTAAACCACCTGGAAGTTTCTGGGCCTACAGACACAACGTGAGCAAGAGCAAGAGTCCTGGTCCTGGTCTTTAATGGGTACTCATTATTCCAGTCAGTTCTCAGGGCAGGACGAAGCACAGAAGTTTGCAGTCTGTCACGCATCAGCCATCATCGCTGTGGCCTTGATCCTGCCATTGGGAAGGAACACCATGTAACAAGCAACAGGCAGTTACTGTCTGCCACCAGCTCCAGCAGGTACTTATGCGACCTGGAAAATTTCAGTGTTGGAGTTACTCTCACTTTCCATGCAAACACAGTGAGAGAGAGAGAGAGAGAGAGAGTGAGAAAGAGAGAGAGAGAGTGAGTGAGTGTGTGTGTGTGTGTTTGTGTGTGTGTTTTCAACGTGGCTCACTATGGTCCTCTGAATCTTTTCAAAGTACCCAACCACATTCTGGGGAGAAAGGGAGTGTTTTATGCAATCTTTGCCGTTAGTATGAAAATAGTGTTTACTTCCTCTTTACAGGATCAAAAACTCCCAAGATCACACAAAGCAGACAGAGAAGACAGAGAAGAGAGTGGGCTCGACTCTGTTTGCCCCACACACACACAGCCCCCCCAAAACCCTCTGCAAGCTTCCTACAGGCCTGCTTGCTCTGTGCCCAGAGCACGTGACAGCCCCAGTGACAGAGCTTGCCTCAAGCATCTGAGGCTCTGACTTTGATTTTTCAGGAACCAAAAACCACATACAGACACATCTCTCTACAAGTCCAAAAATCGTTTCTACAGAGGGCCTACCCCATCAGGAGCAAGGTTCTAACCCCACAATCCTACAGGCTCACTGCTCCAGAAAGGACTTGCCCAAAAGGAAAAACAAACAGGCTTCCATCTCCCTTACAGGAAAGCTTGGAACTAAATAGGACCTGTGACAGCCCCATGGCTCATCCCAACACTCCACCCAGCCTGCCCTCCCACCTTTCCCCCAACAAGCAGCCTTTACTGACCTGTGCCACTGGGGGGCCCAGAGCCCACGTAATCTGAGAGGACGGTGCCACTGCTGATGTCATTGCCCTTCATGTTGACCACCAGAAAATGGTGCCACTCCCTAGAGAGAGAAAACAGAGGACCCCGATCACCAGGTGGCAGGTGTGCACCAAGCACGTCCTCCATGCTGGGCTACAGTGAGCAGATGATAAAGAAAGCAGAAAGGCTCGACCAAGTGAGAGGGCTGCGCGGAGGGAGGGAGAGTCCTGCTTATGGGGCTGGGGATGTGGTGTAGGCGGCCTCTGCCCCTCATGCGTGAAGCCTGGCTTCCTTCCCAGCACTGCAAACCGGGCTGCAACCCCGGGGCGGGGGCGGGGGGGGGTTCTATGCAGTCCTGTCTAGCAAGGGACCTCCACCAGATAGGTCACCTAGATGACTACCTCTCCCCACCTTCTCCCTGCCTCCCGACTTGCCTGAATTTGGGGTCCTTCCTGCTAGGAGCATCGGGGTCTGTGAGGACCAGGGTGTAGAGTTTTCCTGGATCGAGGCCATCCCACGAAATGCTGCTAGGTCTATTCTTGACCTGTGGGAAAGCACCAGTTTGGGGTTAAAAAACCCAGCAACGCTAACAAAACTCAACACTTGGCGATTTTATGTTCCTAAAAGGTATAACGTGAGGATTTGTTTAAAATTTTTTCTTTTACTAAGGGAACAAAAACAGTTTCTTGTATTTTTCACCCACATATAGTTTGCAATAGCAGATTAATGGATGTTCCTGAGTATGGCCTCTCCTAAAAGCTTGAAGCTTGGGGCTTGGGGTTGGAGAGATGGCTCAGCCATTAAGAACTCTTGCAAAGGACATGTCCATACCCAGCAGCTGCGGGTGATGGGTGGGGGTGAGGGAGGCTCTTAACTGCTTGCATCTCCTGAGCCAGGAGATCCGATGCGGCTTCTGACTTCCACAGCCCCCTGCTCTCACTCACACATACCCACACACTGACTCATAAAACAAAAATCAAAAATAATAAGACAAGCTTGGAAAGACAGAAGAAGCCAGATGTAGTGTGCACGCCTTTAATCCCAGCACTTGGGAGGCAGAAGCAACTGGATCTCTCTGAGTTCGAGGCCAGCCTGGACAGCCAGGGCTACACAGTGAGACCCTACATATCTCTCTCTCTCTCTCTCTCTCTCTCTCTCTCTCTCTCTCTCTCTCTCTCTCTCTCTCTCTCTCTCTCTCACACACACACACACACACAATGCCTCAACACTTGCCGTTATTAACAGAAAATGGTGGGACAGGAGTCCAATGGTGGCACCAGGTCCCCCTTATTAGGGTCCCGAGTCACCATGCCTTTGGGGCCAGCTAAGGTGTAATCTGCCTTCAGAAAACGAGAGCGCCCAAGGACACGTACGAAGTTTGGACCGATGGAGACTGACTGCACAGGCCATCGGATGGAAAACGCCCAAGTCACCACCCCAAACACTGCGCTCTAAATACCCAGCGGGAGCCGTTAGACCCACTTTCTCTGTTCTTGGAGCCGTTTTTTGGAGCGTCACCGTCCCACCCCCCCACGCGGAAAAGCAAACCAGGTAAGGGGAAGGCGCTAGCCCTTCAAAGTGCAGGCAGCTCGCCGGGGGTTGACTGCAAGCTCCGGATCGTTAAGAAAGGTTACATAAGAGGCCTCCGGCTGTCGGGTGGGGCTCCTGTCGTGCAGCTCGGACTACAATGGCTGAGCCCCTAGACTCTGGGTGCAAGGCCTGCTCCGCTCCACCCCGCCGCCTCCGGGCCTCCCCCGCCAACAGGCCTGCGCCCTACCTGGGTGGGCGTCAGCACTTTGCCCAGCTCGTCCACCTCCACCCCGGCGTAGGAGACACGCAGCGCGTACTGGGGCTTCTCGTCCACCTCCTGCAGGCTCAGCGGCCCGGCCCACTGGCTGATGTCGGCTGGCATGGCGACTGCAGGACAGAGGACACACGCGCTGAGTCCCGAGCACCGCTCACCCAGGACGCTTGCGCAGTTGGCCGCCGCCGCTCGACCAATCGCAGGCCAGGCCGCGCCCTCTCGTCCTCTGATTGGCTGGCCCGGAGTGGGGCGGTCCAAGAGCCAGGATCCTTGAGAAGCTTGGCACCAGCAGGCCTGAGCTTGCGAGGCTATGGTGGCTTCTGCTTTGCATCTGAAGGACTCTGCCCCATTTCGCAATTCCTAGTGATAAGGCCGCGCTTTCCGCCTTGCATCTCTTGAAACTAGCGGCATTTTTTCCCTGCGTTATCTTTTGTTGTTGGCTTAAAAGTTGTTTTTAAATGCCAGCCAAAGTACCAGATCCAGGAATCAAAAGAGTTGGTTGGGCTTATCTGCGGGAGCGTGGGTGACTTCAAAGCAGCTGCCGGCAAGTTCTGATCCCAACAGAGAGGATGGCCTCCCCATCACCCCATAAATGCCCACACTGGAACCTCTCTTCAGTTAACCTTCCAGCCTGTGTGCCTGCAAATTAGGACAGAACTGCATACAAATGGCTGGGTCGTAGTCGCGGTCTTCAAGGCCAACCCCCACCTCGTTCTGTGAGGGAACTTGACAGTCTACAAGCCCGGTCTTGGCCTTGGCTTTGCAAGCAGTAACAGCTGAGCTGAGAATTTAGTAGCTGTTTCTCTTAGGCCCGGAACAAGTTCTCCTCTGGACAATATGGAATTCAGGTTGCCTCAGGATGTGGCTATTTTCTGGTTGGTTCCCAGGTCTTTTCAGCGGTCCTGAAAGAGAGAAATGGAAAGCGGCATTGACAGGACCAGACTGAGGGAGGGTAAGCGAAGTTGGACCAGCCGTTGCCAGCTTTGCAGTTGGATGTGAGCAGCCTTCGAAGGTGGAGGCAATCAGGAATGGGTGGCCCTCTGCTTCTAGAAGGAAGCAGATCTGAGGAGGGTTTGATTGCAGCCCATCTTCCAGGTTTTTATAGTAGCAATTAGAATACAGAAGTTCCCCTGGGACGACATGATCACTAATTTGGTTTTTTGGGTTTTGTTTTTGTTTTTGTTTTTTGTTTTTTTGGTTTTTCAAGACAGGGTCTCTCTGTGTAGCCTTGGCCGTCCTGGACTCACTTTGTAGACCAGGCTGGCCTCGAACTCACAGCAATCCGCCTACCTCTGCCTCCCGAGTGCTGGGATTAAAGGCGTGCGCCACCACGCCTGGCTCTGTTTTGTTGTTGTTGTTGTTGTTGTTGAGACAGCATTTCTCTGTGTAGCTGTGATTGTCCTGGCCTCGCTTTGTAGACCAGGCTTGCCTCAAACTCCCAGAGGCCCACCAGCCTCTGCCTCCTGAGTGCTGGAATTAAAGGTCACTACAGCCTGGCTATTACTGATTTTTTTTCCATTTATTTATAAACTGTGTGTGTGTGTGCAGAGGTGAGGTATTAGACATGCTTGCTACAGGGCCAAGTATAGAAGTCAGAGGAAAACTGAGAGGGACTGGTGTCTCCTGCTGCCCTATGTTGTGCCAGGGATGGATGGCACCGGGTTGTTGGGCGTGGCTGGTGGCAAGCTCCTTCGGCCACTAGCTGGTCCTTACTCTTGCTCTCGTTCTCTCTCTCTCTCTCTCTCTCTCTCTCTCTCTCTCTCTCTCTCTCTCTCTCTCTCTCCACACACACACACACACACACACACTTGATATTTGAGCAGCAAAGCTATAATGACCCAGAGGAGACCCCCTTATATAAGACTTTATTAACAGGGCCTCCAGGAGGGGATAGGAAAAATCTCAGGGTTCACAAGTCTCCTCCCCGCCCCTGAACACCTAAGAAAGAGTCCAAATGAAATTAAAGCTTTCTTAAAAGAGGAGGTGCATGCAACATACGCTCTCCACATGGACGTGTGTATAAACGTCTGGTGTTTTTGTTTTTTGGTTTTTCTCTCTTAGTTACATTTCTCATGCTGTGACAAAATGCCTCACAAATGCAATGTAAGGAAGGAAGGGTTTGCTCTGGCTCACGCTGTGGGAGTCCAGGCCATCGTGACAGGGAAGGGATGGCAAAAAGAGGCCTCCAGTCACGGTGCACCTGCAGGACCCCAGCCTCAACTTACCCAGTCTAGAAGCTCGTTCACAACCAGACCCTGAGGTTTGACCCCCCCTAGGTCATTGTAAATCCTGTCACCTTGACAATCCGTATTATCCGCCACACTCTTTGAGTACTCTTACTTTGGAACCTTCCTAACAAGTAAATTTCTAGAGTTCAGATATGAATGCCCCAAAGACACATGTATTAAAGGTTAAGCCCCAAGCCTCTGTGGCACTGGGAGGTAGGGCCAAGTGGGCAGTCGTAGGCAGTGGGGGAGAGTGCCCTTGAAACACACTGTACACACTGTTCCCTTGTGCTCTCCCTCTCAGGAGGAGGGGAGTGGTTTGGCTTTTTTTTTTTTTTTTTTTTTTTTTTTGGTTTTTTGAGACAAGGTTTCTCTGGGTAGCCTTGGCTGTCCTGGACTCGATTTGTAGACCAGGCAGGCCTCGAACTCACAGCGATCCGCCTGCCTCTGCCTCCTGAGTGCTGGGATTAAAGGCATGCTCTACCATTCCCAACCTATAAAACTACTTTTCAAAAGTGCATTTTAGCTGGGCATAGTGACACGGGCCTTTAATCCCAGCACTCAGGAGGCACAGGCACAGGCACAAGGATCTCTGATGTTTTGAGGCTAGCCTGGTCTACACATCAAGTGTAACCTGGAACTTGATGTAGTCCAGGCTAGCCAGGATTTTCTTTAAAAAAAAAATGTGCACTTGGGAGGCAGAGGCAGGCGAATCTCTGAATTCAAGGCTAACCTTGTCTACAAAGTGAGTCCAGGACAGTCAAGGCTACACAGAAAAACCCTATCTTGAAAAAAAAAGTGTGCAAGTGTGCTGAAACTGTAGCGATAGATGTTTCAATGGTTAAGAACACCTGCTGCTCTTGCAGAGGACCTGGGTTTGATTCCCAACACCCGTCACAGCTCACAACCGCCTGTATCCAAAGAATCTGATGCCCTCTTCTGGCTTGTGTGGGTACTGCATGTGCTTTGAGCCAGTTGTGGAAGACTGAGACGTTTGAGTCCAAGCCTAGCCTGGCCTAGATACACTATAAAAAAAAATTGTCAAAACTACCATTTTTTGTACACACAAGAGTTCATATGTAATGCCTGAGGAAGCCAGACTAAGGCGTCAGATTCTCCTCGGAACCAGAGTTACAGGCAGTTGTGAGCCTCCCAAGATGGGAACTAGGAAGTGAACCCCAACCATCTGGAGAAGCAGAAAGTTCATTAACTGCCCAGCCATCTCTCTGGCCCCTAAAATGTGCATTTTAAAGCAACTGCCTAGTGTGAGTGAATTGTGAAACTGTGTGATCAGGCCTTAACTGTTGGACACTGAGGCTTCTTCTTTCTGTCCTCATTCAACAGTTCAGGAAGCTGCCAAAGCCTGAGAAGAGATGCCGTGCGGCCCACTGTGGGCAGAGTGGCGTGAGCTGTCTCCAGGATCTGGGACAGAGAGAGAGAGGATCAAGGAGCCGGGTGGTGGTGGCGCACTCCTTTAATCCCAGCACTCGGGAGGCAGAGGCAGGCGGACTGATGTGAGTTCGAGGCCAGCCCGGTCTACAAAGTGAGTCCAAGGCTCACACAGAGAAACCCTGACTTTAAAAAAAAAAAAAAGAGCCAGATGTGGTGGCGCACGCCTTTAATCCCAGCACTTGGGAAGCAGAGGCTGGTGGGTTGCTGCATATTCGAGGCCAGCCGGGTCTACAAAGCAAGTCCAGGACAGCCAAGGCTACATAGAGAAACCCTGTCTCCAAAAATCAGAGAGAGAGAGAGAGAGAGAGAGAGAGAGAGAGAGAGAGAATATCAAGGAAGCGACATTTCCTAGCTTGAGCTAAGGAGCTGGATGGCCTTGCAAATGTCTGTGGAAACCTTTGTCTTTCTCCAGAACCAGAGACATGCCCTAAACCTCCAGGTAAAGATGGAACTTTGGGGGATCTGGAGAGCTCCTTTCACAAGCATAGACTCTCAATACTTGCTGAATGCTCAGAACACTATTCAGGGTGGTGTTAGTCGGCTGTGTGTTACTGTAACAAATACCCTTAAGTTATAAAGAAAAAAGGTTCATCTGGGCTCTTCTATGATCAAGTGTTCCCTGCATTGGGGCCTGTGGTAACACAGCACAATGTGGTTGGCAGGCAGTGTGTATCAGGCCAGGAGATGAACAGGGAGAGAGAAGGCGAGGGCTACCCAGTCCCCTTCGAGGGGTGCCACTAGTGATGCTATTTGGCCTGCAGTTCCAGCCTCTAGCAGGGTGGGGGTGGACAGTCAAGTCAGGGTTTGGCTTACTTGTTGTTCTTACGGAGGACCTGGGTTTGGTTCCTAGCACCCCAGTGGCAGCTCACAAACTGCCTGTAACTAGCAGGAGGTCTGACTCCCTCTTATGGCCTTTACAGGCTCCTGCACAGTGCACACAAACTCACGTGAACAGGAGAGAGAGAGAGAGAGAGAGAGAGAATGTGCATGTGTGACACACACACACACACACACACACACACACACACACACACACACAAGTAAATTATAGGCCTGGGGAATGTGGCTAGAATACACA
Source organism: Acomys minous (assembly GCF_964271855.1). Lineage (NCBI taxonomy): Eukaryota > Metazoa > Chordata > Mammalia > Rodentia > Muridae > Acomys > Acomys minous. The sequence goes on along the minus strand of NC_140498.1, from coordinate 91,418,042 downwards.
ACAGTGACAGCATAAACCGAGCGTACTGGTACATATCAGAGATCCAGCACTCTGGAGAGAGGCAGGAAGGTCTGAAGTTCAAGGTCGTCTTTGGAACAAAGGGAGTTGGTTCCAGCCTGCTGTGGGCTACATGAGACCCTGACTCGAAGTGGGGGGGTGGGGGGGTGGAGGGGAGCATGAAAATTATAGCTCGCTTGTTAAGACAAGGCAGGGAAGCAGTAAAAAGAAAGAAAAGCAAATGATCTTTGTGATTATTGACACATATCCAACGTCTGTGTACTTTTCTGGGCTGTTGCTTGTCACCCTGGTGGCCTAGCCTGGGGCTCCAGGAGGCTCTGGCTTGTAGGTAGACTCCAGTGAACCAGGGTGGAACCTTGGGATTGTTTTGATTGGTCAGTGAGGTGGACGTTCACTGATCTGGTTGGTCAACAGGGCGGGTTCCTTCCAGAGTTCCTCCTCTGTGCACATGGGGCTTCAAGGGAGACTTAGAGGAAGTCAATGTTCTGTGTCCTGTGGTGGTGGTCGGCAACCAGAGCTGCCCCTCTGAGGCACAGAGCTTCGAGGGCGGTGACCTCAGGGCACTCAGGAGCTCGCTGCTGGCCAAGGGCCCGGACTGATATATGGGTTGGAAGTTGCCCTCTGACTGGTGTCCTGGATTCCCACTGCTTGGGATTACAGTGATGGGAAAATGTGTTTGTGAGTGTGTGTGTGTGTGTGTGTGTGTGTGTGTGTGTGTGTGTGTGTGTCTCCTTAATAATCTCAAAGCTGCTGAAAACAAAGCTCATACTCTGACTGGCACCTTCTAGAAAATTCCTTGAAAGCACTCAGGGAGGCAGAGGCAGGCTGATCAATGTGAGTTCGAGGCCAGCTTGGTCTACAAATGGAGTCCAAGGCAAGCAAGGCTACACAGAGAAACTCTGTCTCGAAAAACAAAACAAATTCCTTGAAAATAGTCAGCAAATGTATATGGTTTTTGTTGTTGTCATTTTGGCTTAGTTTGTTTGTTTGTTTGTTTGTTTTTGAGACAAGATCTCATGTGGTCCAGGCTAACCTACAACTCTGGATCTTGCGTTTAGTTGGCTGTTCATACACCAACCAGAGAGCCTCAGCTCTATCTTGAGCTCAGGCCCCAGTCTCAGTTGACCCCTTAGAGCAGTGGTTTTCAGCCTTTTTGGTGTGTGTGGGTTTTTTGTTTGTTTGGTTGGTTGGTTGGTTTTTGGTTTTTCGAGATAGGGTTTCTCTGTGTAGCCGTGGCTGTCCTGGACTCACTTTGTAGACCAGGCTGGCCTCGAACCCTCAGTGATCCACCTGCTTCTGCCTCCCGAGTGCTGGAGCTAAAGTTGTGCGCCACCAACCACCCAGCTGGTTTTCAGCCTTTCTAATGCTGTGATTTTTCTTGCCAGGTGTGGTGATGCCAGCGTGGTCTACAAAGCGAGTCCAGGATAGTCAAAGCTACACAGAGAAACCCTGTCTCAAAAAACCAAAAAAAAAACAAAGGAAAAAAAAAAAAAAGGACCAAGTTTCTTTTTGTAGGCCTGGCTGTCCTGCTGTCCTGGACTGGCTTTGTAGACCAGGCTAGCCTCAAACTCACAGAGATCCACCTTTAATACAGTTTCTCCTCATGTTGTGGTGTCCTCCAACCTTAAAATTATTTTTGTTGCTCCTTCATTACTGTAATTATGAATTATAATGTAAATATCTGTGTTTTCCAATGGTCTCAGGTGACCCCTATGAAAGGGTTATTCAACCCCAAAGAGGTCTCTACACACAGGTTGAGAAAAGCTGTCTTGGACACTCTTGGGAGGCCACTGGTCAACAGAAGATCCATTATTATTATGGCCCAGCTGCTGAGTCACTAAAAGGCAGCAAATCTATGTTGTTTTAAGACTGTTTACAGCGGGGCGGTGGTGGCACACACCTTTAGTCCCAGCACTCGGGAGGCAGAGGCAGGCAGCTTGCTGAGTTCAAGGCTAGCCTGGTCTACAAACGGAGTCCAGGACAGCCAGGGCTATACAGAGAAACCCTGTCATGGGGGCGGGGAGGGGGGGAGACTGTTTGCAGTGATTGTCACATGGGACACACACACACACACACTCACACACTACTACAGCTTGTATCCTGGTTACATCTAGACCAGTAACCCCACAGAAGGAAGACTTCTGTTTCCCAACAGCTTCCAGTTCCTGCTGAGTTATGGGGCCAGCCCCAGCTGCCTGCTTGTCACTCTTCTGTGCGTTTGTTTGTTTGTTTGTTTGTTTTATTTGTTTTTGACAAGGCCTCACTTGGCTAGCCTGTAGCTCACTGTGTAGACCAGGATAGCATAGCCTTGAACACATAAAGCTCCATCTGCTTCTGTCTCTCAGGTATATGGTTCTTCTTTGGTTTTTTTTTTGTTTGTTTTTTTTTAGTTACATTGGTTGATTGACTGACGATGGGGGAAGGATGTGGGGGGGGGGCGGAGATCAGAGAACAACCCGACAGAGTTGGTTCTGTGGTTTTACCATGTGATACCTGGGATCAAACAGCACTCATCAGGTTTGGCAGCCTTTACCATGAACCATCTTGCTGGCCCCTGTTTGGGATTTTTTTTTTTTTTTTGAGAGTTAAGAGTTTTGCTATCTAACCCAGGCTGACCCAGAACTCACAATCCTCCTGCCTCAGCCTCCCGACTGCTGTAATTGCAGACACTGGTTAAAATGCTGACCTCGTCTGGCCTTCCAGCATTGAGAGATATGAGCTATGCCCACGCCATTGCAGACATCCTTCTCCTCAACTGAAAGGGCAGTAGTGATGTGTTCCGCCTTGGCGAACACCTTGCACAGATGTGTGGCTAATAGACTTTGCACCCAGTATCAGTCATTTATTTAAAACAGACTCCATGTCTACATAGCAGCGCCTTTAGAGTTTACTACTACGTTCTGTGCCCTCCAGAAAATAAGCATCTGGAATTATCAAAACACAGCAACCTTGGGTTTACTGTGACCTCCCAGACTGCTTTGATGGGTGGGCAAACACTGTGCCTCATATCCACCCATCCTGACATTTAAACAGAGACACTGGGGAAACGCATGAGAGTGCCAAGTCACATCCTTGCAGCAGTGACAAAGTCCTCAATGGACACCTGTGGTTATTCCTTTGTTTCTTTCGCCCCCCCTACCTGCCTGCCCCCCCAAAAGACTGGGTTTCTCTTTGTAGTCCTGACTGTCCTGAAACTCACTCTGTAGACAAGGCTGGCCTTAAACTCAGAGATCCACCTGCCTCTGCCTCCGAGTGCTGGGATTACAGGGGTGTGCCACCACTGCCCAGACATATGTGTTTTTTTTTTTTTGCTTTTTTGCTTTTGTTCACCTGCTCAGCAGTGAGATGGGTTCACTCATGGTCATGAGTTTGCTTTAGAGCCCAGGGGTTCTCAACCTCCGTGACGCTGTACTCCTTTAATATATTCCTCGTGTTGTGGTGACCTCCAACCATGAAATTATTTCATTGCCATTTCAGAAATGTAACCTTGCTACTGCTATGAGTTGTAATGTGAATATCTGATATGCATGCAGGAAATTGGATATTTGACCCCTAAGGGTCTCCAGCACCCCCCCCCCAAAAGAAAATAGTAGTTGGGGGCAAATAAATCAGGATTTCGGGGTCAGTGTCTCTACTCCCCACAGTTTACACTGCACAGAAGTCACTGCTGCCAGTATTCACCGACAGGAGGGTTTTCCTTGAATTATCCAGAGGAATTCCTGCATTGTGTCCCCGGTTCCCAACAATGGAGAAGGGATACACTTTAGACTATCAGAGCTGGGGCCATGGGTAAGTCTTGGATTTTCCCATGAGCTGTGACCTTGAATGAAATGTTTAGTAATCCTTGGCCTATCCTGGCTTCTCTGGACGGCAGTGGCTGTTGGCTGAACTGACATCGCTAAAATTCTTTTTTTGTTTCATACGTCTAGGCATCTTATCTCTTGGATGGCCTTGGCTGAGAGATCCAAAGTCCACTCAGGGACGAGAGCGCCACCTGGTGGCCAATTTTGTAAGTAGGCTTGCCTATCTGTTCTAGGGTCAAGAAAGCCGGGAAATTGTTTCATCTCTGCTTCCCTCCTCCCTGTCTCAGATGGCTAGTCTTAGTTCTCAACTCAGACCTCAAACCTGTGGTGCGTTTTCTTGATTGCTAATTGATGTAGGCAGGCTCAGCCCACTGTGGGCGGTGCCATCCCTAGACAGTGGACCTGGGCAAAGCCAATCCGCAGCAAGGCTTCTCTCAGTGATGAACCTCAAAGCTTAAGCTGAAAGATATCGCTTCCTCCCCAGTTTGTCTTCGGTCATAATGTGTGGGGTTTTGTTTTGGTTTTTCGAGGCATGGTTTCTCTGTGTAGCCTTGGCTGTCCTAGACTCACTTTGTAGACCAGGCTGGCCTCGAACTCACAGCGATCCACCTGCCTCTGCCTCCGGGAGTGGTGAGATTAAAGGCGCGCACCACCACACCAGACTTGTGTTTTGTTTTTTTATTGAAACTTGTTAGGTAGCTTGCATTGGCCTCAAATTCCTGACCCCTTCTCCCTTAACCACCCAAGTACTGGGTGGTGTGTGCATTGTGTCCAGCTGAAACATGTTTGTTAATCCAGTTTAGACTTGCAAGGGCTGGTTTTCGTTATTTTGTTTCCTGTGTGCTTCTTAAGGTTATAGAAAAAAAAATGTTGTAAGTGTCTCTTTTTGTTTTTGTTGTTTTTTTAAAGGCTTATTTATGTCTGTGCCAGAAGTGAGGGTGGTGTGATCCTCTGGAGCTGGGGTGACAGGCGTTTGGGATCTGCCTGATGTGAGTGCTGGAAACCAAACTTGGGTCTTCTGGAAGAGCAGTATCTGCTCTTAACCATGGAGGCCTGTCCTGCCCACTGTCTTTTAATTGTACAGGGGCTTGAACCCAGAGCCTTGCAAATGCTACTAAGTTGTAACCCCAGCCCTTTAAATTTTGTTTTCGTTGTTGTTGTTGTTTTTGTCCCCGCAGCCCCCAAGACAGTGTTTTTCTGTGTAGTTCTGGCTATCTTGGAATTGGCACTGTAGACCAAACTGGCATTGAACTTTAGAGATCAGCCTGTCTTTGCCTCCTGGAATTAGCTCTTGCTAAGGGGATGATTTGAAAGCCAGGGTAAAGGGCATGGGCCACTCAACCAGCACGCAGGTCCCATGCCAGCAGCGTGGCAGGCTTAGGTACAAGGCTTCCCTATTCATAGCATCCTCTTAATGTCATCTGGGGCGACACTGAGGGCAGAGTAATTGCTGTCTGCCTCCCTCTTGTTTGAGACGTTCAGGATGTGGGTGCAGACTCTGCTGAGACCCTCCACTGGGCAAGAGAAGCCACCACCCCATCAGGTGACACACAAGGACCGTTTCTCTTCTCTGTGGATTAAGAAGCAGTTCTTTTTGGTTTGATCTACACGGCCTGAGTCAGGCACAGCAAGCCTCTGGCAGGTTTATTTTCCCACGCATCCCTGTCTGTAATGAGGCCAGCATGCAATTTACTATGGTGGGGCTGTGTCTCATTCAAAAGGAAAGGTCCCTCCTTGGATTTGGAACATCCAGCCCTGCAAGTGAATTACAAGTGAATTACAAGTTTAGCCAAGTTTACTCAATCATCTATATAGGTGCTTTTTTTGGGGGGGGTGTGTATTTTATTGGGTTCTTATACTTATCACTCTTCTACACCCTCCCAACCCCCCAACACTAGGTAGGAGAGGAAGAAAAAGAGGGAAAGCAGATGAAGACCTCTATAAACTTCCTGCTGATTAGGGATGAGGAGTTCTTCGGGGCAGGGTTGATCTTTGTTGTCATATTATCTCCAACTTCTTTTTTTTTTGTTTTTGTTTTTTGTTGTTTTTTTGAAACAGGGTTTCTCTGTGTAGTCCTGGCTGTCCTGGACTCGCTTTGTAGACCAGGCTGGCCTCGAACTCACAGCGATCCGCCTGCCTCTGCCTCCCGAGTGCTGGGATTAAAGGCGTGCGCCACCACGCCTGGCTCTCCAACTTTTTGTTATAAACCACAACAACAGCAACCAGGAGCAGCAGGGGGAGCAACAGGCCCTTCTTTGGAGCGCCCCTCTCCCTCTCTGGGCTCTGGCATTGATACCCTCTCAAGAGTCCCCAGAATTCCAAACGTAATAAGCTATCTGCAGCCGGCAAAGATCACACCCCTGCTAGTGCAGGAGGCAAATCATAATCACCTGCAGTGAAGCAGCCTCTTATCGCACACCTGAGATTAAATCGAAAACATACTCACATTAACATAACTCTCAATACACATTTAAAATTTTTTTTTGTTTTTTGTTTTTGTTTGTTTTCTGTTTTTCGAGACAAGGTTTCTCTGTGTAGCCTTGACTGTCCTGAACTCGCTTTGTAAACCAGACTGTCCTCGAACTCACAGCGATCCGCCTGCCTCTGCCTCCCAAATGCTGGGATTAAAGGCATGTGCCACCGCCACCCAGCTCACAGTTAATTTTTTCATAGCCAGATTTTCTGATATACTTGATTTTTTTAATATTACTTTTCATTAAACAAGTTTACTTAAACTCATTTTGAGTTACTTGCTTCAGGCGTAACGTTGACAGTGACAACATTCACAGAAAACTATGTAGTCTGGTGGGTGGTGGCGGCAGTGCACACCTTTAATCCACCTAACTCAAGGGGCAGAGGCAGTCAGGTCTCAGTGAGTTCGAGGCCAGCCTGGTCTATAGAGCTACAGAGTTCCAGGGAAGCCAGAGCTACACAGAGAAACGCTGTCTTGAAAAAAATAGAACAAAAACCAACCAAACAAAAGAATATACAATGGAAGATACAAATCAATTTCTCCTCATCCCTGTAAATGAATTACATTTGTGCTTTAGCATAGCTACAAAAATAATTTGGAGTACTTTACAGGACTTAATCATTTATAAGGTGAATAATCATTAACTTTTATGTCTCAATTATCTTTAACAGTTTGCAATAACTTAGTAACTCTCATAAGATTAGAATGTTATAATTTTATCCCTGTTAATATTTTGAGCCTCAAAAGTTAGAATTTGTATAGGCATGTTATAACAAATTATGGACTTTCAGCTAGTAACTTTTTTGGTTGTTTTAAGTTTTTTGTTTGTTTGGTTTGCTTTTTTGAGGCAGGGTTTCTCTGTGTATCCCTGACTGTCCTGGAACTTATGCTATAGACCAGGCTGACCTCGGACTCACAGAAATCCTCCTGCCTCTGCCTCCCAAGGAGTGTTCCACCACTGCCTGGCAGTTGTAAGTTTTCAGTTATCAAGAACCAAGAGGGGGGGGGTGGTATTCACAGAGTTAGACATTTGTAAACACACACACACACACACACAAACACACACACACACAAACACACACACATACAAACACACACACACACAGAAACATACCCATACCAGCTGGATATGGGGTGAACACCTTTAGCCCCAGTATTCAAAAGGCAGAGGCAGGAGAAATTTTGAGTTAGAGGCCAACCTGGTCTACAAAGCAAGTTCCAGGACAGCGTGGGCTACACACACACACACACACACACACACACACACACACACACACACACACACAAACCTATAAAAAAGAAACATAATAAACAAATAGCAACAACATACATATATATGTATATATAGTTTATATAATATACTTTGTTTATATATGTGTGTATAAAGACATAAAAGTAACAAACTAATCATTTGTTGTAGTGCATTTTTAAAAATGCCCTCTTTTTTAAAAAAATATGTATTTATTTATGTATACAATGTACAGCCTACATGTACACCTACACTCCAAAAAAGGCACCAGATCTCATTACAGATGATGATGTGAGCCACCATGTGGGTGCTGGGAATTGAACTCGGAACCTTTCGAAGAGCAGCCAGTGCCCTTAACCTCTGAGCCATCTCTCCAGGCTGTAATAAATTATTCTAAGGAGAGGTGTTAGCCAATATCTGGGGCCTTTACTCAATGTCTATAACAGCTTTCTTGTTGTATACGTATACTTCCTCTCCATTTTTAATCTTTAACCTGTGCACTCAGAAAACCTTGAGGCTTCATATAATTAGGTCTTTATTGTGCACAGCCAGCTGGGAGGTGTAACTGACTACTCAGGTGAAGGTCCAATGCCCTTACCTAGTCCCCTTTTTTGCGGGAATATTAACACTTAACAAGCCCAGTTGTAATTATTTTAAGCAACAGAGCTGGAATTCTGAGGATGCCAAGTGTTCAGTTTAGAAGACATTGTAATAAAAGGAGGTTTGCTGGACGTGGTGGTGGCGGCGGCGGCGGTGGCGGCGCACGCCTTTAATCCCAGCACTAGGGAGGCAGAGGCAGATGGATCGCTGTGAGTTCGAGGGCAGCCTGGTCTACAAAGTGAGTCCAGGACAGCCAGGGCTACAGAGAAACCCTGTCTCGAAAAACCAATAAGATAAAATAAAAATAAAAAAAAATAAAATAAAAGTTTTGAATCCAAATTACACACTTAAATGACACAATAAATTAATAATTATCTTGTACATACTGTAAAATCATCAGGCTATGTAAGTTTCCAGGTAAAGCTAAGGCAGCCTTAATAGCTTCTGTAGCATGTGGAGGTTTTGTTTTGTTTTGTTTTGTTTTTCATATGGAGGTTTTTGTTACTGTTGTTATCATTTATGAAAGTTGGCTAGATCTGCAAGAAGATCAAAATTGAAAAGTTCCAGACTGGGCCCAACAGTGGCAGTCATCAAGGAAATATTGTGGCCAGATCTGAGTGGATAACTGGATGAGTTTGGTGGGTCAGAGCCTGTTAAGAGAGCTTTTTTTTTTTAAAGATTTATTAGCTGGGCGTGGTGGCACATGCCTTTAATCCCAGCAGTCGGGAGGCAGAGGCAGGCGGATCACTGTGAGTTCGAGGCCAGCCTGGTCTACAAAGTGAGTCCAGGACAGCCAAGGCTACACAGAGAAACCCTGTCTCGAAAAACCAAAAAAAAAAAAAAAAAAAAAAAGATTTATTTATTTATGCCGGGTGTGGTGGCGCACGTCTGTAATCCCAGCACTCAGGAGGCTAGGGCAGGTGGATCGCTATGGATCGCTATGAGTTCGAGGCCAGCCTGGCCTACAAAGCAAATCCAGGACAGCCAAGGCTACATAAGAGAAACCCTGTCTTGAAAAAACAAAACAAAAAACAAAAAAAACAAACAAAAAACCCCCCACAAAAGATGTATTTAATTATTATTTATACTGTATGCTGCCTGCATGTGAGCCAACATGCTAGAAGAGGGCACCAGATCTCATTATAGATGGGAAGTGAACTCAGGACCTCTGGAAGGGCAGCCAGTGCTCTTAACCTCTGAGCCATCTCTCCAGCCCGAGAGAGCTTTGAGAGCCCATTTAAACAATTTGGTTTAAATTTGAAATGACAGGCAGTCTGAGGTGTCCCCAGGTTTAGGGAAAGAATAAAACCAGCCCAAGTGTTAGGAATGGCTACCCTATGCTCATAAGACACAGGTGGAGTGAGAGTTTTGTTTTTGTTTTTGTTTTAATGTGTGTGTATTTTTGTTTTGTTTTGTTTTGGTTTGGCTTTTCAAGACAGGGTTTCTCTGTGTAGCCTTGGCTGACCTGGACTCACTTTGTAGACCAGGCTGGCCTTGAACTCACTGTGATCTGCCAGCCTGTGCCTCCTGAGTGCTGGGATTAAAGGCGTGTGCCACCATTGGCTGGTGAGTTTTGGAATGTTAAAATACTCAAGTTATGTTAATGTGAGTATGCTTTTGTTTTAATCTCAGGTGTGAGATAAGAGGCTGCTTCACAGCAGGTGATTATGATTTACCTCAGGCACTAGCAGGGGCGTGATCTTTGCCAGCTGCAGATAGTTTAATTCTGGGGACTCTGGAGAGGGTATAAATGGGAAAGCCCCAACCGAGCCTGGGATGGCTGCTTCTCCCCCTGCTGCTGCATTAGCGATTGCTTTTACTATTGCTGGATTGCTGGTTTGCTGGATATTCTGATGATGAACCTGGACTTGCCCCCAAGGAATCCAATGCCCCTAACCAGCAGGAAGTAGCCTACAGAGGTCTACTCCCCCTGATCCTCTCACCTTCTTTCTCTCCTACCTAGCGTTGGGAGGTTGGAAGGGAGGTAGAGGTCTAAGAACCCAATAAAATAGACTTAAAAACTACCCCAGCAAGCCAGGTGTGGAGGCGCACGCCTTTAATCCCAGCACTTGGGAGGCAGAGACAGGCAGATCCCTGTGAGTTCGAGGCCAGACTGGTCTACAAAGCAAGTCCAGGACAGCCAAGGCTACACAGAGAAACTCTGTCCCAAACAACAACAACAACAACAACAAAACCTACAGCAGCATATGAGAGGTTCTCAGAACCTCCAAGATTGTGATCCAGAGGTATGAAGCTCCCAGGAGTCTGGCCAGGGCATCTCTGAGTCATACTTGACTGGATGTTTACCTTGTCCTACAGAATTTTGGTGTGAGGGTGGCAGTGATCAAAACTGTCAAAGGCCTCTCATCCTGGACATCAGAGACTCTGAGCGGAAGAGGTCAGAGGGAGGGACAGATGAAGGAGGATGGAGAGGACCTGGAGGAGAGAATTGGGGTCAAGCTGGGTTTACAACATTAGCACCGATAAAGCCCCAGGGACCAAAAATTTGTCTATGGGACTTGCACTATTTGTGGAGGCAGAGGCCACAAAAGACCAGAGGTCTCAGGTCAAACTACTGGCTGTTTAGCCTATATAGTGAGCTTAGAGGGTGTCCATGCCCCAAAGGAATGACTTTAGGGAACCGGGGTGAGGAAGGGAGGTTATCTCTGGTCTCAGGTTTCTACACCAGATATAAGAAAAATGAGGTGCCAAATGGGTATGGTGGCACACGTCTTTAGTCCCTGAGCTGGGAGACAGAGGCAGGCAGATCTCTATGAGTTCTTTATAGAAAAACCCTGTCTTGAAAAAGAAACAAACAAGCCGGGCATGGTGGTGTACACTTTTAATCCCAGCACTCAAGAGGCAGAGGCAGGTGGATCACTGGGGGTTCGAGGCCAGCCTGGTCTACAAAAAGCGAGTCTAAGGCTACACAGAGAAGCTCTGTCTCAAAAAACCAAAAAAAAAACCGAAAACAAAAAACAACAAACAAACAAGAGGCAGAGAGGCTAAGAAACTCAAGCTCAGCAGACTGAGAACACGTTACTGGAATGGCGAGGGGCCCCAACCTTTTCCAGGGATTTAGAGGGTCCTGGAGGACATGAACATATACAAAGGTAGCTACCGGGAAGTTACAGCTGTGTGTTTGGGGGGGTGGGGGAACAGTGGCAGCAGTTGACACAGGGCCTATTTTTCTGTAGGTGGAGCCAAGTGGTCCGATTAAGGCCAACCAACCCTTTCTGGTTAGGGGCCATTGCCCAGTACAGCCGACTCCGCCCTGAATGACCCGGGTTAGGCGAATGCTCTAAGGCTGAGCTACATCCCCAGCCCACTTGCTCCCTTCTACCTCCACAAATAAAGGCACGAGTCACGCTTACATGCCCCAATTCATAGTGAAATAAGAGTCTTGGCCATAGATAGATACAAATAGTTGAGTATCTATTTAAAGTGCAGGAGAAGGAATCAAGGGCCCCCTTGGTCCCCTGTCCAGCAGGTCTTTTTTTTAGAGTTACTTGGAGTTATCCATCAAAGAGGAACCTTTCCAGCCCCAGGCTATGTTAATTTATTATCTCCCAGAGCCTGCTGGGCTGCTGCTCTTACCTGTTAGGGTATCTGGAACATCCATCTCTCATCAGCCTCTGGGGGTCTGTTTTTCTCGCAACCAGATGGGACATCTTCCTGTTCTTTCTGAGAGGGGCAATTTTACTTTCTGGGGACACGGGTCTTTCTTCCAAGTCCTCTGGGTTTCGGAGGCACGGAACTTCACCATCCTGGTCTCTGGTCCAGAGAGGCTGGGCTCCTGTTACAGACAGCAAGCTCCTTTGACAACTCTGTTTTCTGCCTCCCCCTGCAACCCCCCCCCTCCCCACTTCTTGGATGTGTGCCTGTTTATCTGCCTTTTTGTGTCTCCACAATCCAGGCAGCTGCAGCTGCAGCAGTAGGTTTCTCCCCCAGCTGGTTCCCACCGGCCTTCCCCCAAAAGCCTCAGGGGACATCTCTAGGTTGTTGTTAAGACTCTCTCAGAGTTACCTCTGGGGGTGGGGGGTGGGGAGGGGAGCAGAAATAACTGGCACAAAGATGGCTTGCCAGGGGTTGTCAGAGACTCAGGCTGTAGACAGCCACTAAGCTGCCAGAACCCTGGGCAATTCCTTACTCTCCCCCACCCCCACCCCGACCCCCGCTCCACACACAATGGCACCTCGGGCTAGGAGTATGGCTTGGTGGCTGAGCACCTGCCAAGCACGCAAGAGGCCCTGGCGTTCATCCCCAGCAAACACCAGGGGAAACAAACAAAAATGACATAGCAGCCTGAGAGCTGGGCTCCAACTGTGACCCTTGTATTTGCTTCTCCTGTAATACAGTCTCTTGTAATCCCCTGGCAAGTGAGAAGGACAGCGCCCACCTACTTGGGTAGCGAAGGACAGCATAACCGAGTGCAGGTGAACGACTAGGAGCGAGACACGTCTCCAAAGGCAGACAGGGAAAGGGGCCACTAATAGAAAAGGAAGAAGGGAATGTCTCTGCTTCTTTTTCACTTTTTTTGGGGGGGCGGAGGGGGTGTGGGGCTGCTTTGAGACAGGGTTCCTCTGTGTAACAGCTCTGGCTGTAGTCCAGGCTGGCCTCGAACTCACGGAGATGTGCCTGCCTCTGCCTCCCAAGTGCTGGGATTAATGGTATGCGTGCCACCACTGCCAGGCTCTTTTTCACCTTCTTGACCTTAGACAACAGCTTAGAGGTCTTTTTTTTTTTTTTTCTTTTCTCCCCTCCTGTGGGGGTGGAGGTGGGGGTGGGGCGGGGCTTCTTACAGCCGCTTGTGTTCTTACAAATTTTTCCTGGGGAGATACAATGTAAGACTGAGACCTCTAAAGCCGGGCATGTTGGCGCATGCCTTTAATCCCAGCACTCGGGAGGCAGAGGCAGGCGGATCGCTGTGAGTTCGAGGCCAGCCTGGTCTACAAATCGAGTCCAGGACAGCCAATGCTACACAAAGAAACCCTGTCTCAAAAAACCAAAAAAAAAGAGGTGGGCGGATCGCTGTGAGTTCGAGGCCAGCCTGGTCTACAAAGTGAGTCCAGGACAGCCCAGGCTAACACAGAGAAACCCTGTCTCGAAAAAACCAAAAAAAAAAAAAAAAAAAAAAAAAAAAAAAGACTGAGACCTCTAGAGAGATATCTAGTCTATTCCCGGAGTCCCCACTAAGAGGCGGAGTCCATTGTCGATGCAAATGCGTAGGAATAGGAATTTATTGAGCCATCGCGATGGGGTCTGTTCAGCTCTTTCAAGCTGCAGACCCCGGGAAACAGAGGCACAGGCCTTTTATAGGTTTTAGACAAAGAAATGAGTTTTACAGTATGTGGTTGGCATTTGGGCAGAAAAGCTGCAAGCAGGGAGTTACAAGTCTTGGCATTTGGTGGTTGGATAATGGGTGGACGGGCAAGTTAACCTATGAAAAGACTGGTTGAAGCAGTCACAGGGGGTGTTTAGGAACTTTTTAGTTGGGGAGGGGTAGTGGAAATTTTAAACACAGCTGGTTGTCCTTGAGTCTAGCTGGACCCTGAGCACAAACTGAGAACTTGAGTCAAGTTGGATTCTTCAAGGTTTTTCCTGTCCCTGCCACACACACAGTGATCTGATATCTGTCTGTCCTTGGTTCACGCTGGACCCTCTAGAAATTTACATGCTTTGGCCTTAATGGGGGTCTTTAAGGGAGGACTAAGTAGGCTGACTTTTACATTTTTCTAGACTTTGGCCTTAATGGGGGTCCTTAAGGGGGCTGGTTCCTTCAACAACACACATCTGTTCACCACAGATATAGGGAACCCACAGCAGACGAACGTATATCAGTGAGGTCCAATTTGGTGAACCAATTAAGTTTTATTGTGGTTACAGAAGTACGGGTGATGGGCTACTTAGATGAGCAGAAATGACTCAGCTGTGTCACCAAATCCCACCCCAGGATGGGTGACGGCTCACAAAGCTGGAAACCTGCAGCACACTGCACAGCCTTCACGCTGCTCAACAGACTAGACAGTGTCTTTCCCAGGTACTTCTGCTGGCCGGAACCTGTCGTTTGCTTCTTCCGGGCGTCTGGTCTGTTGTCAACAGTCTTCTACGCGCTTGCCTTCATTTAGTCTAAGAGGCAGGCGGGGGTGGGGGTGGGCGGGGCTAGTGAATCTGGTCAGTTTCAGGGACTTCCTGAAGCTATTTTGAGTTGTTTACCTTCCTGTTTAAAGAGCTTCCCTGAGGCATGGAATGTTTCCATCTGGGAGGAATCTGTTACACAAGAGCTGCTCAGATATGTTCAAGGACTGTCCTAAACTGGTTAGCCGGAAGCTATGGGTAAATTAGCTCCCCTTTGTTTTAGGTACTATCAACCCAGAATTAAGGGAGGGAGACCTGCCCTATAGCCACCCCACGGAGGCAAAAGGCCCAGACCTTCCCAAGGGGTTAAATTTCAGTGTCTCTGAACCCCCTTCTCTGCTGGGGGAAGGGAGGGGAGACTCTGCCTGGCTCGCTGCTGCTTTTTTTCTTTGCTTGTTTGTTTTTGTTTTTTTTCTTTGTTTTTCGAGACAGGGTTTCTCTGTGTAGCCTTGGTTGTCCTGAAGTAGCTTTGGAAACCAAGCTGGCCTCAAATTCGCAGTGATCTGCCTGTCTCTGCCTCTCGAGTGCTGGGATTAAAGGCTTACTTTTTTTTTCTGCCGTCTTTGAGATTATTCCCGCTGCCGTTTAATTCTTTGGTGGGCAAAACAAACCAGACAAGACTAGCAAAAGGTAGCAGCCTAGACAGATGTGTTCTTGCCCCCATAGCTCATGCTTTGTTTTGTTTTCTCGTATTCTAATTTTACTACACACACGTGCACATGAGAGTGCCCTGGGAGACCTGAAGAGTGTGTCGGGTTTCCTGGAACTGGAGCTATGGGCAGTTGCAAGCAGCCCACCCCGGGTTCTCTGAAGAGCAGTGAGCATTCATAGCATTTAGTCACCTTCACAGCCCATCGCAGTTGGTATTTGATCATGGGATTTAGGGTCCTGGCTCAAATGCGAGAGTCCTGTGACAATGCTGAGTTCTGCCTATCAAAATGTTTGACTACTTTGGGATAAATCAAGGTCCATTTTATTCTTACAGCAGACCCCACCCCCACCCCCAGGGTCTTTGCCTTATCAGTCTTCCTGGCATTTTTGACTCTCAGGAGTGGATGTCAGGCCACCAGATTTCCCAACACTACCCCGTACCTAAGCCAAAGGGATGGCTGTTTCCTCTGTGCCGTGCCCAAGCATCCCGAGCGAGCAGTGTGCCCTTGGCATTCGTGGTCCTGGAAGAAGTGACAACCTTGCAGTGTGGCTGAGCAGGATCTGGTCAGGTAAGTGGAATCTAGTCCTGGTTTTACCACCAACCAGATTGCCTTAGAGAGCAACCCCAGGGAGTAAATAGTAAGTAGGCTGCGCCTAGTTAAATAAAAAAACAAAACCCAAAAACCTTAAGTCCAAAGGTTGCAGGAACTCTGTGGTTGAGTCAGCAAATTTCCCCAGACCAGGTCTGTGAAATTCCCCTCACTAGGGCACAACCAAGATTCTAGAACGTTCTATATTCTTAGCGGGAAAACATTGCTGGGCAATGCTTCCACGGCCAGCTTGATGACTTCGGGCCAGGATGTTTGCCTGTAGGGCTCAAGAAACAACAAAACCAATTAACTTAGCCAGAACTGTGGTGGAATGCAGAAAGCTGAGGCAGGAGGGTTCCCTGAAGGTGGAAGCCTGAGTGAAATGTTGTGTCAGACTACAATAAACATTTGTTTATTTAATACATATAGTGAGGCAACTCGGGGTGTTGGTAACCCTAAGCATTTCAACAGTAAGTTATTTAGCCTTTTCTCCCTATTTTACTTTGGTTGGCTTTTGAGGTGGTAGGGCTGGGCACAGGTATACCTCTTGAGTGTCTCAGCTCTCTGCATATTTTATAAGCACACAGAAAGGCTGGAAGAACGTGAGCCAAGGGACGCCCACCTTCGAGAGCCCAGAGTGGATTCCACGACGATGACCACATTCTTGTTTTGAGCACGAAGTTTCTTTCAAGAGCTGTTTCAAGGGCAGAGCCTCTCTAGGCCCCAGCAGTGTCGGTGTCCACCCGGACGCAGAGATGGGATGCCAGAAAGCTGAGCCCGGAAATGTGGCGCTCCCGGGATGATCGGCCAGGCTGGGGGTGGGGAGAGCAAAAGGGACAGGCGTGGGAGCACCTGAAAACAAAACTCGCTCTTCCCCTGTGGTCTTGACCCAAGTTCATTCGAGAACCCGAGTCTCGTGGTTGCTTTTGGCCGCACTGTCGAGGGATCATCTTTCCCTGGGCTCTGAGCGATGGCGGCGCTGTGGCCCGCCCCTGCACCCGAGAACCCAGATGACAAGTGCGATAGAGCCGCAGGGCTGGGACGGCGCCCGGTGTCCCGCAGCCCGCGCGCATTGCACAGGCCCCGGAGTGCGTCCCGCACCGGCTGGCCACGGTTCCGGGCCGCCTCCTCCCAGGCCCCGCGGGACTGGGATCATCGCACAAGGCCCTCCTCCCAGCCAAGGTGGAGGAAGTTGCCGGAGAGGCGGGAGGGGGCCCGCGCCTGTTGTTTTCCGCCAGCCGGTCGGGCTGGGCGCAGGGGCGGGGCGCGCGCCCCGGAGGCAATCGCCGGGACTTTGCCGGAGCATCCTAGCCTGGGAGCCCCTTGTTGAAGGCCTGGGGGTCCCAGGAGCCCAGTGCACCCAGAGCCCCGCGCTTTCCCTGGTGTAGATCTCGGGAGCGATGGCTGGAGTGCGCATCCTGTTGTGCCTCGGGGCGCTGCTGGCCCGCCAGGGTTCCGCAGGTAAGGGACTCGCCACCCTCAACCTGGGGATTCAAAAGCCCCAAAATCACGTACGGCAGGACCCACCGAAGCGCACGTGGAGAGGAAAGTGATTTTTTTTTTCCTTCTTCCCTTTCCTAACTGCGTTCTGGCCCTGCCCGTGGTGCCGGCGCACCCCACCGTACACTCCGGTTTGTGTCTCCCCGCTTCCCCCAGGTTCACCTGGTCTTACACCTGTAACTTGTGGAGTGGCTTCCCCACACCCTTCTTGAGTGAGTCTACCTGTGCCGACCCGACCCGTGCTTTCCAAGCCGTGCCTTCCTCTTCCATTCCTTTTCTCTTTGCCTTTTAATTTCAGACTTGACCAAAAATTCCCCTTCTACGAGGCGGAGCTGGCGAATGGTCTTATGTACCTCACCTCCGCCCGCCGAGCTGTTGCAGAAAAAAATAGAGCGCGCGGGGTGGGGGTTGGGGGCTGCTTAGTGAAATGTGTAGATTGGAAAAAGATTGGAAAAGGATGTTTTGAGTTTGTTATATTCGTGTCTATTGTGTGTAGGAATGATTCGGGAGGTGGGGGTCGGGGAAACGAAATGCTGTGTGTGTGTGCTCACGCGCGTGTGCCCAGGTCCACCCCACCCACCTGCTATCCTCTGCGGATAGGAGGTGAGCAAAAGTTTCTAATTCCTATCCTTTTATAATTCAGATTTGTTTTTTTAGCAGTCATCTAAAACTCAGTAACATTGCCTCGTAATCCAGGTTCCCCTGAATATATAGAAGGGAAAAAAAGGGGGGGGGGACAAATCCCGAGGGTTTGACAACACAGCAACACAGCTTTCCCCACCTTGGGCTGGGCAGTGGTCATCTGTGTTACCTAGGACACGTGACCCCAAATTTGCTCCTCTTTTTCTTGCTGAGGTATACCCCAATCCTTTTTGGTCATGGATTTAAACTTTTTTTTTGTGGGTGATGCATATGTCCTAGGCAGTCCTCAGCACTTGGGCACACCACTGACTCCAGTCATGGATGACGTCCAGTGCCCTTTCTGGGCATTCGACTTAGTGACCCTTCTGCTGTAAGCAGGAGGGTGGGAGTTAGGGGGTCACTGTCCGTCTAATTCCCAAGTGTTCCCAGCGTTCTGGAGCCGGGAGGAGCCCAAACTAAGACTACCCAGGACTGTCTGCTCAGTAACTTAGTCCAGCCCGCCCACCCCCCATTACCCCACCCCCACCCCGCCCTGCTTTACCTGTGTGCTGGATGCCTAGGTGCTTGCTAGATACGTGTATCTCTTTTTCAAGTTACCAGGACAGATTTCTTTCCTGAGTCACCTACTCATGTCTCTGACCCTTTATCTCCGTCACCTGGATAGTGTACCCCAGGCCATGCTGCAGGAGAATTCGCTGGCAAAGATGCATGTTTGGGTATGACTCAAGCTGTGTAAATACGGATAGTATCAAGAGCGACCATCTTGGGACTGGAGATAGAGCCTGGTAGTGGAGAGTTTGCTTAGCATGAGGAAAGCAGAGAGCTTGCTTGAGTCCTGCATTAGATCCCCCCCACCCGAGAGTTTTTTATCTCGCTCTTCTTGTTCTGTAAGGTGAATTTAAAGTTGGAGCTACAACAGAGAGTCCCCTGGACTATGAATTATGTCAAGTGGCACACATGTTACTTTGCCCTTAATTTTTTTAATTGATGTTTTAATTTATTTCTCTGTGGGGTATAGATGTACCATGGTATGTGTGGAGGTCAGTTCTTTCCTTCCCCCATGTGGGTTCCAGGGGTCACGTTTGGTGACAAACACCTTTACCCACTGAGTCATCTCACCAGCCCTGTTGCTAGGCTTTATTGTCTTGCTTCCGGTGCCTGAGACCCAAGTAAATCCTTCTGAGACCCACTGCCCTCAAGACTGTGACTATCCCACATCTGTAGGGACATGCGTGGAGCTTAAGGTGGCAATGGTGAAATGAGGATGTATAAGATCAGTGTGTATGTGGAATTGATGTATCTTCAGGGCCACCCTCTCCTTGCCCGTGACAGACATCACCAATTGATAACTGTTCTCCGATGCTGAAAGGCTTCAGCCCCCAACATTGACTAGATGATCTAAGGCCGTTCTCAGCTTAAGTAGTTGGAAGCATTGGAGTGGGCAGAGCCAGGAAGGAGATCAGCCAGGTCATTGTCTTTTTTGGGGAAGACGTTAGCTCCAAGGTTAAAGTTGCGTGAGGACTGGTCCAGGCTGTCAGTTGTCTACTGTTCCTTTACCAAGGGTTAGGAAGGGGCAGCTGCTCCGTGCGTATTTTCCTTGGTGGGGGTTGCTATGTGGGAACCTGGGTTGGTAGCTTAATGATTTGACGATGATTCTTCTTCATCCCCACCCGCCCCACCCCACCCCACTTCCTCCCATCCACCCTTTTCAGCCCTAGGGTCTTACTAACAGTAGCTCAGGCTGGCTTTGAACTTGATCTTTCTGCCTTGGCTTTCCAATTCCTGGCACTGCAGGCCTATGGCACCAGGCTCAGCTGTGGCGGACTTTTAAATTGCAACTCTTAAGGGTCTCGTGCTGTTTGAAAGTGGCTAGTATTATGGGTCTCTCTACCTTACAGGTACGGCCTGGCCTGTTACCCCTGTTCTTTCTGGCTTGAAGGCCTTCAGGAGTATGATCAGGATGAGCACAGACTTAGGACTTCTTGTAGCTCTGCCCAACCTATGTCTTTTGGTTGGTTATTTTTTGTTTTTGTTGTTTGTTGTTTGTTTTTTTGGAGACAGGGTTTCTTTGTGTAGCCTTGCCTATCCTGGACTCGCTTTGTAGACCAGGCTGGCCTCGAACTCACAGCTGCCTCTGTCTCCCAAGTGCTGGGATTAAAGGCCACCACACCCAGCTCCTATGTCGTTTGGAAGGAGCCATTTGAGTTTTTTTTGTTTTTGTTTTTGTTTTTGTTTTTGTTTTAATATTTATTTATTATATGTGTGAGTTCTTTATCTGCATGTACACCTTCAGGCCAGAAGAGGGCGCCAGATCTCATTATAGATGGTTCTGAGCCACCATGTGGTTGCTGGGAATTGAACTCAGGACCTCTGGAAGAGCAGACAGTGCTCTTAGCCGCTGAGCCATCTCTCCAGCCCGAAGGAGCCATTTCTTATCACAGGAATGGAGGGAGACACTCCGTGGCAAGGTTGCCAAAAGGCAGATAGCTGTTTCTTTTTTCTTACAACAATTTTATTGAGATGTAGTCTTCGAACCATAAAAATCCACCCTTGGGCTGGGGGGCAGAGGTGTAAGTCAGTTTTTGGTAGAGGGCTTGCCTAGTGCGAATGCAACCCTGGGTCCCAGAACCCCATTAAACCAAGTGTGGGGGTGGCCATGGTGCATGCCCATCATCTCAGCACTGGGGAATGGATACAAGAAGATCCGAATTTTATGGTTATCCTCAGCTATGGCTGCTTTAGACCCCATCATAATGAACTGTAAGGCAGAATAGACCTGGATGGCCCGAGTTCTATCTCTGGACATCCCCTCCATCCCCCCACAGTGGAAAGAGACCTGACTCTTGAAAGTTGTCATTTATCTTCTGCTTGTGTGCTACAGTATGGTGCATAGCAACTACCCTTGTTTTTATCTCCAGGATATTTTTTATCAGCCCATCAGGTTCTGCCCAAATCCCTGTCCTCATAGTGTCCCTAGAATTGGGTCTTGGTTGTGGAAAGTTCCAGAACATTGTACTTGTCAGTAAAAATGGAGTGCATTTGGTTTTTGTTACCTACTGACTAGACCCCCCTCCCCCATTTAGCTGCCATTTGCCCTTTGGTCTTGAGCTGGTAGACACCTCTCTACCCCACCCCCACCCTATTGTTTCCTTGAGTCAGGGTATCACTGTGTAGCCCACCCTGCCATCCAACTCCTGGTCTTCCTGCCTCTGCATTTGAGTGTTGGGATTCCACATGGATGCCACCATGACTGGCTTTGATCTGGGCCTTTGAATTGGCTGTTCCCTCTGCCTGGGACTCTGGCTCCTTCAGCACCCACCCCATGCCTACTTGCCTCTGAGGTGCCACTCTGAAGGGCTTGCCTGGCATATACCCAGGTGGGCTTGGGAGCCCTACCTGTCTCCCTGTCTCTCTCCTCTCTCCTCCGTGCCAGTTTTGCATCTGTTTCCCCCCCTAACCTGTAAACTGGATGGTGGTTCTGTTCGCCTCCAGCAGGTCTCCAGAGCCCAGCACGGGACTCGCCTTACCAGTGTGCATTTGATAGTATTTGTTGTCAACCCGTTCTTGCATGGAGCAGCCCAAAGTGATTAATCCCAGAGGGAAGGAGACCAAGATCTGTCCCCACCCCACCCCATCTGGGTGTCTAGGCAACAAGACTGCTGCCTAACGATGTGTGATTGTGGCCTAACAGATGGCCACGTGGACAGGATAGTGCTCAACACCGCTGGGAGGAGTGCATAGGCGGCTCTGCTGATCTTGCCTGGGCCCTCACATGTCAGGACATTCTGCCCACAGCCTAATCAAGAGCACTTGGCAGCTGGAACCTCTGAGAATCCTAGCTCTGCCCCCATGGAGGACTTTTTTTTTTTTTTTTTTTTTTTTTTGCCCTGCAGTTGGTGCTAGGCCTGTGGATAGCAGAGGATGAAAAGGGGTCCATCTGATGACGTGGCGCTTTCCCCTTTGTTTGTGGTCCGTTTCTGTTGCTGTAATAAAATACCTGACAAAATCAACTTACAGGATTAGAAGGGTTTGTTTTGGCTTACAGTTCCAAAGGGGCACAGTCCATCATGATAGAGAAGGCATGGCAGCAGGTGTTTGAGGCCGACTTTTCTCCATGAGGGAGCAGGAAATGTAGTTGTATCAACCTCAGATCCAGTGATTCACTCCCTCAGTCAAATCCCCACCTCCAAAAGGTTCTATAACCCTCCCAAACAGTGGCACCAGCTGGGGCTGGGAACCTTGGGGGGGACATTTCACGTTCAAACCATATCACGTTGTTTAAAATGTGTGGTTAAAATATCTGGGACTGCACTCACTGTTAGAGCACTTGTATGCTCTGGGTCCAGTGCCCAGCCCTGTACAAACTGGATGTGGTGGCAGAGCCTGTGATGCCAGCATTGGGGAGATGGAGACAGAAGTTTATAGTTTATTTATTTATTTATTTATTTATTCATTCATTCATTCATTCATTCATTCGAGACAGGGTTTCTCTGTGTAGCCTTGGCGATACAGAAGTTTAATGGCAGCATGAGCTATGTAGTGAGGTCAGAGCCATTCTGGGCTACATGAGACCCTGACACACACATACACACACGCATGTATACACACCACACCCCCGTGCTATTAGAAAATCCCACTGTTCCCAAAGGGTTGTTGCCCATCAAAGAAAAAAAAATGTGTTAACAGCCCCCCCCCCCACTGCCTTTCCCTTTACAGACCTAGGGGCTGTGGCCGTCGGTGAAGTCCATGAAGGTATCACGCTACATTGTGGCAACGTAACAGGATCCAGGGGCCTGGTGACCTGGTACCGGACTGACTCGGAGCCCGTCTTCCTGCTGTCCTCCAATTCCAGCCTCCCTCCAGCTGCGCCTCGGTTCACTCTAGAGGATGCAGCCGCCCTGCACATTGAGGCACTGAGCCTGCAGGATGACGGCAACTACAGCTGCCGGGAGGTTCTGAACGAGACCCGCTGGTTCCCTGTGTGGCTGCGGGTGGCCAGTAAGTGGGACCCAGTGGGGATGGGCTTGGCTAGGGAGGCAGGGAGAGCCAGGGGAAGAAGTCACCGTCAGGAGTGTGGGCTTTTGTGACAGTTTTAGTCTGGGCAACTTGGAGGCCGGCCTGGCTTACATAGAGAAACCTATCTCAAAAAACAGAAACAAGAGCCGAGCAGTGGTGGCCTTTAATCCCAGCACTTGGGAGGCAGAGGCAGGTGGATTGCTGTGAGTTCGAGGCCAGCCTGGTCTACAAAGCAAGTCCAGGATAGTCAAGGCTACACAGAGAAACCCTGTCTCAAACCCCCCCCCCCCCAAAAAAAAACAACCAACCAGTCAAACCAAACAAAAACAAGTCAGGTGTGGTGGTGCATGACTTTAGTCCTAGCACTCGGGGAGACAGAGGCAGGCGGATCGCTGTGAGTTCGAGGCCAGCCTGGTCTACAAAGCGAGTCTAGGACAGCCAAAGCTGCACAGAGAGACCCTGTCTCAAAAAATGAAAACAAAACAAAACGCCTAGCTGGTATCTGCAGCCAACTTAGTTCTCTGTCCTGTACGCTTGGTGTACCCACACACAGGCGCACACACCCACTGGGAACTGTAGACCTGTGGTTGGTGCAGTTTCTCCACGGAAACCAGAGGCGGATGCCCGTTGCTCATCTGCAGCAGAGTCCCCTGGGATCTTACCTGGGACCCTCCTAGAGGGTCCTGAGTCACAGACCCTCCCTGCACGCTCCTCAGTTAGTGGGATGGGGACTCCATCTCCTTTTGTTCAGAAAGTTTAAGGACATTGCCTGTTGAGGCACCGTGTTCGTGGAAGGACGTGGTGCTGCCTGTTGTCAACTGTTACGTCCTCTGAGGGCTGCACACCTGGACTCTGGGTGCTTAGCCCTGCTGCCTGTTGTCTTCTCAGCTTTTTGGCTTTATCATCTGTGAAGCTGAGGGTCGTGGTGGAGTTTTGCTGTGTCCCACACACTGATAAGGCAAACTGGCACAGTGCACACCAAGGAGAAAAAATCCCAAGCTGTTCCAGGCTGTTCCCAGGTTCCTATCTGTGAGTGACCTTGGACCTTGACCATGTGCCTGGGGTGGTCCGCTGCTCAAGCAGATGACTGGTTCCCATGGGAAAAGTGCATTGCAGCGTCCCAGCAATCAGGCTACTTCCTGGCCTTTCTCCCCTTCCTCTCTTGTTCTCTCTCTCTCTCTCTCTCTCTCTCTCTCTCTCTCTCTCTCTCACACACACACACACACACACACACACACACCCCTCTCTTCCAGGTGAAAGGTCATGTGTCTCTCTGTGTAGCTCAGACTGGTCTTGTATTCGCAGAGGTTGCCTGTGTCTGTCTTCTGGGTGCCGGGATTAAAGGCAAGGACTTCCTGCCCAGCCAGCTCTTTTATGCGACATGGTCTTGCTATGTAGCCCAACCCCTGCCCCCCCCCCCATAGTTTAGTAAGTAGTGCGCTTACCTATCATAAGTGAGAGAACAGGCTTTGATCTTTCATCCAAAAGAGGGGGGAAGGAAGGAGGAGAGGGAGGGAGGTAAGGAAAGAGATGAACTTAGTTTTAGGTAATATCCTAGCACTCTAGAAGGAGAGGTGGGGAAGTCATGAATTCAAGGTCATCACTGTCTACTTAGCAAACAGGAGGTCAGCCTGTGCTGCTTGAGACCCTGTTTGAGAAAACCAAAAAGCAGAGTGTGACAACAAAATGCCTCACAGCAATCCTCTTGCCTCTGCCTCTGCCTCCTCAGGGCTTGGCTCACAGGCCTGCGTCACCTCTCCCAGTTTCCATCTGGTGGGTGCGTGCATGGGGCTCAGTGAGAGTCAGGCCCTGGGTTTTCTTTATCCTTTCACTGAAATGGTTGATAACCTGGCCTTGAGGACCAGGGAGGAAAAATCCCAAGCTGTCCCAGGCTGTTCCAGGATCCTATCTGTGAGTGACCTTGGATTCCCAAGACATGTGCTGTAGAGGCATGTGTCCAGCTGTGTCCAGGCTGGGAGGCTTCTGTTACCATTACCATCTGTACCTCTGGGGGTCAGGTTTTCTGGAGGGTGGGGTCAGAGATTTAACCCACCTGGTGTGGGCACCACAGAGAAATGCCATCCATCACTCCCACTCAAAGTGTGTGGTGCTGTGTGTCTAAGGATGAGGTGGAGGCTGGGGTATGGCCCAGTATGTAGAGTCTTATCCCACGAGCATGATGCTCTGGACTCATCCCCAGAACCACAGAAGAGGTAGGTGTGGCGGTGCACACCTGCCATCCCAACACTCAGAAAGTGGAGGACAGGATGAGACATTCAAGGGCTTCTCGCTTCAAATTAAAAAAAAAAAAAACACACACACACACCAAACAGGGTTCATTGGAGTACTAAGGGCTGTCCGTCAACACCAAGACTCTTCTAGCCCAGTGTGGTGGCACATGCCTTTAATCCCAGCACTTGGGAGGCAGAGGCAGGTGGATCACTGTGAGTTTGAGGACAGCTTGGTCTACAAAGCTAGTCCAGGACAGCCAAGGCTACACCGAGAAAAACCTGTCTTGGGAGGAAAAAAAAATTTTTTTTTTGGTAGTTTTAACCTTGGTGGTGCACACCTTTTTTCTGTTTTTGTTTTTTTGAGACAGTTTTTCTGTGTATCCCTGGCTGTCCTGGACTCTTTGTAGACCAGGCTGCCCTGAAACTCATAGCAATCCACCTGCCTCTGCCTCCCAAGTGCTAGGATTAAAGACGTGCACCCCTGCACCTGGCTTGAGTCTTGCCAGCCCAGGCGTCGGCCACCAGTCCCTAGAACTCCAACTCAACCCTGTTTGGTTGGAGAAATGCCAGTAGAAGACAGGCCCTGGGACCTGTTGAGCCACATACCTGACCAACTAGCCAGCAGTGGTGAATGGGGCATTCAGGCACCTTCCAGGCCACCGTCAAAAGACTCCCCACACCCTTAGGGGAGATAGGAAATACGGTTGCCAAAGATCCACCTGGCAAGGATGTTGTATTTGTGATCCCAGCACTTGGGAGCTTGAGGCCTGAGGCGCTCAAGTTTGAGGCTAGCCTGGGGCGACTTAGTGAGGGCCTAGGGAAAAGGAGATCCTTCCGTTGAAGGCCTGTGTAGGAAAATCTTTGCACCCCATAAATGATTTTCCCCCCGCTGACCTATTTCTGGACTAAACTCGCCAGCCATAAGTTGAATTCCTTTGCTGGAGCTTTGACCTTCCTGGCCTGTTTTCTAAAGGAGGGTTGTCTGAGGAGAGGCGGCACATGAGGCCATGCTGATGTGAGCAGCTGTTGGGTGTACTCATTAATGTCTTTTTGGTTTGGTTTTGTTTTCGAGACAAGAGTTTCTGGTTGTTCTGGAACTCGCTTTGTAGATCAGGCTGGCCTCGAACTCACAGAGAACATCCACTTACCTCTACTTCCCAAGTGCTGGGATTAAAATCGTGTACCACCACACCCAGCCGCCATTAATGGTTTTTAATTGACAAAGCAACTATGTAAGATTTCTTTCCTGTCCTTCCTCTATATATGTATACATATATATAATTTATAAAATTTATTTATTTATTTAATTTTATTTTATTTTTTTGGTTTTTCGAGGCAGGGTCTCTCTGTGTTAGCCTTGACTGTCCTGGACTCACTTTGTAGACCAGGCTGGCCTCGAACTCACAGCGATCCGCCTGCCTCTGCCTCCCGAGTGCTGGGGTTAAAGGCGTGCGCCACCACGCCCGGCTAATTTATTTATTTATTTTGAGCAGGGTCTCACTATGTAGCCCTGGCCTGGCCTACATGTATGTTCTCTTTGGCTGTGTATAGCTGTACAGTCTTTATATAGACCCGGCTGATGCTGAATTTACAGAGGCCCACCTGCCTCTGCCTCTCAAGTGCTGGGATAAACGCTCTCTCTCTCTCTCCTTTCAATCTTCTTTCTTCTTTTCCTCCCCCCCCCCCACCTCTCTCTTCTCCTTCCTCCCATCCCCTCTGCTTTGTGTTCTCCATTGGATCCAGAACCTGTGCCCCTTCCACACATGCTATACCTCTGAGCTGCTTCTCCATCTGGGAGATGTGCTTTTTACCAAAGGGAACTTAGGTCTCAGATGCACTGGGTAATACAGCACAAATACAGTATAGTATGTTTTGGGTTGGGGGGGGTTTCAAGAAAATTGAAGGCTGGGTGGGGAAGAGCTCACGGTAGGATGCTTTGTGACGTTGCATGTATGAGGCCTTCCATGTCATTCCCAGACTGAGAAAAGGAAAAAGAAATCACGGTGAGCTATGATGAGGTCTGGCGGTTTGTAGCGTGCTTCCTGTGTGCCAGGCACCCTTCTGAGTGCGCCGTCATATAAACTCATTTAGCGGCCCTGTTTGGAGGTTGCCGTCACCACCCCCATTTCACAGAGGATGACAGTGGGGCTAAACAAGGCTGACTTAAGTTGCTAGAAGCCATACAGCTGCAGTTCAGAGTCGGGCCCCGGAGTGATCATCTGTTGTCTATCAGTATGATGTGCAGGGGGAGGGGGAAGCTGGGGCGGGTAGCAAGGTACTCTAGGACACACTCAGGTTCTCAGTGCATCCAGTGTGTGTGTGTGTGTGTGTGTGTGTGTGTGTGTGTGTGAGAGAGAGAGAGAGAGAGAGAGAGAGAGAGAGAGAGAGAGAGAGAGAACATGCTCGCGCAACTGCACTGAGGGAAAGGGCCAGTGCACTGGAAAAGAAAGGCCCAGAGCTTCAGTGGGCACTGGTCTGCTCACACCTCTGAGGAGGATTCCAGGATCTCTGAGGAAAGCGGATATTCTGTAACAGCTCAGTTGTGTTAGACGGAGGCCCAGTGAGCTGTGGTAACAGGTTTGGGGCATGGTGGATGCTGCATATAGGGTCTTGTGGGGCCTCAGTCTTGTGGGGACTCTTGTGGAGTCTCAGTCCACACCCTTCCTCCTTGGCAGAGAGGTGTCTCATGCATAGGGATGTTTGGCTTGCATGTATGTCTGTGCCTCGTGCCCGTGGAGGCCAGGAAAGGGCATCGGGTCCCAGGAGCTGGAGTTAAAGACAGTTCTGAGCGGCCATGTAGGTGATGGGACCTGGGTCATCTGCGAGGTCAGCACGTGTACCTAAAGGCTGAGCCATGGCTCTGGCTCCTTGGCAAGGCTGGGCTTTTGTTCTTGTTTTGTTTTGTCTTCTCTCTCTTTTTTTTTTTTCTTATTTGGTTTTATAAACTCATTTATTTTTAATTTATTTGATATGTGTGTGTGTCCACAGCACTTGGGTGGTGGAGGCAGGGGGATCTCTTGAGTTCAAGGCCAGCTGGTCTACAAAGTAAGTCCAGGCCAACCAGGGCTATAACACGTAGAAAGTCTGTCTCAAAACACTTAAGCCGGGCGTGGTGGCGCACGCCTTTAATCCCAGCACTCGGGAGGCAGAGGCAGGCAGATCACTGCTGTGAGTTTGAGGATGGAGTTCAGGATAGCCAAAGCTACACAGAGAAACCCTGTCTCAAGGAAAAGAGAGAGAGAGAGAGAGAGAGAGAGAGAGAGAGAGAGAGAGAGAGAGAGAGAAACAAAAAAAACTCTTAAAAAACCAAAAACAATGGGAAGGCCTTCTTTATGAAAATACTCTCCTGTCTGTAGCCAGTATCATATAAACTGTCCAAGATCAAATGATTGGAGATCCTCAGACACCTGCCCAGCCTTGTCATACAGCGCGTGGCCGTAGACTGTTCCTCTTTGGTTCCCCTAGAGCTGCTGAGCTGCTCTAACTCCCACTGTGGTGATTTCTTAACCGTTCTCACCTTCCTGTTGTTTCCAGGTGGCCCCACCCATGTTGACTGTAACATCTCGGCCACCGGGACCCTCCCCAATGGCACCCTGTACGCAGCCAAGGGTTCCCAGGTGGACTTTGGCTGCCGAAGTGCTGCGCAGCCTCCCCCCGAGGTGGAGTGGTGGATCCAAGCCCACAACGTCTCAGAGTTCCTCGGAAAGAACCTGTCAACCAACAGCTTCACCCTGATGCTGATGTCACAGAACCTTCAAGGCAACTACACCTGCTCGGCCACCAACGTGCTCAGCGGGAGACAGCGAAAGGTGACCACCGAGCTCCTGGTCTACTGTGCGTAAGCAGCACGCCCCTCCATGAACTCGATCTGTGCGCCTTCCTATCAGCTTTAGCACTGCTTTTTACTGCCTCACAGTTTCCTCTGTGCTGTGGCTCTGTGGCATGTTCTAGTGCTTCATTTCTTTTCAGGGCTGGATAATACTCCATCATGTGTCCGTGCACAGATCCTAACATGTTTCATGGCCTATTTCAACATACATGCACATACCTGGAATGTCAGATGAGGATTATCCTTTCTCGAAGCATGTTCTTTTATTTATTTATTTTGGTTTTTCGAAACAGGGTTTCTCTATGTAGTCTTGGCTGTCTTGGACTCACTTTGTAGTCCAAGCTGGCCTTGAACTCACAGTGATCCACCTGCCTTTGCCTCCCAAGTGCTGGGATTAAAGGCATGCACTACCATGCCTGGCTCTCTTATTTTATTTTTTTAAAGATTTATTTTCATTTATTATGTATACAGTGTTCTACCTGCATATACTCCTACAGGTCAGAAAAGGGCGCCAGATCTCCTTATAGATGGTTGTGAGGCACCATGTAGGTGCTGGGAATTGAACTCAGGACCTTTGGAAGAGCAGCCAGTGCTTTTAACCTCTGAGCCATCTCTCCAGCCCTAGAAGCGTGTTCTTATCTGGAATGTAGCAGAGTCCTCCAAGCCATAGAAGGAAACTTAATACAGAGCTGCATACGTTTATTTTTTATTTTTTTTTTTGGTTTTTCGAGACAGGGTTTCTCTGTGTAACCTTGGCTATCCTGAACTCGCTTTGTAGACCAGGCTGGCTTCGAACTCACAGCGACCCGCCTGCCTCTGCCTCCCGAGTGCTGGGATTAAAGGCGTGCGCCACCACGCCCAGCTGCATACGTTTATTTTTAATAAACGTGATAACATTTCAAAATATTAAAAAACAAAAACCAAACTGGTCATAGTGGCTCATCCTTGTAGTCCTAGCACTTGGAAAGCTGAGGCAGGAGGACCAGCATGAGTTTCAGTCCAGTATTTGCTATGAAGGGACTGAGGAAGGAAGGAAGGCAGGCAGGCAGGCAGGCAGGCTGGGGGTTATCATGGGAAGACAGTTGTTGGAAAAGTGTTTGCCTCCGAGCATGAGAAGCCGAGGTCAGTTCTCAGCACCCATGTAAAAAGCAGGGGTGTGGCGGCCTTTACATGTGATCCCCGTGTTGAGGAGGAAAGGACCAGGATCTCTGGGGTCACTGGCTAGCCAGCCTAGCCTTCTGGGCGAGGTCCAGGCCGGTGAGAGTTTCTGGCTCAAAAAATAAGGTGGGAGACCCCTGAGGAACAACATCCAAAGTTGAACCTGGCCTTCACATGTGCGCACACACTCACACATGCACACACACACCACCCTGGCGTCTGACTCAGAGTCTGAGGTGAACCACGTTCTCCTCTGTTCCTGTACAGGGCCCCCTTCATCAGCCCCTCAGTGCTCTGTGGAGGTGTCTTCAGACTCGGCCGCCCTGGAGCTCACCTGTAGTTGGGATGGGGGATACCCTGACCCGACCTTCCTGTGGACCGAAGAACCTGGGGGAACGATCGTGGGGAATTCCAAGCTGCAAACACTGAGCCCGTCCCAGCTGTCGGAGGGCAAGAAGTTCAAATGCCTTGCGAGCCACATAGTGGGACCAGAGTCGGGAGCCAGCTGCGTGGTACAGATCTGTGAGTCTGCCTTGCTTTGTCCTCGGGTTGGGGGTTCACCTGTCTTCCTTTCTTCTCAAAGAATCGTTTGATGGTAGTCCTGGAAGAGAAACTCAGTGTTGGAGTGCCCAGAATTCCTCTCACTTCTTATGCCTCAACGGCTATTGCCTGTAAAGTTTAAAGATGCCTGGCTCAGGTTTTTCATCGTAGCAAACACTGACTGTGTACACGTGCCCTCGTTTTCAATTCACTCAGCCTGGCACAGTGAGCAGGACAGATCTGATGGCTCGGTCTGTCCTCTTTGTTACGTAACAGAGGAATACCCCCCACACCCCAACCTTGGTGGCTTAAACGTTTGTTGCCTGAAGATTTTTGGTAGGATGCAGTTGTGTGGTGTGATGTGTGTGTGGTGTGTGTGTGTGTGTGTGTGTGTGTGTGTGTGTGTGTGTAGCCAGAAAACTTGGAAATCAGGGTGCTGAATTTATGAAGAAGATAAGCTTCCCGTGTTCTCGGTAACATGCCTGGTGAGCTGTCTCTTTTCCATGTGGGACCACCCTCCATGGGGCTGCCACAGTGTCCTCCCAGTGTGGTGACCCACTTTTCCAGGAGCCAGTGATAAAAGCTGAGCTGAGCGGGCACATGTACCCTTTGTAGGACCTAGCCTTGGGAGTGGATTGGTCCACCTTCTGGAACGCTCTTATCTCTTAGTAATGAGTTACTACCTGAATTGCACTTTCAAGGGCACTGGGGGAGAGTTATCAGATTCCTTTGTTCTTTTTCCGGGGTTGGGCTGGAGACAGTAGATCTCACACATAGTAGGATGTCCTCCCCCTGATCTCCAGGCCCAAGGCTTCACCTCTTGAGAGATAAAAAGGAAAGCAGGGCAGGGGCAGAGCACTACTTGCGCAGACTGAGCGAGGCTCTGGGTTCTGTGCCCAGTACCTGCTGCACCCCTGCAGAAGCGGCTCTTGCTGGATTGCCCGCTAGGGCTTAAGTGGTCCTCCAGCCTCAGCCTCCAACATAGTGAGACCACAGACAGCGAGCCACCGTGCTCCACTGCAGATGTTGCAGAGTGGCCTACAAGTCCATTTGATGGGAGCCGGGTGTGGTAACGCATGCCTTCCTCCCAACACTCAAGAGGCAGAGGCTGGTGGATTGATTCAGAGTTCGAGGCCAGCCTGGTCTACAAAATGAGTCTAGGACAGTCAAGGCTATGCAGAGAAACCTTGTCTCAAAAGAAAAAATCAGTTTGGTGAAGAACCTTGGGTGAAGGGCCTCCCTTGGCCGACTGCCATGTAAGGGTCTCTATATCCAACCCCAGTGCGTGGTTTCATTTCTATCGGGCACTTACATGCCATGTTTTTTTTTTGTTGTTGTTGTTTGTTTTTGTTTTTTGTTTTTCTGAAACAGGGTTTCTCTGTGTATCCTTGGCTGTCCTAGACTCCCTTTGTAGACCAGGCTGGCCTCGAACTCAACAGCAGTCCGTCTGCCTCTGCCTCCTGAGTGCTGGAATTAAAGGAATGCACCACCACGCCCAGCTTTGTCTTTGTTTTTTCCAGCCTTTCTTCCTATCCTTGCCCACTGCCTCCTCTCAGAAAAACTCTTAAAATGGATAGGTACTATGCTGGTCAAGTATGTGTGACATTTTGTTCGTGTGGGTGTTTTACCTGCATGTATGTCTGTGTACCACGTGTGTGCCTGGTGCCCTTGGAAACCAGAAGACAGCGTTGGACCGCTGGACACAGGAGTTAGGGATGGTTGTAAGTTGCCATGTGTGTGCTGGGAATGGAACCCAGGCCCTGTGCAAAAACATCAATGTTCGTCTTGCTGTGATGAAACACCGCGACCAAAGCAGAAGAGTTTTATTTGGCTCATACTTCCTCGTCACTGTTGATCATGGAAGGAAGTCAGGGCAGGAACCTGGACTGGCTTGGTAGACCAGGCTGGCCTCAAACTCACAGAGATCCGCCTGCCTCTGCCTCCCTGACTGCTGGAATTATAGGGGTATGCCATGGCCCTGGCCAGCATGCATTCTTACAGAACTCAGGACCACCAGCCTAGGCATGGCCCCACTCCACAACTGGGTGGGCCCTCACATGGCGGTCACTAAATAAGAAAATTACAGGCTTGCGTAGCATACAGCCCCATGTTATGCAGGCATCTTCTCAAGTCAGGCTCCTTCCTTTCTAGCTTGTGTCAAAGTTCACATAGAGTTAGCCAAGTGTAGCTTTTAATGGCTCTCAGTCATTTCTTCAGCCGGGTAGATGACATTTGGAAGAGTGAGCATGCTCTGCTTGTCAAGTCTCGTTCCAAACATGACCTCTGTTTCTGGAAAAGCCGAGGAAAAGTCACCAGGGGCCTTATTTAAGGAGAAAAAAAAAAACCCAAAAACATTTCCAGACTCTGGTTTCAGTGCCCCCGAATATTAGCATGCTGTTGAGGCTTGCCACTCATGTTGGCTTCAGGACTCAGAAGGAGATTTGGGTTCCCCACAGAGAGGGAGGAAAGGCACTGTCTATCCAGCCCCGAGGAAACATCTTTCCTGAGTTTCCCAAGTGGCCTCAAGCTTTTCTCTTCTGTTGGCCTAACCTCGACAGCAAACTTGGAGGCTCTTCCAAGCCTGTTGGCCCCTTCCCTCCTCTTCCCCCCTCTTCTTCCTCCCAGGGCGCCCGGTCTGACGTCCTAGCCTCTGCTTCAGAGCCAAGAGCGTGGCTTCATTCTACCAGGCAGGATCTCAGAGTTGTCACGGTGTGGACCTCAGAAACCTCTTTAGGGTGCCATCTTAGCCCAGTGGTTCTCGGCCTGTGGGTTGAGACCCTTTTGGGGGTTTGTATATCGGATATCCTGCATATCTTGTATTTCCATTGCAATTCGTAACAGCAGCAAAAGTAGAGTTAGGAAGCAGCGACGAAAATAACTTTATGGTTGGGGCTCAATACAACACAGGGAACTGTATTTAAGGGCTGCAGCATTGGGGAGGTTGAGAGCCACTGTCCTAGCCCTTCTGGAAGACTTTGCATTCGAGAGAGGTTCTCCTGCAGAGGACAAATAGACCACTTCCGGCCTTCTGTGTTCCTCTTATCTTGCTCAAGTCAGGTGACTCCACGGTGTTGGGTGGCTTTTCTTGGGGAGATGGAAGCAAACATCCAGTCGCCACAGCTAGGGCACAGGTGGCAGAGAGTCCAGCGTAGTGAACGCGTGACTCAGTAACTTACCTGAGTTTTTCATCTTCCCTCCTCTCTCATGCAAGGAATGTTCGGAGGAAATTCATAGCTGTGCAGCAGGAGACCGTCGTGAGTCATCCAGGGCAGCCCTGGGGTCCCCAGAACAGGACTCCTCCTGCAGGAAGGTGTGCCCTGGTCCCTTGAGGCTGTGGACACATTCAGGGTTACCCCACAATCCCTGTGTCATCCTGTGGGTCCTTCCAAGAGGGAGGTGGGAGGTCACAGAAGGAAGACATTCAAAGCCTGTGAGGAGGGGCATGGGGCCAAGGACTGCAAAGGATGTGAGGTATGGGGGTACACGTCTTTAAGCAGAGGCAAGTGGTATTTGTGGGTTCAAGGCCAGCCTGGTCTACTTGGTAAGATGCAGGCCAGCCAGGGCTATATAGTGAGGCATTGCTTCAAACAAACCAAAACAAGACAGAAAACAAAAGCAATGAAGGGAGAAGAAAGGGGCTGCTGTTAAGAGCAAGAGCAGCCGGGCGTGGTGGCGCACGCCTTTAATCTCAGCACTGGGGAGGCAGAGGGAGGGGGATCTCTACAAAGTGAGGCCAAGACAGCCAAGGCTACACACAGAGAATCCCTGGCTCAAAAACAAGTAAGTAAGTAAGTAAATAAATAAATGAGCAAGTAAGAGCAATTCAAGCTCCTAGAAGACCCAAGCCCCCTGTGGCAGTTGTCACGTCAAGGCAAGGAAACAGCCACCCTGTTAACTTCTTAATCCCCCTTATTGGCCTGTGTGTCAACATTTAACATGGCTAGTGAACGTGTACTACTTTATGTCTGTATGTGTTTGTGTGTGCGCGCGCGCACGCCATCACAGTGCAAGCATCAAGGTCAGGATAACTTTTTGCTTTAACTTTTGCTGCATGCATCTCAGAGATCCAGCTCAGGGTGTCAGGACGCCCTTTTACACTAGGAGCCATTTCCCTGGGCCGTGTACTTCCGCTACCTAGGTGTGTAAGACGAGCCTGGTGTGACCCAGGCTCTCAGGGCCCGTGGTCATCAGCTCACTTGGTTTCGCCCAGAACTGGATTGGTGGTGTATGGGAAGCCTCCTGGCCCAGCAGCATTCCCAGTCCTAGGAAAAGTAGGACAGTGGGTCAGCCTGTGGCTTAGCCTCATCTCTTATTTAACTTGTGTGACTGAGCAAGTCGCTTGGCTTTCTTTGCGCCTCAGTTTCCGTCTCTACAAAGTGGGAGTAATCTCAGGCTCCTTGTGTATAGAAAGTGCTTTTTTTTTTTTGTAGCCCAGGCTGACCTCGAACTCGTGATCCTCCTGCCTCTGCCTCCTTCAGCAAATCCTACCAGTGTGTGCCAGCACTACCGGCAAAAAGTACTTGATAAGATCTTAGGCTTCCCAGCCAGGCGTGGTGGCACACGCCTTTAGTCCTAGCACTTGGGAGGCAGAGGCAGGTGGATCACTGTGAGTTCGAGGCCAGCCTGGTCTACAAAGTTAGTCCAGGACAGCCAAGGCTACACAGAGAGACTCTGTCTCGAAAAACCAAAAAAAAAAAAAAAAAAAAAAAAAAAAAAAAAAAAGATCTTAGGCTTCATTCTGGAGAACCGACATGGGGTGGGTGTGGGAATTAGGAGCATTAATTGTTTTGCTTGGAAAGGATAGGCCTGGACTCCTGAAACATTTGCCTCTTTTTTCCCCTCTTCCGACCCCCAGCGAGCCCCTTACTTGAGTCTCAGCCCATGAAAACTTGTTTCGTGGGGAGCAACGTGACGCTCACCTGCCAAGTGACAGGAGCCAACCCACCTGCCAGGATCCAGTGGCTGAGGAACCTCACGCACCCAGAGGCGGCCATTGAGCCCGGCAGCCGCTATCTCATTACCCAGCACGGCCAGAGCTCCTCTCTCACCATCCACAGCTGCTCCCAGGACCTGGACGGAGGCTTTTACGTCTGCCGGGCCGAGAACCTCGTGGGGGTGAGGGTGGTGGACATCTGGCTGAGTGTGAAAGGTAGGTGCTGAGGGTGAGGCCCGGAGATTAAGAGCCTCAGAGCAGCTGCACCATTGAGGGGGGTGGCCTCGGGGCCTCTCTTCACGTGGGCCGTGGCCAAGTGAAGATGGCACGTGCTCTTGCCTGTGGCTTGAGAAAATTAGTGTGCAATCCTGGAAGAACTGACATATGCCTAGGACACAAAAGATGACCCCTTTTACTCATCAAAGGATGTGTGCTAGATAGAACATGCCTATATACACGCATGCACATAGGTGCACGCTCACATCTGTAGTGAATTGTAACAGGAACATGAGCACGTAGCTCTCTTCTGTCCCACTGCAGTGTGTGGAGCTCCCCGAGGCGGAAGGGCGCGTTGTAGAATCGTTATGTACAGTGTTCATATCTTAACAGTTTCATGCCCTGTGATTCGTCTCCTTCCCCTCGTAAACTGGGCATGATGGCACCGCCCCCAAATCCCAGCACTCAGGAGGCACAGAAGGGAGTATGAGAAGTTTAAGGTCATCTAAGCTACACAGAGAGTTTGAGGCCAGCCTGGGCTACAGATCCTGTCTGAAAATGAGAAAGGAAGGACAGACAGACAGATGCAAGGGAGGGAGGAGGAAGCAAGAGACAAGACAGCTCCTTTAGGCCAGAGCTGCTCAGAGCTACTCACTTTTTGCCCAAAAAGATTTTACAGGGTCCCGGGTATGAAGATACATTAAGCAGGTATCGAGTCAAACATTCACTTACGAGAAATCATAAAGCAATTGTTTAGGGGAAACTTTTTTGAGATGGATGTGCACTTCCACCATTCTTTGATTGTGTGTGTGTGGTTTTTTGTTGTTGTTTTTTTGTTTGTTTGAGACAGGGTTTCTCTGTGTTAGCCTTGGCTGTCCTGGACTCACTTTGTAGACCAGGCTGGCCTTGAATTCACAGCGATCCACCTGCCTCTGCCTCCCGAGTGCTGGGATTAAAGGTGTGCGCCACCACCCATCTTAACATTCCCCCAGCCCCATGGTGAAAGATTTAGTGGAGACTTGGTTTTTGTGGGCTGGTGTGTGCCTGGGTCAGGTTTCTACCCTCCTTTTTGCCCCTCCCACATTGCCAAGGTTTGACTGAGCTCAGTCGGCCTCTGTGTCCTCTGTTCACTCTTAGGGCAATATCAAGCTTCTCTCATATGTTTATTTTTTCATTTGAGATGGTGTTTTGACATACAGGCCTGGAACTTCCTCTGTAGACCAGGCTGGCCTTGAACTTGTGATCCTCTTGCCTCAGGCCAGTGTCACCACACCCAGATGTCACATTTCTTCTTTGTTTTTCGAGACAGGGTTTCTCTGTTGTAGCCTTGGCTTTCCTAGACTCACTTTGTAGACCAGTCTGGCCTCGAATTCACAGCGATCCGCCTGCCTCTGCCTTCCCAGTGCTGGGATTAAAGGCGTGCTCCACACCCGGCTCATATTTCTTTTTATGTGTGGCCAGTGCCTAAATTCTCTGTCCTGGCTGGTCAGTGAGTGGTGTAGCGCAAACCTTTAATCCTAGCACTTGGGAGGCAGGGGTGTTTGGAGCTCTGTGAGTTCGAGGCCAGCCTGGTCTACAAAATGAGTTTTAGGACAGCTTAGGGCTATATGAAGGAACCCAGTCTCTAAAAACAAAGAAGCAGAATCTTTGTCCTGGTCTGTTGGTCTGCTGTTTACTGTAATACTGACTCTCGCTGGCGCCTGGTCCCCCTAGAGCCCCTTGACTCTGCAGTTGCCCTTTGATGTACACGCTTCCCTTGACTCCGTAGATCCTCCCTGCCTGAGCTTGGTTATACGCACATGACACCCAGGACAAGACAAGAAGTGGATTTGGGCTGAAGAGGGAGGTTGTGTGTGGCCAGTGAAAGTGCTCACGACGTGGTCTCTTTACAGAGCCTCTGAACATCGGCGGCATCGTGGGGACCGTGGTGAGCCTCCTCCTGCTGGGACTGGCCATTGTCTCCGGGCTCATGTTGTACTACAGTCCTGTGTTCTGCTGGAAAGGTAAGAGCCCCTTGGGTTCCCCAGCTTCGCTTTCAGGCTTTAAAAAAAAAAAAAAGCTGTTCGGTGGGGCCCAGAAGATGGCAAAGCGGTTAAAAGCACCGGCTGCTCCCCAGAGTACCAGGATTTGATACCCAGCATCCAAACTGTTGGCTCACAACTGTCTGTAACTTCACTTCCAGGGTACCCAGTCTCCTTGGACACACAGACATAATAGCAGCAGGCAAAACACCCATACATACAGACATAAATAAATAAAAATTCAAAAAGCTGTGGGTGGGAAGGCAACTCTATGCCCAGCTTCCAGCTGATGCCCTGCTCTCTAAACGCTTCTGTGGAGCAATATGTGCAATAGTGAGGTACCTAGGGGGCACCCGCAAACATTCTGGATGTTTCTTAGTTGTCCATCTTTTGTCAATATGAGTTTTTTTTTAATCTTTAATTATACTTCCGTTATTTTCTCTTTCTGTGTGTATGTATTGTGTGTGGGTGTATGTGCCCACATCTGCCCATGCAGAGGCCAGAGCAGGACCTTGGATGCCCCCTCCCTCTCCCTCTCCCTCTCCCTCTCTCTCTCTCTCCATCTCTCTCTCCCTCTCCCTCTGTCTTCCTTTCTCCCTCTCCCTCTCTCCCTGCATTACTGTCTTGAGGAGGGTCTCTATGCACTGAGTGCTCACCCCTTTGGCTAGGTTAGCTGGCTGGCCCAGCAAGCTCCTAGGCTCCATCAGTCTCTCCCCACTAATGCTTGGGTCCCAGGTACATCCAACCATGCCTGGCTTTTTTTTTTTTTTTTTTTTTTGGTATTTGGATTTGGTCTCAGGTCCTCCTGCTGTTGAGTCATCCGTCTCCGGCAGCCATTGTTGGTTGGATAGAAAACCCTGAGGCTGAAGTGATGTGCCTGGTACTTACTTCTGTTTTCTTTTCTCTCTTCAGCAGGGAGCACTTTCAGGTGAGTGTTCCTGGGATTCTGATCCCAAGCCTATTTCCTGTCTTTTCTTGTCACTGCTGTTTGCATTCCTTTCGTGAGAACAGAACTAGTTACTCTGATGGGACCAACCTTGTGCCTGACCTTGGCCTAGGGGCTTCGGAAGCTTTGTGGGAACGTCTCCATCTTTGACGTCATACTACGGTGGGGGTGACATGCCTGTCTTACAGATGAGAAGGTGGAGACCCAGGGGAGTGGTTTCTGCAGGTGAAGCCAGGAAGCAGATGGTAGAGTCTGTCCTCAGACCAGGGTCTCATGGGTTCTAGAGCCCTGTGTCCCCTTATAGTGGGAGCCTAGGGGTTGGGCACGTTGAAACATGTGGACCATGTGTGCACATGGGCCAGGTGTTTGCTTTTCTTTCATTTTCTAAAAAAGAGCTAAAAGGAAGACCAACTCATACAATGCTTCCGAAGACGAGTCCAAGCGTGCGCAGAAGTTCCCACTCCCACAGGAAAATTCAGTAAGGGGAAACTAAACAAAAGGAATTTGTATATTGTATTTCCCAAGGTGATCCTGGGTAGTAGAGAGAATTCTTCTTTATTTAGGATCCGA
This sequence comes from Acomys minous, assembly GCF_964271855.1. NCBI lineage: Eukaryota > Metazoa > Chordata > Mammalia > Rodentia > Muridae > Acomys > Acomys minous. The sequence continues at coordinate 91,378,918 of NC_140498.1, read as the reverse complement.
GGATAAGTAGTTCCCTTTTTCTCTCATTCCTCACAATGACTGGTTCTAAAACCGTCTTTCCTGGAAAACCAGTCCCCTTGGCTGCTCTGTGTTGCAGGCCACTGTCAGGGAGATGTGTGTTCTGGGGTTATATTCCCAGGAGACAACCACTGTGGTCTTGTGAGAGGTGGATGGCTTTGGGGCCACGGGCTGGGGTCCCCATTTCACAGAGGGGTGTGAGGATGGTGAACTGTAAATGAGGTGTGTCCCCAGTCCGAGGTCAGCTCAAAACATAGCATTCTCTGCTTAAGAAGCAGGAGGCTGGGCAAGGTAGGCTGCAGCGGTGGTAAGCCAAGTGCAGTTCCACAGCAGGCTGCTGGGCACACAGCCCGCGTGCAGTTGGAGGGGAAGAAGACCTTACCTGAGGATCAGGAGAGAGCTCCGGGAGTGAGATGGAAATCAAGCCATTCTCGGAAAGAAGCTGGGTTTGCTTTTGTTTGTTTATTTGTTTGAGACAGGTTCGTAGGTATCCTAGGCCTGCCTCAAACTCCCTATGGTAGCTAGAGATGATTTTGAATTTCTGATTTTCCTGCATCTACCTCGCAAGTGCTGGAATTCCAGGAATACCCCACCTTGCATATATTATTATATAGGCAAGCACTCCAGCCAGTGAGCTGGAGCCTCCTACCCAGAATGCAGCATCTATATACATTCCGCGTTAGGAAATACTGAGCTAGGTGCTTGGGACAATAGGATAGGGACAGTATATAAACTCACCATCTGTGCCTACATCTTGTCCTAAGGTTACAATCTCATTGTCACAACTAAAGCCATGCTGACTGCACGAAGAATGTTCCATAGTCTTAGAGCGACTGCAAGCAGCTAGTGTTTTCGGGGCTCGAGTTGGGATAGACAAGATGACTCCCCGATTACTTTTTTCTTTTTTTGGAAATTAGGGGACAGGACATGGGTGACGTCATGGTTTTGGTGGATTCGGAAGAGGAGGAGGGGGAGGAGGAGGAAGACAAAGAAGATGTAGCTGAAGAGGTGGAGCACGAGAGAAATGAGAGAGAGGAGATGCCAAAACAAACAAGCAAGTATGGACGCGTTCACAGGGTGACTGCGCTCGTCAACGGGAACTTGGACCGCATGTGCAGTGGACTCCAGGAGCTCCAGGGTAAGCTTGCCTGCCGTCCAGACTCTCAGATCTGTGCCGTCAGCTTTCCCAGAGGGTGTCGCTAAGGAGTAGGGGCAGTTTCTTTTTTGTTTTTGTTTCTTGTTTTTTCAAGACAGGGTTTCCCTGTGTAGCCTTGGCTGTCCTGGACTCACTTTGTATACCAGGCTGGCCTCAAACTCACATCAATCTTTCTGCCTCTGCCTCCAGAGTGCTAGGATTAAAGGCAAGGCATGCACCACCATGCCTGGCATATAGGGGCAGTTTCTTAAAGCCTAGGAGAGTTAGCTGGCTCAGGTTTAGTCTAGAACCCGAGACTCCATGCTAGGTCGAATGTTCCATTCCCAAAAAGTAAAATGTAAAACATTTCTGTGTTAATGTACGCCACAAGAATGATGCTTCATGGTGGTGCACGCCTTTAATCCCAGCGCTCGGGAGGCAGAGGCAGGTGGATCCCGGTGAGTTCAAGGCCAGCCGGCTGCACCCAGAGACCCTGTCTTGAAAGACCAAAACCAAATTTTGTATATGATTACCTACAAATGACCTCCTTAAGGAAACTATGAAATAAACATAGAGTTCATGTTTAGCTGTGGGTCCTGCCCGATGGACTCTTAATTCTGTGCATGCAAATTACTCACAGTCTAAAGTCCACATCACTTCTGGTCCCAAGCATTTGAGTAAGATAATCAGCATGTATTAACTACCCACATAGGGAAGAAGTCATCCAACAAAGTATGTGTGGGGAAGACACAGTACGGGGATTGTTGCCTAGGAAAGAAAGCCCTGTATTGTCTGTGAGTGGGCAGCCTGCTAAGACCAGCAGCGAAGCACAGTGAAATGCACAGGGAAAACTAAACTGGAAGTAAAATTTATCCAGTGGTAATAGAAAGTCCTAGACGAAGCCAGGCATGGTGGCGCACGCCTTTAATCCCAGCACTTGGGAGGCAGAGGCTGGCGGATTGCTGTGAGTTCGAGGCCAGCCTGGTCTACAAAGCGAGTCCAGGACAGCCAAGGCTAACACAGACCCTGTCTTTAAAAAAAAAAAACAAAACAAAACCACCCAACACTCCCCCCCCCCAAAAAAAAGAAAATCCTAGGCGAGTTTGTGTTAACGGAGGGGTTTGATTATCTAATGGTTGACACATTTAAAAATCCTGAGACCAGGTGTTGGTGGCACATCACCTTTAGTCCCAGCACTTGGGAGGCAGAGGCAGGTGGATCTCTCTGAGTTTGAGGATTGAATTCCAGGACAGCCAGGATTATATAAAGAAAACCTTGTCTCAACACCCCCTCCCCCCAAGAATGTATGAGAGGTGAGAGAGGTACTTCAATGAGGAGCAAGCAGCTTTGGGGTTTGGGGACAAGGTTGCACCAAGGCATGTCTGGGAGGGCAGTTGAGTTTGAGTAAGTAGAGGAGAGAGACCATCTCTGGTCTTGAGTCAGGAGCATGATGGGTGACAAGCATCAAGCCTGATGGGTTCTGCATTCAGTGAACAAGTGACTTCTGGGTGTGGTGGCAGAAGCCAGCGCTTTGGACGTGGAAGCAGGAGGAACAGAAGTTGAATTATTCTTGGCTACATAGTGAATTTGGGGCTAGCCTGGGCTACATGAGACTCTGTCTCAAACAAAACAAAATGAAGGAGATTGTTATATGCCTTGCTCAACCTCCTCCATGAAATCCAATTCTTGTGGTTTGCCAAGATGACAGGGGGCAGGAACCACCCTCCCACACTATTGAGATCATTTGGTTCCATCTTTACCCCCTCAACAGATGACAGTGGTGAGCAGCAAAGTGACAGTGACATGGCTCAAGAGGAAGACAAGCCAGTCTGATGAAGAGGATGGTCCAGTGGCAACGCTGTCTTGCAAGTTCATCCAGTCTTGGCTGCCCTCTCACCTCTGTCCCGGCGAGCTTGTGTTAGGGACACCCGGGGACAGGGACGGGCACTCACCTCTCCTTCTTTCACCGATTTCATTTGATGTGAGTTACCTCAGCAGCGTGAAATGCGCCAGGAAGCAGCAGCCGTGCAGGCTGAGGGGCCACTTTGCTGTGACACCTGCCTCTACCCAGGTTGATTTACTGTGATAGACACTGATGGCGGGGGAGGGGGGCACTTGGTACCTGTGCACTGTACTAGTAGTCAAGGTTTGCAGCCAGCCCAAAACAAATCCGGAGGCAGGGCTTTTTTTTTTTTTTTAAATTCACTGTTGAGGTGAAGAGCCAGGCGCCTTCCTAGCAGAGAGGAGGTGACATCTACCGGAAGTCAGTTGGATTGGGCCTGGGAGTCGCTCCAAGGCTTGAATTCTTTTCTTGATGCGTTGCCTCTGTGTCCCTATCTGGAACACCCGTGACACAGCACCAACCTTCCAAGCTCCTGAGACATGTAGGAGGTAGGTCAGTGTGTAAGACTGCCTAGGGATGGGCTGCATAGAGCTGCTGCAGGGGCCTTCTTTGTACACTGAGTCAGCTCGGCCCAATCCAGCTAATCGTCTTTCCTAGCTAGAGAGGGATGCATCTGCCCTTACAGTGTTACGGTGCACAGAGCAGAGCTGGGTATAGTGAAACCCTCCTAAATGATGGGCCTAACGTCAACTCAGCTTCTCTTTCTTCATGTCTCCTGTGCTGGAGAGACATCTGACATGAACTGGTCACAGTCCGCTTGGCCTCAGTGCCTGTGTCTTAGAAATAGGAATGTTTCCACCTTACTAGGAGGATGTGCTGATTAAGGATGGTAAATCTCAAAAGAAAATAGTGATGAGCTTGCCTTGGGACAGCGAGGCTCTGGGGATTGTTACTTTTTAAAATTTCTTCTACATATTCTGACGTCAGGGATCTTCTGAGGGTGCAATAGGTGTGTGCTAACCCATAAACATCTGACTTGAAATTCACTCTGTGCTTGTGCACATCCTCCTTAAAACAGGACAAGAGCTAGGGCTTTAAGGACCCTAACACTGGGCCCCAAGATTCCTGGGGAGCTAGTTAGCAGTACCTGTAAGATGTGGGAGGGGTGCCCATTCTCTTTGAATGCAGGGGCTGACATGAAGACAGCAGGGCCCAGGGCACAGGGGAGTCCAGCTGGCCGTGAACTTAAGCCCCTGGGAAGTGTGGTCCTCCAGTCTTTGTCATTTCATAATGGGATACTCAGGTTGCTTTCAGTCCTGGGAGCTGGCCTTGCCTTTGAGGGCCTTGAGGGCAGAGTGCCTGAGCTTGTCTGCCACGCAGAGGCAACTTGAGAAGAGGGGAAGTCGATAGCTGGGACCATGGTGACTGCTTTGTGAGATCACTGGGTGCTTCCCACAGCTTCCTCTTCTGCCCCCACCTGGCAATAGGAAATATTTGAGGGTTTTCCCACTAGCAAATGGGAGCTTCAAGGGCTTGGTGCCAAATGCTGTTCTGAAGGCTTGACCAGTTATTGTCACTTTTGTTAGCCTGCGTGCACATGTATAAGATGGTAGTTAAGTTAAGCACTAAAGGGCTTCATGTTTGAAGGATTTGTGAAAAAAAAAAAACTGGAGCCCTCACACCTTTCTTTTCCCTTAATGCAGTTCCATACCCAGACCTCAAGGCATATGGCCAATGGGTTACAGACGCTGTATGGGAAAGTCCAACTTGTGCATTGGTCTTTAAAAAAAAAAGACAAAAAAAAAAAAAACTCATCTGCATGTATTAGTCAGGAGATCCACTTATCAGAACCAGGAAGAAAAGCACTTCATGGTTGCTTGAATCACACTGATTTCCCTCAAAACCCCGTAGACGTGGGAGTGGGGCTCTATAATCCTGTGGCTTTGGCATTGGGCCCATTTCTCACAGTCGTAGAAGGAAGCACAGAGAAGTGTCGTCATCACTGGGTACTTGACATATATAGTGCCAATCAGGTTTCTGACCACAGGACTACCAGCTGCTGCAAAGACTAACTGCACATGGCTCTGTGGGACTGACCTTACCATTTGACAGGGAGATTTGGGGAGAAATTAGTTCTGAGGTTATGAATTTTTAAGACTTTTGGAATAAAGTTATTTTTAAACATACATTTCAGTGATCTTGATTTATATCTGATTAGTAAACGTGAAGAGTTGGGGGTGAGAGTTGTGCCTGAAACCCCTGTACTTGGGAAGCCGAGGCAGGAGAGCTGTGAGCTGAAGGCCAGCCTAGCCTACTTCGTCTCAAAAGTCAACCAGGACTAGCAAGAGGACTCAACCTGTATTTACTTCCAAGCCCGACAGACCTACGTTCAGTCTCTAGGACCCACATGGTAGGAGAGAGAACCTATTTCCTGACGTCCATTTGCACACCATGGCATCCCACAAACTAGCTGCATATACACACAAGTAAATGGATGTTTAAAACAAAACCAAGTAACAAGCCAAAAACGACTTGGAAAAGAGCTGGAAAAGTCTTTATTTTCGTCACCCCTTAGCCACTTTACTTCCCATGACTTGTGCACACTGCATAAGTACAGGAAAGGGCATAGCTCGCTGGTACAGTATTTATTAACTACACTTGGCTTCGGTCGTCAACACTTCAAAGTAAAAACAATCAACAAAACATTAAAAAAAAGAGAGAGAGAGAGAGACCCTGAGAACACCAGGAACTGGACATTTGGGAGATAAAGAAGAGGGAAAGGGCTGGAGGGATTCAGTAACTGAGCACTGACTGCCTTTCCAGAGGATCTGGGTTCAGTCCCAGTGCCCACATGACAGCTCATGTGCACATACATACATTCAGGCAAAATCCACCCAAACACATTAAAAACAAACAAGAAAACCAAGTAGGGGCGATACCTTTGTGCTTTACAATGTTGTGTATTCACAAGAGCACTGAAGAAAAAAAAACCGAAGAGGGGGGAACAAAGTAGGTTAAAAAGATTGTAAAGAGTAACCGGGGAAAATGAGTCTAGAGGATAAAATTGATATCTAAGATCAGGAGAAGGACATTAGAGATAAGCTGGGGCTGAGGGTAGGGAACAAGTCAGGGTTAAAAAAAGTTTCAGATACGGAGGGTGAAAAGGGAGCGGGTAAGTAAAAATGGAGGATGAAAGTGGAAAAGATGGATGATGTGTGTGTGGTGGTGGTGATCCTCAAAACAACTGTTAGACCGCGGGTACATTTCAGGAGGCCTGAGGAGAAATAATAGCTCATAGAATTGTGTGGCTGGATGGGGAAGAGAATACACAGGGAGAAGGCAGAAGCAAGGTTACAGACTCCTACAACACGGAAGAGCAATTACTAAACCCATCATCACTTTTCCTTCCATGGCTCCACATTAGAAAGAGATCATGTGACTCAAACGGGGAAGGAAATTAGGTTGAGTTTTGAGAAAAATCCAGGCTGGGATCAGAAAAAGGGATTTGAGCCACCTTGAGCGTCAGGGTCGGGGGGTGGTGGTGGTGACTGGAGACTACCTGGGATTGCAATTGGAGCCCAAGGGGGTTAAAAAAAAAAAAATCCAAGGCTGCCAACATCTTCGGGAACCAAAGCTACTACTAAAACTTTTTTCCCCTACCTCGGCTCGGAGTTAAATCCACCTCACCCAAACAGGACCAGGACCCGAGGGGTGACTGAGGACATGCAGAGGGAAACTTCTCGGGGTCCTGGAAAGATGGGGTGCTTTGGCCCCCAGTGGGGCTTAGCCTTGACTCTGACCTCCCCTCCCCTGTCCCTCCGCTAGTCTTTTCTGGCTCTCCAGCACCCCTGGGAGGGGGAGCTGTTGTCAAGGCCAGCATTCCATCCCCACGGTGAACCCCAGCTGCTTCAGCCAGGTCGCAGCATCCAGCATCATGACCCCAGCAGCTTCCTGGAGCCCCTGGCTGTCCCCAAGGCCCTCTTATTTCATCTCTGGCTTTTGCCTCCCCCGCCACCCCAATCTTTCTCAAATTCTGGGCTTCCAGTTTAGATCCCGTCTGTGCACCCCACCACCACCAGTCAGGCCTCGGATTTTAATCTGGTAAATTTCAACATCAGATCCGGTTTCAGTCTTTCCCGGTGGCTTCTCAGGTCCCCTCGGTCGCTCCATTCCCTTTACCTGCTTGCTTCCCTCCCCCCAAGCCCTTCGTTAACCTCAGTCTGGTCCGGGTGCCCCTCCGCCCAATCCCCCGGCCTCAAAGTCTCCTCAGTCCTTAGCCCATTAGCTCCGTGTTGTCCCCTCTCCCTCCACCCCCATCCCGTCCAGCCTTCCTTTCAGCTCTGTTAACCCCGCCTTGTATCCCCTCAGCCCCGCGCTCCCCGCCCCCCCCAGCCCCATATTCCCCTTAGCCCCGCGTCCACCGCCCCCCCACTCCGCGTTCCCCCCAGCCCCATATTCCAAGTCCCGCGCTCCCCCCACCCCGCGTCCCCTCGTTCCCCCTAGCCCCATATTCCCCTCAGCCTCGCGCCCACCCCCCCACTCCGCGTTCCCCCCCAGCCCCATATTCCCCCAAGCCCCGCGTCCCCCCAGCTCCACATTCCCCTCGGCCCCGCGTCCCCGGCCCGCCCGACGCCCCCGCAGCCCTGCGTTCCTTCCCCAGCGCGCTCCGCGCCGGGGCCCCGCCCCCACCGGCCGCCATGTGACGGGAAGCAGCTGATGGCCTCTGCGGGCGGCGGCGGCTGGCGCGGCGGGGCGGGGGCGGGGGCGGGGGCGGGCGGCGCGGGCGCGGAATGAAGGCCCGCGGCCCTGGGGGCTGAGGCGCCCGCCGCCTGGCGCGGGCCGCGCGTCCTCATGGAGGCCGGAGGTGAGTGCGGCCTCGGCGGGGCGGGGACCCAGGCCGGAGCGCAGCTTTGTTTCAGTTTCGCTGTCAGCGGCGCCCGCCGTCCTCCAGCCCGCCGCGGGGACCGGGGAGGGCGGCCGCATTCCCGGAGCCCATCGGGGGTTGGGGGGGCGGGAAGGCGGTGGGCCCGGGTCGCCTGCGCCATGGCGGGGCTACCGGCCTCGGCGCCCACCGTGGCCGCTGGGTGGGTGCCTGGGAACGGGGTGGGGCCCGGGACGCTGCCTCGCGGTGACACGTAGGACCGGACACTCTGGTGGGTGAGGTCCAGTCCTGGCCCTGCCCTTGTCCACAGCTGTCACCACGAAAGCTGGAAGCGAGGGCATGGCATGAAGTCCCTGCCCGCCTGGAGAGCTCAGAGATGCTAGGGATGGCTTAGACCTGCAGCCCCCCACCCCGACCCCGGGGGGAGGCTTCTCCCTAAAGGGCCTTGGGCTCCGCATCCTGCCCACAGAATAGTGGCGTGGGTTTGGGGGGCCTGTTCCCAGACCACAGGGTCCCCAAAGAGCTTCCAAGGCAGGTTCCGTTGGGGAATCTCAGGAGCCAAGGCCTAAGGCTCAGACTTGTGGTGAAGTTGATGCTTCACCTGGGGTCGGGAGGACTCTGGGGCTTGCAGTGCTGGGTGGGTTGTTTGAAAGGCGGGTATTCCCTGGGGTGGTGTCCTCTTTGCATTTAGGAAATGACATTTCTTTGTTTGCAGGAGCCAGGCTTTCAGGGAAAGGTGTGGAGGCAGCTCTTCTCCCGGGTTTCCATCTAGATTAAAACCGTTCAGTATCTTCCCCGTAGAATTCAGTTTAAATGGCCCCTACTGTTTTCTTCGGTGAATCTTTTTTATAGCTTCCGTTCTCATATCCATTGATGCCTTATAGTTAAATCTCAAAGCAATCTGTGACCAGACTGCTTTAAAAAAAAAAAAAAAGAAAAAAGAAAGAAAGAAAGAAAGAAAGAAAGAAGGAATCTGTTCCAGTGCAGTTTTTTTCCCCCTAGTGATTGACAGCTGTGTTGTAGCGGTGTGGGCAGAGCTGTTGAGAGCTGCCAAGCTACTGTTAAAAAGGCTGGACACTAGGCCAGAGTTTTACCCTCTTGTCAAACTGAATAATGTCTCTTGTAAAAGGGTTTACAATAGACAACAGTAGAGCAGTGGTCAGAATTAATTTATTCATTCAGCAAATATTTATTGAGTAGCTGCTATGTGCCGGGTACCCTATAGACCCATAAAAAGACAACGACAGTATGTAATCGAAATGTAGTAGACACATTAAAAAAGAAACAGCGGGGCATGGTAGCACACGCCTGTAATCCCAACACTCGGGAAGCAGAGGCAGGCGAATCTCTATGAGTTTGAGGCCAGCCTTGTCTACTATACAAGTCCAGGACAGCCAAGGCTCCAAAGAGTCTCAAAAAACAAAACAAAAACGAACACCACCACCACCACCCCCCAAAAAAAAATCCAGTTGAAACAAAAAAGCTTTCAGGCTAACATATCTGAAATATTTCAAATTGATTCATTTGTGTGATCAAGCAAATTTTATAGGAATGTTTTAGAGACTTAAGAATTTTTATGTATGCGTGTTTTAATTACCGTATGTCTGCACCACGTGGTGTGTGCAGTGCCTGAGGGGGCCAGAAGGGGGCGTCATATCCTCTGTACCAAGTTACAGATTGTTGTGAGCTGCCATACTCTTTAATGGCTGAACCATGCTACCACCACGTTTTTACAGTCTGGTGTGTACTTTATTTTCTTTTAAAAACTATTTTTAGATTTATTTATTTTATAGTTTATGTGTATGAGTGTTTTGCCTGCATGTATGTCTGTGTACCATGCATGTGCCTGGTGCCTTCAGTGGCCAGAAGAGAGGGCATCAGAGCCTCTGGAAAGGGAGCTACAGACTATTGTAAGCTACTGTTTGGGTACTGGAAACCTCTGCTAGAGGAACAAGTGCTCTTAACTGATAAACCATCTCCTCAGCTCCATGTATTATATTCTTTTTTTTTTTTTTTTAAGATTTATTTATTTTGTGTATATGAGTGCTCTATCTGCATGCATACCCACAGGCCAGAAGAGGGCATCAGATCACATCATAGATGGTTGTGAGCCACCATGTGGTTGCTGGGAATTGAACTCAGGACCTCTGGAAGAGCAGACAATGCTCTTAACCCCTGAGCCATCTCTCCAACCCCTGTTATATTCATAATAGACCTGCCACACTTCAGGTGGCCGGTAACTGCTGTGACTGGTGACTAGTGACAGGCAAAGTGGCTTGAGACAGAAGAGAGAGAGACCACAGATGCAACCCAGAAACCCTGTAACAGGAACCTCGTTACAGGAGCCCGTGTAATGAGAGCTAAAGGAGAGTGACTTAGCCATCTTGGTGCTTCTGGAATGTCACAAGGTGACATGGACACAGAGCTCTGCTTATTGTGATGGAGCAGCCAATCAAAACTCTCCAAGCTGACGGGGCAGCCTAGCAATGCCAACATCCCAAGGCAGGAAGCCGGGTTCTTGACTCCACCTCTGTTAGGCCTCAGACCTCCTTGTGCGGAAGAGGCTCCTGATAATTGTCTTTCCATTCTGCCTGACTCTGTATACATCCCTTGTTGAGTGGGAAAACCTGGAAGTAGGTGGGGTTAGGGAAATGCTGATCAAAGGTGGCAGAACTTGACTTAGCCAGCATGATGACTATAGCTAATAAAGGCTGTATACTTGAAAACTGCTGGCAGATTTTTCAAGAGAGTCCGCACTGAAAACTGCAAAGATTGTGAAGGAGGGGGGCTGGAGAGATGGCTCAGTGGTTAAGAGCACTTGACTGCTCTTGCAGAGGTCCTAAGTTCAATTCCCAGCAACCACATGGTGGCTCACAACCATCTAAAATGTGATTGGATGCATATTGTATACATAATAAATAAAATAAAATAAAAAAGATTGTGAAGGAGTACAGATGCCGGACTGAGTCCTCTACTCCCTAAATATCAGCACATACACATAGCAGTGTGTCACACGGCATCCAGTAAGTATGCACTGCATATTGACGTAGCAAAGCCCTGGTCCAACCATGCAGGTACAGTCTCAGATGGAGCTGGATCTTTCCAGGTCTACTTCGTTTGTTTTGATGCTGTACACTAATTATGGTTTTGTTTTCCAGTGGCCAAGTTTAGTTTTGTGCCTAGACTCCAAGAGACAGCTACTTGTTTCTTCTTTTAGATTCTAAATTCCTGACCTGAAATAGCAAGAGATGAAACCCCCAATCCCAGAAATAGAGAGTGAATTCTGGGCAGAGCTAGGGTCTAAGAAGAATGTTGTGAATGATGGCACAGGCATCTTGGTAGTCTAAGAGGCTCCGTTCCCTCTGTTTCTGTCACCAAGTAGCCTTCTGCTGGCATTGGAAGCAGACAAGGTTGCTGCTGTGGGCAGACCTCCTAGTGCTGAGGGCAGGTAATGACCTCAGTAGTGATGAGCTCTACAAACTAATTAGTGAGGTGTTGTGAAGACACTGGATTAGGCGTCTGAGGGAGTTGTCCCTTGAGCCAGACACAATGAAGAAAAGATGTATATGGAGAGGCATTCCTGTGAAGGAACAGTTGGTGCAGTTTCCTGAGGTTGGAGCTGAGCATAGTGAGATGCGAGAGGACAGGCACAAGTCCAGGTGTGAAGTGAAGGCAGCGGCCTGCTGATGAGGGAGGCAAGGCAGTGGAACCCCATGCTAAGACATAAGGAGAATGGATGAACCCAGGGAGCATTAGAAGACTGCCTCATAGCCGGGCGTGGTGGCGCACCCTTAATCCCAGCACTCGGAAGGCAGAGGCAGGTGGATCGCTGTGAGTTCGAAGCCAGCCTGGTCTACAAAGCGAGTCCAGGACAGCCAAGGCTACACAGAGAGACCCTGTCTCAAACAAACAAACAAACAAACAAACAAACAAGAAGACGACTGCCTCATAGATGAGGCAACAGGCAGTGCTGCAGAGATTCAAATAGTACCATAGAGATGGGAAGGAAGGTTGGGCAAAGCTTTTGGAGACAGACTGGACTGAGCTTGACAGTGAATTTGGTTTGGGTAGTAAAAGAAATGAAAGCTGAGTTCTTTTGTGCTGTGTGGAGTGCCATTGTATCAGAAGAGTGGGCGAACAGTATCAGGATGGATGCAGTTTTCTCAGCTTCATCACTGTTGATTGAGGCCACAGCATGTGCATAGCCAGAAAATAATGTTCATGCAGACATGTGGTTGCACACATGAGAGGAGTCCAGATATGGGCCCGCACAGGTTTCTAGGAGGAGTGTTCTGAGTCTGTATACAGCGGTTTAGACCTAACGATAATAAAACCCACATCTTTTTTTTTTTTCCTTTTGGATTTTTCTTTTTCTTTTTTCTTTCTTTTTTTTTTTTTTTTTTTTTTTTTTTTTTAGTTTTTCGAGACAGGGTCTCTCTGTGTTAGCCTGGGCTGTCCTGGAACTTTTCTTGTAGGCCACACTGGCCTCGAACTCACAGTGATCCACCTGCCTCTGCCTCCCAAGTGCTGGGATTAAAGACGTGTGCCACCACTGCTCAGCTCAACATCCTTTTTTTCTTTTTTTTTAAAGATTTATTTGTTTATTTTATATATATGAGTGCTCTATTTGAATGTACACCTGCAGGCCGGAAGAGGGCATCAGATCATATTACAGATGGTTGTGAGCCACCATGTGGTTGCTGGGAATTGAACTCAGGACCTCTGGAAGATAAATCAGTATTCTTAACCACTGAGCCATTTCTCCGGCCCCTCTATGAAACAAGATTTATCTATTGGTTCAGTGAGATGACTCAGTGGATTTTTTTGTTTGTTTGGTTTGGTTTGGTTTGCTTTTTCGAGGCAGGGTTTCTCTGTGTAACCTTGGCTGTCCTTGATTCCCTTTTGTAGACCAGGTTGGCCTTGAACTCACAGTGATCTGCCTGCCTCTGCCTCCCAAGTGCTGGGATTAAAGGCGTGTGCGACCACCGCCCAGCCTCAGTGGGTTTTTTAAAGCACTTGCTACAAGTCAGTTTAATCCCCCAAACCCATGGTGGAAGGAGAGAACTGCCTTCTGAGAATTGTCCTCTGACTTCCTGCCTACACCCTATGGCATTTATGTGTGTGCCACACATAGACCTCTGACGTACAAGTCAGTCATGGTGTGTCTTCCCTGGAATGGAGAACTGCAGAGGGACTGTGGTTGGGTTGAACAAACACTGCCTACTCTTAGGAGGTGGGAGGAGCTCTCGGGGAGGGAGGTGCAGTCATCTTGGTGGTGTGGAAATGCTTGAGTGCTGGTCTACAAGGGCATGGCGTGGGCTGGGCTCCTTTTGTTTCGATGGTAGGAGATGGGGTGCTGACTGTCAGTAGACCTGATGGTAGGGGATAGGGGTGCTGACTGTCAGTAGACCTGATGGTAGGGGATAGGGGTGCTGACTGTCAGTAGACCTGATGGTAGGGGATAGGGGTGCTGACTTTCAGTAGACCTGATGGTAGGGGATGGGGTGCTGACTGTCAGTAGACCTGATGGTAGGGGATAGGGGTGCTGACTGTCAGTAGACCTGATGGTAGGGGATAGGGGTGCTGACTGTCAGTAGACCTGGTTGCCGTTCTTTGAAGCTGAAAATGACCAGCACATGAATGGGAAAGGGGCTTGGACCCTGCAGGACAAGGAACAACCTAAGGAGTGGCTTCGTGGGGGGTCTTAGTTCAGGGGTGCCGCAGCAGACCGGGGCTGGGGCTGTTGGGAGTCTCGGAATATATTTGCTGTGTGTTTTCAGCTTTGGCGGGGTCCCTGGGGCCACAAGAATGAATTAGTAGTCACTTAGAGCAGGTTAAACCAGGATTAAGGACATGAGAGAAGTAGGAAGTGGAGCCAGTAAGTCTGCCCTAAAAGGAGGTGAGGGGGATTCTGGGGCTAGGGAGGACCCCTTGAAGGCACCAGGCTCCTTTTGAGGGGGACGTCAAGTGCATTCATTGGCTGGAGCCCAGGCACAGTTGCCTCACACTTACTTCCTGCTTAGGTATTCAGAGGAAAATGAGGCCTCATTCACCAGGTCCACCACCGCCAAGGTTACTCTGAGTCACCCAAAGGGAAGGGTTGCCCCTGAGTAACCACAGTGGAATGTAGCCTGTGGCTACTGTTACTGCCCTCCGTCATTCAAACAGCAACTTTCTTGGCAGACAGCAGCTTCCCTAATCTTGTGGTCAGGCTGGGAGGGTGTGTTCTGAAGTATGCTATCTCCTTCCTCAGAGGAACCACTGCTGCTGGCTGAACTCAAGCCCGGGCGCCCCCACCAGTTTGATTGGAAGTCAAGCTGTGAAACCTGGAGTGTGGCCTTCTCCCCAGATGGTTCCTGGTTCGCCTGGTCTCAAGGACACTGCGTGGTCAAGCTGGTCCCCTGGCCCTTAGAGGAGCAGTTGTAAGTCCTCTCTATCCCATGGGGAATGAAGGAGGTCCGCGGCGGGACATTGGGTGCTCTCCCACGTTGTTCCCTACTCTTTAGGGTCCTTTCCAAGAGCAGGTAAGCAAAGAAGGCCTGATCCTGAGGTCCCAAAGCCCTGCAGTCTGTACATAGGGAAGCCAGCCTGTAGAGAGTGTGTTGGCCTCATACTGAATTTTGGGACAACGTTACTGAGCTAGAAGTTTATCCATTTGAAGTATCTAGCGCTAGCTGTGCCCCATGATCTTGTGGGAGGTGGTGGCGACAGGGCCACCAGGTGAAGGACAGCCTGCGCCAGGTGTAAGACTCTTTCTCAAAAGAAAAACTAAAAACAGTGTGCAGTGCAGTATTAGCACACTGAATTGTGCACCTGTCATCAAAGCCAATTCTACAGCATTGCTATTTCCTCAGAAAGATACCTGTCTCTTCAGCCTTCCATGTCTTTATCCTGGCAGCCACTGTGTCTTGTGCCCCTACTGTGGACTTGCCTGTCACGGGCTTTTTACTAGGATCTTTCTGCACATGGCTATCCTAACACAGCTTCTAGTAGTGCCTGGTGGTTCGTTCATGTGTGTGTGTGTGTACGTGCGTGTGTGTGCGCACAGACGCGTCACAGTTCACTTCTGTTTACTGCCCAGTGACACTATACTAGTGTGAGATGCCAGCCTCAGTTGACAGGGTTTTTTTTATTAGTGGGTGTTAGGTGACTAGCCCTGCTCTGAACGCTTCTGGACGTGTCTGCATGGGCGTGTGCGTCCTGTGTCAGGCTGACAGAGTGGCCAGCTGTTTTCTAAAGTGGTGGCGGCACAGTTTTACATTCCCCTTGCAGTGTCTTTAGATTTGAAGTTCTCCACATCCGTGAGGCACTTGACATTAGTCCTTTCTGTGTTCCAGCTTGGCACTCCTGGTATGAGGTGGGGTCTGATTTACATTTCCTTCCTTCCTGCTCGTGCTGAGCCTCTGTCCTGTGCTAATGGATCTCTGAGGCCTTCCTTCAGAGAAACCCCTCCTCTTTCCTATCGCTGGGCATTTTCTAACGGGGTCTTTGTTTCCTTTTTGTTTGTTTGTTCCTTTGTTTTCTAACCTAGTTTGTAGTTTCTGATGCAGAGGTTTCTCTTTTCTTGGGATAGACAGGTCCTGAGGCCCGAGCACCAAGCGCGTCCATCTGTCTGGGGTAACTGCTCGTCTGCGTTTACTTACTCAGTTATTCAGCTTGTATCTGTTTAGTCACTGAAAGTCGCCTTCACTTGGCACTGAGCAGAGGTAGAGACTCCTGAGGTACATCAAGCTTGTTCTGGATGCTCTGGGCATTTCTCATCAGTATTAGGCTGCACTTAAGCTTGGATACAGTTCCTGGGAAACCGTTGCCTTGATAATGGCAGTGCCACCAAGAGTCCCAGTTGTCCTAGGCAGGCCACACTCTGCTGGGGAGGAACGTGTTTGTTACATGGTCCCCACTTCCTGGAATCCAATTCCAAAGAATCCTCAGACTGTCCAAAAGTGGGGCCTCTGAGGTGTCTAGTGGTGGGCCGCCTCCTATGTTGCTTCACTCTGAAAAATGATTTCCACTTAGTTTCTTCTGTAAGGGGAAGGTCAAGGTCATTGCTGTTTGAATATGTTATATTTTTCTAACCATAATGAGAGAGATTCTTTGTATCTAGATTTGAGTTTAGGGTCAGCTTACTGTCTGAAAAGGGTTTTTTGTAGCTTTCCTTTTTGTTGTTTGTTATTTTCCTCTAGAGTACTCTTATTCCCAATTCTTCGCATTCCTTAGGTGGACACACCCTTCCTTTGATAACTAAGAAAACTGGGAAGAGCCGTCTGAATGTTACCCTTTTCTGTATCATTTACTAAAGTGAGAAAAGTATTCACTAGTATGTTAAATGAGAACTTACTGGTTTGGGGGGGCAGTGGGAGGGTGGCTATCACAGATTTTGAAGAATGATAATCTACTGCACTGCAAGCAGATGGCTCCTTTTTAAAAACAGCTGGAGAGATGGCTCAGGGGTTAAGAGCACTGACTGTTCTTCCAGAGGTCCTGCGTTCAATTCCCAGCAACCACATGGTGGCTCACAACCATCTATACTGTGATCTGATGCCCTCTTCTGGCCTGCAGGTGTACATACAGGCAGAGCACTGTGTAAATAATAAATAAATATTTTTTTAAAAAATTAAAAGCAGTTAGGCATAGCCCTGTACCTCTATTCCAAGTAGTTGTGAGACTGAGGCAGGAAAATAACCCGAGCACCTTAGGAGGACACTAAAACAGTATGCAGCTTTGAGGTGGGGGCTGCTTCTTGAGTGTGTGAGGCTCTAGTTCTGTCCCTACTGAAAACATTACAAACAGCCAAACAAACCACAGCACCATGGGTGCAGTAATGGCTACCATGATAGTCATGGTGTTATATGCATAGGCATACACGGTAGAGCAGTAAGTGTTGCGTAACCCTTGTGACTTCCTCAGAAGTAAGTACACAGCCATTTATGGTGTTAAAGTGTGGTTGGACTGAGTTTTGTCCTATGCTAGACCTTGGACCAGGCCTTTATGCAAGTGCTCTGCCACACAGCTGTGGCCCCAGTTGGAGTAATGTTTATTATTATGTTACTGGCATCATTTATATTCTTGTTAGGGCTGTTTGACCTTTTCTTACTCACTTATTGGTAGGACTAGTGACTCAGCCTAGGACCTTGCCTGTGTGAGAAAGGTGCTCTGTAACTGAGCTAAACCTCATCACAGTGTACATTGGGTGTTCAGAGATGGGGTCTCTCTGCGTGGCCCTGGCTGTCCTAAAATTTGCTATATAGACCAGGCTGGCCGTAAACTCCCAAAGATCTCAGGTGCTGGCATTGGAGGTGTGAGCAGCAGATAGGAAATGGAGGGATGCTGAGAGGGCCTGGAGGCCAGGGCTACCGTGCTTCAGAGGGCACCTTAGCTGCTTGTCCTGGGTCTGAAATCCAACATACACTACTTTCAAGAATAAAAATTTGGGAAACTTATTTTAAAATCCCATATTTGTGTGGAAGTCAGAGGACAGCTTGCCCGTGTCAGCTATCTCCTTCCTTCCATCCCAGGCACAGGGCCTGGGCTGTCATCTTGACAGCAAGCTCCTGGACCTGCTGAGCCATCTCATCTGCCCCAAATTTGAGAAACTTGAATCCAAGTGAACTCAGGGTCTGTCTGGCAGGACAGTGGTTCTCAACCTTCCTACCGCTGCAACCTTAGCTTGTGGCAACCCAACCACAAAGTTATTTTTGTTGCTACTTCATAAGTGTAATTATGAATTGTAATGTAATTATCCATGTTTTCTGATGATCTTATGACCCCTGTGAAAGGGTTGTTTGACACCCCCCACCCCAAAGGGTCTCAGCCCACAGATTGAAAACTGCTGTGCTAGAGCCTCCTGTTACATTAGCACCCTCTTCCAAGCATCCACCTTCCTCTCCTCTCCCCGTCAGCCCATCTCTCCTGTGGCTCAGCAGCACACTCAGGTACCCAGAGCATTTTCTGGGCGCAGCTGTGGTACCCTTGCTGTGAACTTTAATTCCAGCTCTCCTCTGACCTTGTGACCAGCAAAGTGAACTGCTCTAAAGCGGAGGCTTCAGCGCAGTCCTGTGCCTCTCATCCATGCTTTGGTCAGTGAAGAGCCTGCGTGGCAGTGAGACTCCACTGCTTGTCCTAGTTTATGTAGGCCACTTTCGGATCCCCAAGGACTAACTGCCGAGTTCTCAAGAGCACAACCCTAATGTTGAGCCACGCATGACTCTCCCTTTCTAGAACAGCCCAACAGACCAAGTGAAGCAGTGCATGAATATTTCTTATCCCTCTGAGTGAAGTGGTACAAATGTATCCTTCATTCAGATACGGAAATAAAGAGCTCTATTTAAAAACAAAGAGCAAACAAAACTGGAGATTCTAAGCTGGTTCATTCCTCCCATGGCCTGTCCTCCCTCCCTCCCTCCCTCCCTCCCTCCTTCCTTCCTTCCTTCCTTCCTGAGACAAGGTCTCTTTACATGATCCAGATTAGTCTCAAACTCCTGATCCTCCTGCCTGAGCCTCCCAAGTGCTAGGATTACAAGTGTGCAACAATACACACCTAGGATTACAAGTGTGCAACAATACACATCTAGCTCTGTGGCTTCTTTTTTGTTTTTGCTTGTTTGGTTTTGGTTTTTTCGAGACAGGGTTTCTCTGTGTAGCCTTGGCTGTCCTGGACTTGCTTTGTAGACCAGGCTGGCCTCGAACTCACAGTGATCCGCCTGCCTCTGCCTCTCAAGTGCTGGGATTAAAGGCGTGTACCACCACTGCCCAGTTTTTTTGTTGTTGTTGTTTTTGTTGTTTTTTGTTTTTTGTTTATGAGACAGGGTTTCTCTGTGTAGTCCTGGCTGTCCTGAAATTTACTATGTAAACCAGTTTGGCCTCAAACTCAAGACATTTACCTGCCAGCCTCCTCAGTGCTAGGACTAAAGACAGCACCACCACACATGGCTTTTGTGGCTTGTGTTTAAATTCTACCCCAATATGAGAAACTCCAGTCCATGTGCCAGGGTCAGGCAGTCGTGGACAGTGTAGACAGGACAGTGATGGTTCTGAGTGCAGTGGTGGACAGGGCCTTGTGTCTGGGGCTTCAGTGAGTTTCACTCTCCCGGACTTGTTTCCCAGTGGAATGTGAAAGGTCCGGGCCAAGGGGAGATTCCCAGGAGCAGTGCTCGGTGAGCTGTGCTGTGGTCCACAGTTCTGCTGATAGGTCCCGAGCAAGACGTGCTGTGAAGGACGGAGGTGGAGGAGCCTCACCATCACTGGAGTGTTGCTTGTGAGGGCAGCCATCAGTGTGCACCCCATAGGCTGTAGTGACGAGAGAGGGCTCACGACAGCCTCTATGGGAGTGTCTGAGCTGGAGGTAGGGGCTTGTTGGGCAGGAGAGCAGCAGGTGGACAGTATCCAGGCTCCAATTCTGTCTGTCCTGGTTCTAAACCTACACTGTGCATTATACGCTTTCTCATGGGAGGAATTGCTTGCTTGTCTGTAAGATCAAAACCCAAGAGAACTTAATGACCAAGCATGTGGCTCCCTGGAGCCTCTGTGCTCTACTTACCCCACAAGGCAGGTCACCCCATTTCATGGCTGCTGCAAGTTGGAGGGGAAAAGAAGTGAAGCCTGTGTCTTACGAATTCCAAAAGGCATTGAAGCCATACCAGACTCCCCGAATGCCAGGAGTGCCTTCTAAGAAATGAGAGTCTCGGGCTGGCAAGGTGGTTGATGTGGTTACAACTGCAGATTTACTCAGAAATGTCTGCTTTGCCCAGCATCCCTAAAGGATTTGAAGCGAAAAGCCGCAGCAGCAAAAATGATTCGAAAGGACGGGGCAGCTTGAAGGAGAAGACGCTGGACTGCGGCCAGATTGTGTGGGGGTTGGCCTTTAGCCCGTGGCCCTCTCCACCCAGCAGGAAACTCTGGGCACGTCACCATCCCCAGGTGCCAGATGTCTCTTGCCTGATCCTGGCCACAGGTCTCAATGATGGACAGATCAAGATTTGGGAGGTGCAGACAGGTAGGTCTTTCTGGTTAGTACTAGTCCAGGGCAGTGTGGTCAGGCCCCACAGGTGCCACCAACGCTGCTGGCAGAGGACTGGGCAGCCCCTGACAAGTCTGCCTTCATCTTATACTGACCAAAGGCTCTGCTCCCTCCAGGCCTTCTGCTGCTGAATCTTTCCGGCCACCAGGATGTTGTGAGAGATCTGAGCTTCACACCCAGTGGCAGTTTGATTTTGGTTTCTGCATCCCGGGATAAGACTCTTCGCATCTGGGACCTGAATAAACATGGTAAGGGAGAGGCCTAAGCCACTCAGTCCTATATGGCTTCCCTCATCTCCAGTGCCATTTTATGTAGAGTTGTCTTCCTTCTCCATCTCACCCAGCAAGCCTTTCTGAGATGTTGTTAGCTACCCTGTGCCCCGCCCCCCCCCAAAGACCTGAGCTAAAGGTATTTTAATACCAAAGTCCACTGTACAGCTGTCCTGTAGGGGCAGGCTCTGAGAGCCCCGCCCCCCCCAGGACACCAACACCTGAGTACACGTGCCTCTTACATAAGCTGCCACAGTGTTTGTACAGAACCCACACCTTTGCCCTACTTTAAGCTGTCTGTAGAGGACTCACCGTCCCTGTGTGGTGTAAATGCTCTGAAAACAGTTGCCATGCTGTCTTGTTTAGATGCTCTCTTACCCTCTTAGAAATGAGAATGGTGACCAGTGCCTTAGCATGGCTTCCGTAGTACGTGCTGCCCCTGGGGGCCACATCAGCGCACAGCTGCTTCTCTGTTCTAAGGCTGGGAAGTCTAAGATCAAGGTGTCGGCAGATGACTGATGATAGGGAGCTTCCTCCAGCCCCTAGATGGCATTTCACAAGACAGTCAGGGCGGGGAAACTCTTTGGGCTTGCTTGTTTTCATAAAGCACTAATCCCATTCATGAGGGCTCCCCCAACGCATGACCAATTTAATTTTCCAAAGACCCCATTCCAAATGCCATCTCTTGGAGATTATGTTTGTAGCCTATGAATTTTGGGTCCCCACAGTCTGTAGCAGCTTAAAGATAAACAGTTACAGAGGTGACCTCGGTGGTTTGTGTCTGGGACGTGAACATGATAACATGTAGACTAAGATGGGCCTGCTGATGAGGACTGGCAGCAGTCTGGGCCCTCCTGCGTTAGGCTCCCTACCAGGCCCAGACCCGCTGTACTTTATTTTTGAGACCGGGTCTTGAAACTCTGCTTAGACCAAGCTGGCCTTCAACTCACAGATTTGCCTGCCTCAGCCTTCCTAGTGCTGAGATTGAAGGTGTGCACCACTATGGCCAGCTCTGTCATACCTCATGCTGTGTGTATAGAGCTGTCTCACCATGTGGCTTTGCCTCAGTGAAGCTGGACTTGATTGGAGATTGCATTTTCTCCTCCCAAATGCTGAGATTAGAGGCTTGAGCACAGCTGAGGAGTTTGAGGGGAAAGTGGACTAGGTGGGCGTGACTAAGAGTGGGTAGAACAAAGTAGGCTGTTGTGGGGGGGGGGCTTTTTTGTTTTTAAAGTTTATGTGTATGTAATGCTTTGCGTGAGTGAATGTATGTACACCACTCATGTGCCTGGTGCTCACAGAGGCCAGGAGGAGGTGTCAGACCCCTTGGAGTTCGGAGTTAAGGATGGTTGCGGGCTGCCATGTGGCTGTTGGGACCCAGGCTGGGTCCTCTGCAAGGGCAGCAATACTCTAACTAATGAGGCAGCTCTCCAGCCCCAAATAGAGCTTTCCGGGGAGAAGAGGGAAGAAGATGTGTTAGCAGGTGTCAGGCATTGTCTTACTAAACTGATTGCCATAATACATCCAGTTATGAAACTGCAGTTGACATTCAAAAGCCAATCACTTCCCACCACATGTACATGTGAACCTTATAAATCGTGTATTTCTTTTTTTTTTTTTTGAGACAGGGTTTCTCTGTGTAGCCTTGGCTGTCCTGGACTTGCTTTGTAAACCAGGCTGGCCTCGAACTCACAGTGATCCACCTGCCTCTGCCTCCCGAGTGCTGGGATTAAAGGCGTGCGCCACCACGCCCGGCTAAATCGTGTTTTTCTTGTTTGTCTCTTTATGCCCCCTTCTTACCTGCCCTAGCTCTTCTGTCTTGCACATTTCCCTTACAATGGGTAACCCGTGTCAGGAACCCAGGACATCACCATCCGGGTCCATACGTGTGAGCACATTCCCGAACACACACACACATTGGGTTTTGAGGTCATTTCACATAAACAGAGTCTTACTCCTCATTTTTTTCTTCTGTATATTGCAGTTTTCATTAAGCAGTACCCCATGTGGGACCGACAGGCTTGGTGCACTCCCCCATTAACTCACTCATTCTCATGTTTTGAGAAAGCCCAGGCCTGAAGAGACTATGCACTGGCTGGGTGTGGTGGTACACGGCTGTAATCCCAGCACTAGAAGCAGAGGCAGGCAGATCTCTGTGAGTTCAAGGCCAGCCTGGTCTACAAAGAGAGTTCAGGACAGCCAAGGCTACACCACACAGAGAAGCCCTGTCTTGAAAAAATGAGGGGGGGGTGGGGTAGAAGAAGAAGAGGAGGAGGGAGAGAGGGGAGAGAGAAAGAGAGACAGACAGACAGATATAAACAAGCACCAGGCCACACCTGTGTGCATAGTGCACCTCAGAGCCAGGTGGTCTGATGTCAGAGTGCAGGCCTCTAAGGACTGAACCGTGCTGCAGCCGGGTTCCATGGGGGAGCTGAGAGGCTGTCAAGGCTGGACAGGTGTAAGCATTTACAGTGCTGTGCACCTTTGCCCTGCTCACTTGCACATCAGAAGAAGCCGAATCAAATTGGCTCCCTTGGCTTCTTGGCTGCAGCACTCATAGACTGCAGGTGTTTACTTTTTCCTTGCATTTTCAAGTGCTTAAAAATGTCAAGTCTTGGGGCTGGAGAGATGGCGCAGTGGTTGAGAGCACTGACTGCTCTTCCAAAGGACCCGGGTTCAATTCCCAGTATCTACATGGCAGCTCAGAACTATCTGTGACTCTAAGATCTGGCACCCTCACACAGACATACAAGCAGGCAAAACACCAATGCACATATGATAAAAATAAATTATTTTTTTAAATGTCAAGTCTTGTCACAGTTCTGGTCCTGCACGAGAATGCAGGTCTTTGGGCCTAGCTGAGACCTAGGCGGTTGCACTGGGTCTCTTATCCACCCTCTGCTTTCTTGTCTGGCAGGTAAGCAGATCCAGGTGTTGTCCGGCCACCTGCAGTGGGTCTATTGCTGCTCCATCTCGCCCGACTGCAGCATGCTGTGCTCTGCGGCTGGTGAGAAGTCGGTAAGCCTGCAGTGTGAGTGTGTGGGTGTGTAACTGAGCCAGGGTCCGCCTGCCAGCGTGCCCCAGCAGAGGCAGGCAGGCTGGCTCTGGCCCCTACTCAACTCTCTGGAGAGGAGAATTTGGAAGTGGGTGCTTCATCTCTGGGGGAGGTTCCTTTTCCAGAATGGCTAAGTGCAGTATTTTCAGACTCCCTCCCCCACTTGAAGTCCAGGATTTTAAAAACTACAGCCCACACCCAAACCTCTGAATTTGAATCTCTCCAGTTTGATTCCTGTGATTAGAATTCCAGTCCCAACCCTGACAAGAGCAGTGCTGGTCTGTTGTGTTTAAAAGTACTGGAGCCCAGGGGCAGTCTGGAGAGGCAGCTTCTGTTCTGTTTGTGACCTTGGATGTGACAGTTCAGAAGGAGTCACTGTTTGGCATAGCTCAGGAACCCTTGGATGTGACAGTTCAGAAGGAGTCGCTATTTGGCATAGCTCAGGAACTTGGTCATGTTAAGTGGTTTCCTTTTGTTTTTTGGAGACAGGATCTTACATAGCCCAGGCTGACCTCAAACTCATGGGGCTGAGATGACCCTGAGCTCCTGATCCTACCTGCTCCAGGCCCATTTTATGCAGTGCTGGGATGGAGCCCTGGTCTTTGGGAGGTGTTAGGCAAGCGCTCTGATAATGGAGCTCCATGTCCAGCCTCAGTTTTACAAAAAGAAAAAAGGAAACCCTATTTTGATGATTCTCAACAAGGTTTAATGTTACGAGTGAGGTCAGATGCAGTTAAGAGCCAGATTCCCAGGGTTCTTACAGTTTTAATGTCTGGGAAGGATGCTTATTGCTTGGTCCACTGCTCATACCTGATCCTGTGCTTGGCTTCAAGCGGAACAAGCTGCCACCACAGAGGTCTCCTTAATCCTGCCACAGCATCTCAAGCAGGGACCAGAAAGCAGTGGGAAATGCTGAGTAGGCAGCCCTCTGTAGGCTAGCCTGTGCTCACTCTTAACATGCACTGCACATTTTCAAGTGCTTATTCAAACCTGCATGATGAGTCCTAGGAGGGCTGTAGAAAAGGAGAGAACTGGCTGGGCGTGGTGGCGCACGCCTTTAATCCCAGCACTCGGGAGGCAGAGGCAGGGGCATCGCTGTGAGTTCGAGGCCAGCCTGGTTTACAAAGCAAGTCCAGGACAGCTAAGGCTACACAGAGAGACCCTGTCTCAGGAAAAGAAAAAGAAAAGGAGAGAACTTTCCCTGGCGGAGGGACAAGACCAGAGGGTTTCTCTGCCCTCGCTGTTCTGCTATGGAAGCAGCTTGCTTCTGCCCCTCAGCAGACCTTTCTGTCCTCTTGCAGGTCTTTCTGTGGAGCATGCGCTCCTATACACTAATCCGGAAGCTAGAAGGCCACCAGAGCAGTGTTGTCTCCTGTGACTTCTCTCCTGACTCTGCCTTGCTCGTCACAGCTTCTTACGACACCAGCGTGATTATGTGGGACCCCTACACCGGCGAGAGGCTGAGGTCACTTCAGTAAGGACCTACCTTGTGGGGTTATACACAGTACTGTGGAGCCTGGGACAGCTGGCTGAGTGCTTTTCAGTGTTGAGCTCTCTTCAGGTCATAGGAAACCACAGTGACTGTTTCTACTTGTTAACTGTAGAAGCAAGTCCAGAGTGGCTCCCATCAGCTGTTACCTCCAGTATAAACTCCTGTCCTCACAAGCTTGCTCTACTTTGTGCATAGTTTCTGAAGCAAATGATAGTAGTCCTATAATTACCACAGATCAGCCTTGAAAGGCTTAAAAGAGTTTTCACTGTGGCATTAAAGTGCAGGCTGACCTACTTTACATAAGGAAATTAGCACAATGAAGTGTTGGGAACCCTCTGACACTTGGAGTATTCAAGGGACCTTGTTTTCCAGTCTGCAGATGCTACAGTTTTATGTAAGGAGCACAGGCATTTGGTGTGCTGTCTGTTGGTAGGGATTCTGGGGAGGGTAACCACCATTCCAGACCTACTGTTCTTTCTCTGTAGTCACACCCAGCTGGAACCTGCCATGGATGACAGTGATGTCCACATGAGCTCCCTGAGGTCTGTGTGCTTCTCTCCTGAAGGGTTATACCTTGCTACAGTGGCAGACGACAGGTGAGGAGGAAACGCATGAAGCTGCCTTAGAGCAGGTACTTGCCAGTAATGGCAGCCATTTCCTGTTAACTTGTAGCTCAGCTGACTTGTGAACCTCTCTGTCCCATCAGGCTCCTCAGGATCTGGGCTCTGGAACTGAAGGCTCCCGTTGCTTTTGCTCCTATGACCAATGGTCTTTGCTGCACATTCTTCCCACATGGTGGTGTTATTGCCACAGGGTATGTATGTGCACTGAACAGATGGGCAGCAGCCTCTCTTGCATATACCATGAAGGTTTTTTAAGGGAGAAAGTGTCTAGAATAGTCTTGCCTAAGAAAATCTTAGGTACGTAAAATTAAAACATTCCATCCTGCCCTTTTGTCATTTATAGATGTTAGTAATTTAGATGTTGACAGAACTTTATAACCCTGAACAGTCAATTCCACATGGAGGCATAAGAAAAAGTGATGTGGACTTCATATGGGAAGTCACTTACAGCTGAGGCCACCTTACACAGCACATCTGTAATTGGTAGTGGTACTGCCCGCTATTGTGTGCATGAACTCGGGCCTTCTCAAGCTAGAGCACTCTGCTATGCCCCAGCCCGTTTCCTTTGGAGTTTTAGGTAGAGGGCTGTGCTGACAGGCATGGCTCTTGTCCTCAAAGGTATTTATTGTTTTGGCTTGGGGCAGTCTTACTACATTGCCAGCTAGCCTTGACTTCCTGGTTCCTGCTGTCTTCCTGCTGTAATCTTACAAAGCAGCCAGGACCATACATGGGTCACATCCTGGGTTCCAATGCTCCTACCAGGTAGTGGTCATTACTCGGCAGTTTACAGTCCTTCCCAGTCAAGGGTGCACTTGAGCTTCTGGAGTCTCCCATTTCAGTCAGACCAGAACCACCACAGTCCATTATACGGGAAACAGCTCTCTAGAGCCTGAGGACTTGTTTCTGTTGTTTCAGGACGAGAGATGGCCATGTCCAGTTCTGGACAGCTCCCCGAGTCCTGTCCTCACTGAAGCACTTATGCAGGAAAGCCCTCCGAAGTTTCCTGACAACATACCAAGTCCTAGCACTGCCAATCCCCAAGAAGATGAAAGAGTTCCTCACGTACAGGACTTTCTAGTAGTGCCAGTCACCCTGTCTCCTGCCACAGAACCAAACAAGGGACTGGCTGGGATGGGCCAGTCAGATGACACTGGACCAGTTGTGGACCTTCCTCCCCATGGCATGTGCAAGTAGATCTGAGTGACCACTTCTATGGTGCCAGCCTTACCTCGTCCTCGTCCATTGTGAGCAGCCTTTGTCTATCTAGTTGTGTCGAAGCCAAGTGCAGTTGTGGATGTTGTCTGGGTAATAAAAGGAAGCAGGTTCCAGGGCCTCTGGTGGTGGCCAAGTCCACACTCCCTAAACTGGGAAGTGCCTGCCACATGGCGCAGTACCTGCTGCCCATTTCCAGTCAGCGGCTGCATAGTTTGAAGTTCCTCTGCTCGGGTCAGAGGGCTCTCTTGTTTGGTTGTTACTCAGCTACGGGTGGACTGGGCTGTGCTCCTCACCAATACACTAGTACTGGCTTTTATTTTTCTTTAAACTTTGGTGTGCATGTGTAGGAAATGACAAAGGAGTGCATCAGATCATGAGGAGGTGTTCCTCAACTGCATGATGGTCAGATGGCCACTTATCAGCACCATATTTATTTGTACTTTCTCAGCAGATACTAAGGTACAACTGTGTTCTCTCAATGGTCTCTAATAACCCAAGTTCTAAAGTGACCCAGTTGTGAAGCCATGTCTTAGTCGTGTGGTGTCACTGGCTCATGCTGTCACGTGCGTTTGTGTCTGCTGCTTGACCTCACGGGTTTACCCTCCAGTCCCAACTGCCTGGACAGACAGTCTCTTCCAAGTACCGCTCCTCTGGCAGCAGCAGCTACCTGTTCAAGATGCCTCACAAAATCTGCCTTAGGAAAGTTAATATATTGTAAATTATTTTAAAAGAAACTTAACATCTTACTCTTTGGCCTTTCTTAATTGATGCTTTATGGAGGCAGTGTTAACATTGTGCAGTGTGTGCATAGAGGAGTCTCCTCTATCATGTGAGGAAAAACGTTGCAAAATGAGGCTTTCATTGAAGGGAAAAAAGAGAAAAACATCTGTCTCTTGTCCTTTTTTTTAATTAGGAAAAACATCGCATTTTAGAACAAGCACAAAGGGAGGGCAGGACACCAGTGGGCAGCTTAGCCATAGATTTCCCCTTGACAGCACAGCTGAAAACATCACCTCAGACAGCTAATGCACACAGCTAATGTGAACAGGTCAATCATGGTGCACTGGGTACCCTCCACTGTCAGTAGCAGTGGCCTATCACCTAGCCCCAAGGGAGTATAGTCCCAAGTGAACACGCATGCTCTGTGCCACTGCCCAGAGGCCTGTCGGTAGCAGTCTGACAGCTTTATAAGGATTGGCGTCTAAGGAGAGTTTGTTCTATGACACCAGCCTTAAAAGAAATGGAAGTGGAGAGGCCAGCATGAATTAGAACCCTGGGCACACGCTTTATTCTATGAAGAACTTCATATAGATTCAGCCCAGCAGCACGGAGAGAACACTTACAGGTCCCATCACTCCCCCAGCAAGTGAGGCTTAACACAGGCACTGGCCACAAAGGCTAACTGCGTCATCTCAATTTCTTTCCTGTTGTCACAACAGAATTTGGAATTTGCTGGTAAGCCTTCCAACAGAGAAAGCCCAGTGCTTTCTTTCTGAGACAGAGTCTATCTCACTAGGCTGGCCTGCAACTGGCTGGGAATTCTGCCTCCGCCTCCTGAGTGCTGAGGTTACAGGCATGCTGCCAGAGAATATTTGATCGGAAACCTGCTAGCATCCACTTAAAGCAGATGCAGCAAGTGAGAAGGGCGGGCTCAGAAGCTTGGGCCTAGAGATGTTGAGCTCAAACTGGAAGACATTAAAGCATATTCAATTTGAACACTGCTGCAAAACTGAGGTAAGGCCCCTTCCCATGTTGGGGGTGTGTGTGGCAGAGATTTATTTAACCTATAAAAGACAAGCAGTGGGCTGGGCATGGTGGTGCATGCCTTTAATCCTAGCACTCAGGAGGCAGAGGCAGGTGGATCAATGTGAGTTCGAGGCCAGCCTGCTCTACAAAGCGAGTCCAGGACAGCCAAAGGCAACAGAGAGACTCTGTCTTGAAAAACAAAACAAAACAAAAAAGCAAGCGGTGTGGCTAGTTACAAACTGAAGTTGCTCTGTAGACCCCTGCTCCAAGCAGCCACAGAGAACACTGCCAGATTCCCTGCACGGAGAGACTTCTGTGGCCCAGGGCAGCATATCCTCTGTCCTCCAGTTCCCGATGGGCCTGAGGCAGGGCCAGCAGGCCTTGCAGTGTCTAGGCCTCAGCCACTATCAGGTCTCTGGTGACTTGAAATGCAGCAATGAGGGAGCTCAGCTGTATCTTCTCATTGGTGCCAACAGAGAGTCTGTACCTGAAGACATCAACACCAAGGTGAGTATAAAGCACCCCAGGCCCTGCCTACAGGAGGAGAGGATGGAGGCTGCCCTGGCCTGCCGTGGGGTGGGCACCGGAACTGACAGACCCGCCCCGGCAAATAGTTGTCTGTATCCTCCAACAGTTTTCCCCCCAACACTCACTCAGCTATTTGACTGAAGCTGCTGAGGACAGACTAAAAACTCAACAGCAGCGGTGCTCAATTGAACGCCACCTTCTTACAGACAAATCAGGAGCTGCGATATGGGTGCTCTGCAGACTCCCTTCCTCTGCTGTGACACTGCAGGAGGGAGCTGGAGGTTTGCGGCAGGGCAGTAAAGCAGGGCACTGGAAGCTTGTCACTTTTAAAATGATGTAATTTGTCTACATCAGCTAGTGACAGCCTACTGGAGCTTGGGATACTGGCCTTTGGTTGGAGCCAGGGTGCTATCCACTTAAATGACAGCTGCCAGCGTCACTAGGGGTGAATGACACTGTTTACTGAGCTGGGCAAAGTGGAAAATTGAGTTTGTTTGCTTTCCCTCCACTCTGCTCCTGTATACCACAACCCCTTAATAAGCAGGGTTGACAGCCTGCGTGCCCACTGTTAGGCAGAGCCGAAAGCTGAAGCTCAGCCATGGGACGGCCCTGCTTGCTCTCTGCACCGCTTCCCTCTGCTCTGGGGGCAGCACAGCCTTCGCCACATTGCATTTGGCACAGCCCCAAACTAGACCGCCTCATGTCTGAATGCTGCAGAAGCTGAAAATGAAAGCTTACAACAGGAGAGGGGACAGCCAGAGAGTTGAAACTGCGAACACTCACTCAATGTCTGCCATTTTGGTCAATAAATGTATCCGAACTGAAGATGGAAAGTCAACTGAGAAAAAAACAAAATCAAATGAGTAAGATCAGTCACATCCTAATGGAAAACAAAAGTCACAGAATAGAGTGGGTTCAAGTATCACACACAGGTGGGACTGACAAGCCTGAGCCACAATAAAAGTCTCCAGACCAATAAGCTAAGAATGATAGACGCCCCAGTGCTCCTGAGGTTTTTGTTCACA
Source organism: Acomys minous (assembly GCF_964271855.1). Taxonomy (NCBI): domain Eukaryota; kingdom Metazoa; phylum Chordata; class Mammalia; order Rodentia; family Muridae; genus Acomys; species Acomys minous. The sequence continues at coordinate 91,349,071 of NC_140498.1, read as the reverse complement.
GTGTGGCTGTAAGCATGCAGGTCAGGTAGAGGCCCCCTGTGGTCATAAGAACGTGGACAAGTCAATACTGTCCACAGTGGGTGACAGCCACATACAAACTAGAGCTCATGCTGCCTCATTATGAGGCCAAACTTGAGCCACAGGTTCCGCACAAGCGCACAGTACTGGTAACCTGAGAGAGCCCCTCTCTCCACTTGGAGGCCGCTGCTGGGAGAAAAGCCTCCAGAAGGCTACATGGAGGGGCCCCCTGGAGAGTCTCCCAAAGGCTGGTATCTGGCTCCCCACCTCGGCCTCCACCTCCCTGGGGAGAGTCCCAGGTACTGTCTGGGCTTAGATCGACCCCTGAAACAGAAGGCAGGAAAAGGGACCTTACGGGCAGCTTCCAAAGACTGTCTAGTTTACAGGACACGGGCTTAGCTTTGAGGGAATTGAGCTTAGGATGTGACATATGGGCTGGAGAGCAGCTCGGGGATATGCTTAGGCAGCAACAGCCCTAGGTGCAGATCCCAGAAACAAGCCCAGTGGTAGACTACCTGCCTCACATGTATGAGGGCCTGGATTCAATCTCCCGTGTGGGGAGCAGGTAACGAGTGAAAAGTGAAATGTACTACTTACTGTCTGAAAAGTTCCCTTGAGGAAAGTTACCCTATAGGGTTCGTGTCTACTCGCCCCAGCAGCTCCAGAGATGAAAAAGGGATGGGAACAAAACAATTCAGAACTGCTCAAGATTAAGGGCCGGACATTCACTTTCTATTTCTGCTTAGGAGAAAAGACCTCACACCCTCTGTAGCCATCCCAAAGCTGTGCCTCCTCCCCATGCCACACAAGGGGCCACTTACCTCTGTGCACAAACAAGTGAACCTCTGTCAGGATGTCATGCAGCGCCAAGCCCTTCAGAGTTTTCAGCTCCATGATATCTAGAGAGCAGCTAAGGCAAGGGGACCATACAGAAGCCACAGGGCTTCACCCCTGCCCTTGGAGAGTGACTTCAGGCTGCACTCGGGCCCAATCCTAACTTGTCCAATCTGATCTTCAATAAGGTTTTTCTAAAAAGTACAGCCCCGCTTCTCAGAGCGCACAGCGAACAGCCCCATAAGACATCACACTGTTAGCTGTAGCTTTTTGCTTTACTACAAACCAAGGTAATGAATTCACTTTAACGACTGCTTCCTCCACCCCAAGGCCTAAGTGTGAATGCAGCCTCACATGTGCTAGCTAGATCCATTCAGGAAGAGAAGGGTACTGTCCTCCTGAGGACACCTGCTTCCCACCAGCTGACACCCTTCACCTGAGACGTGTAGGTGCTGGCTGCAGCCTGGGCCTCCAGGCCACCCTGAGGCCTGAATCTGGCAGCAGTCACCAGAAAGGATACTTTTGTAGGCCGTGGTGAAGTCTAGATTCAGCATCCAGTCCAGAATGTTGGCAATGTCTGTCTTGAGTGGATGCCCGGTGCATGTGTAGACCGTATCCTCTGTCACCTTCCCAAAGGCCATGTTGGTACTCTGCAGACAGGAGGGCCCAGGGGCTGTCAGCAGCCTCCCTGCACAGTGACAGGCCAAGGACAGAGCGAATCCTGTCCTTCCCACACTAGAAGGGCTGCCCTCTGCTGTTGCATGCTGTGGAGTTGCAGCCTTGTCCCCTAGCTCTCTTGGAGCAGCTGTGCGCCTTCCCGTTAGAAGCTACCACAGGCAGGGGGCTGGAGCGTGACAAGGTGAGTCTAAGTGTCTGAATGAGCGTGTGCATTGGCTGGCTGGCTTTCTCGTAATGCCCTTTCAAAGCAGTGGTTTCATACACATGGAGTGGGCTCATACCTGCAGAATGTTCAAGGCCCTTCGCATGTCCCCGCTGGACAGAGTGACAAGGGCCTTCATTCCATCTTCACTTATATCAACACTAAACGGAAACAGGCAAAGGGGTTAATTACCTCCCCACCTCAAAAAACAAACAAAAAAAACCAAAAAAAAAAAAAACCCTCCACAAATATCAGCCACAGGAACTTTGAATGACTTGGTTTTAAAAGAAGGAAACCATCAAAAATGGAGGTGACAGCACTCCTAGATCCAGAGCATCTAAGCTACCGCAGTGCTAGGGACACATGTCACACGAGTGACCATGCCCCAGCCAGAGTTTTACTGTGGACCAAGACCCTAAGAAAGTGGCAACCACAAGCGACATTTCTAGGAAGAAAGAGGCCACAGCCCGGCATCTGATCACCCAGAGTGCATGTCTCAAAACCTCCCCTTCCAGCCAGCTGGCAGCATCTATGAAAAGGAACTCAGTAAATCAGTTCCTATGACAAGAAGAGGGGAGAGCTTTCAGGAAGATAGGTCGGGGGGGGGGGGGGCAGGGAGAGGGGGAATCAAGGAGAATCAAAAGAATTGGGAGGCAGGATGTCCAGGGCCCACAGAAAATGTCAGTAGCCAGCGGCCCCCAAAGCTTCCTCCTGGACGAGGCACTACTCTGCCCAGCCTCCATGCCAGTCAGTCCCCCTTCCTTCTCGTAGTGCAAACTCACGTCTCTTCTCTTACTACATGCTCCAGGCGAGGAACCATGAGCTCAGGTGTCAGGGGGCCAAACCGGAACCTCGTGCACCGTGACTGCAAGGCTGGGATGATCTTGGACAGGTAATTACAGATGAGGCAAAACCTGGTGTTTTCCGTGAACTTCTCAATCACTGGGAGGGAAACCAAACACCTCACATCAGAGGGTCCAGGGAAGGCCTAATGGCAATAAAGGCAGAGAAGCTGCCTGCAGGGCCAGAGCAACAGGTCCAGCCTAACCACCTTCCTGTGTAGATCTCAATCTGTAGCCCAGGCTGGCCTCAAACTCCACATGATCCTCCTGCTCCAGGCTCTGGAGTGCTTGGTTTACTGACATGAGTCACCACACCCAGCTTGCCCTATTCTTTCAAAGCTAACAAGCACACCACCAGAATGCACAAGATGCACCTTTCTATGGTCTGCCACAGTTCCAGCACTCTTGCCATCTCCTCCTCAAGACCCGAGCCCAGTCTGTCCATGAGCTTCCCACCCCTTTATATACGATGCTGTCTGATGTTATCAAGGCAGAGGGATGGCTCTGTGCACACTTTCTGCAGCCCATATCTGAAAATCTAGGTGCGATCAGGGAGTAAGAGCCAGCGCCAAGAAGTGCATGAGACACCAGTGTCCCCACACAGCTCTGCCCACACTGACAGCCACTCGGCAGAACAAGATGCTAACGGAAGGATGCCAACACTCCAGGACAGAAGAGATCCCATCTTCCCCCAACTCGCCCTCTTTACAATGGGTGCTGCCATTCCTCCCTCACAGGGCTCATCTTCCCAGGCTCCTGAAGTTGCTGCTTCCTTACAGTAGATTCCCCAGCAGTGTTAGTGGGAGCTGCTCAAAAAAGGGTCCTTAACAGGAGCAGCCCCAGCCCCATCCCACAGGAGAACCCAGGGCTCGCACTGGACCACAGTTACTCCTACACTCAGTCTTGCCTGGTGGGTTTTGTTGTTGTTGTTGTTGTTTTGCCAAAGGCAGAAGGTCTCCCAGCAGATTAGGACTTTAAGCCTTATCCCCACTGAGAGACTCCCCACCTGGAGCAGAAGGCAGCAGTAGAGAAGGATGAGATGACAGAGACCATCCATACTGAGGGTGCCGAAGGGGACCCGGCTACAGGGCAGGTGGGACTGAGAGGTGCCCCTTGATGGGAAGATAACTGCACACCCAGAATTCCTGGCTCTCAGGCTACTCCTTGGCCACCATGTCAGATGGGGCAGCAAGCTTACCTCGTCTCAAGGCATTCTGGGCATCCTGGGTCATGGCGTCAGCTTCGTCCAGTATCACGAGCTTAAACCCTTTCCTAGGAGAACAAACACATGGTGAGGTTTCCTCAGCGCACTTCCACACCCGGGCCACCTGGCCTACCTCAGGTCCATCTCTGTCAGACCACGATGAAGGCGGATGCGTTCACACCGGCCTATCATGCTTTCAACCCTCAGCCAGAAGCGAGGGCTAATTTCTGTCCTGAGCCACTGGTCTTCCTTATAAGATCCTAATGCCATCTGCTTGCTTATGGGACTGGAAGCCAGGGCTGTGAGGAGGCCAAGTATAAACTTTGTTCCCCCCCCAACACCCTAATTATTACATTGTATGTGTGTAGGTGTGAGCACCACAGCACAAATATGACGGTCATAAGATGACTTCTGAGAATCCGTTCTCTTCTTTCACCACATGGGCACTAGGAATCGAACTCAGGTCATTAGGCTTGGTGGCCAATGCTTTAGCCCACTGAACCACCTCACCCCCCCCCCCCTTTTCTTATTTACCTGTTATTCTTCCTGATCTCAATTATCCCTATTTAAATTCAGACCAACTCATCCAGTCTTGGATGTGAGCCTTGCCCAGCAAATAGCCCACAGGGAGCCGAAGCTCCGAGGGTTGCTGTGATGGAGGCTCAGTCTGTACTCTTCCCTAGCACCCCACACATCTCAAACCACCCCTGACTTATCCCTGCTTCTGACCAAGTCATTCCTTCTTCCCTTTATGCACTGGCCAAGGGGAGACCGAACAGTGAACCTGGGTCCTGGCCATACATTCTCTCTAGGGAGAGAAATAACACAAACCACAAACTCTCACTTGAAGATTGTCCTTGTGCTGGCAAAGCTGAGGATTGGGCCCCGAACGATATCGATTCCTCGGTCATCAGAAGCGTTGAGCTACACAAGGAAGAGAGGCTCCAATGAGAACCACACCCCGTGCCAGCTACAGACTCCTGCCTGGCAAGCTGTCTTTTCAGCAGACTAGCAGGGCCAGCAAGCTCTCTAGCCCCAATGGCAGCTGAGATACAATCAGTAAAAACTAACGCCTTGTACTCAGCCACACAATGCCATCACAGTCAAACCCAGGACCGTCCTCCCACCCTTCAAGGATCACCCACATAAGTGTATCAGACAAACACAGGGCCTAGTGACCCTGAACCAGGACCACCACTGCTGTGAGCAACTGATGCCAATTTTAGTTCTCCCGACCTGCAGGGTGCCATGCTGGGGCCCGAGCTTCACATCTCCTGCATAAGTCAAATGCTTTTCTTTTTGAGTGAAGGTCTTTTGTACTCAAGCATCCCCATTTTGAACTTCCCAACCCCAAGATCCCACTGGTCAAACTGAACCAGAACCCCAGAAGGCCAGGGAGTAAAAGAGAGCTAGAGGAACCAACGCTAAGAGACCAGAGGCCTCAGTCATTTGTAGAGTGAGACTGTTTCCTTCACCTCCAAGACCATGGAGCCAAATTCTTTCTCTCTGTACAGCTGCTTGGCACAGGCCAGGATGGTGGATGTCTTTCCCGTCCCTGGAGGCCCATAGAGAAGGAGGTGGGGCAGGCGGTCTTCGCTGATGAACTTCTGAACTGCGGGGCAGGAGGGAGAAGACACACGTCAGTCTCTGGGACCTGCACGTTCACGGAAGGGTCCCCTGTGCTGGAACCTTACGTGCTTCAGTCCTCCAGTGTCCCAGTTGGGGCGGACACAGGGAGAGGAAAGCATGAAGTCACACCGTGGCTTGTCTCTATCTTCCATAGACTTGTACTAGTTATCTCGGGAGGGTCTAGAAAGTCGAGGGCAATGGTTCGCAACCTGTGTGCCTAGATCCCTCGATATGGGGGTTACATAGCAGGTATTTATATCACCAGTCACAACAAGAGCAAAACTAGTTATGGATAGCAATGAAATAACTTTATGGTTGGGGGGTCACCACAGCTGAGGGGATGTATTAAAGGGTGGCAGTGTTAGGAAAGTTGAGAACCACTGGTCTATTTTTTTGTTTTGTTTTGTTTTCTTGAGACAGGGTCTCTCTGTGTTATCTTGGCTGTCCTGAACTCACTTTGTAGACCAGGCTGGCCTCGAACTCACAGCGATCCACCTGCCTCTGCCTCCCGAGTGCTGGGATTAAAAGCATGTGCCACCACCACACAGTGAGAACCACTGGTCTAAACGCACAGCCTCGTTGGAGGAAGCAGGTCACTGCAGGCATGGCTTTCAGGGGTCATACCTGGCCCCTTCCTCACTCTCTACTTCCTGTCCACTATGGAGTGAACAGTGTTCCCCCGGCCATGAAGTTCTAGTCACCAAGGCCTAGAGTCAATGGAGCCAAGGACTGTGGACCAAAACCTTAAACCCCCAAGGCAAAACCAATTTTCCCTCCTCTAAGCTGTCTTATTGCGGGGCGGGGGAGCTGGGAAGTTGGCTCAGCAGTTAAGCTTGCTGCTTGTTACTCTTGCAGAGGACCTGGGTTTGGTTCCTAGAACCTGCAATGGCTGCTCACAATTGTCTAAAACTCCAGTTCCATAGGATCCAGTGCCCTCCTCCCGCCTCTGGAGGCACCAGGCACACATGGTGCACAGACATATGTGTAAACAAAACACCTAAATAAATCTTTGGTGTCCCTTTTTTTTTCAGACAGGGTTTCTCTGTGTAGCCTTGGCTGTCCTGGACTCACTTTGTAGACCAGGCTGGCCTCGAACTCACAGCGATCTGCCTGCCTCTGCCTCCTGAGTGCTGGGATTACAGGCTTGCACCACCACACCTGGCTATAAAAAGAAATCTTTAAAAAACTTGTCCTCTTAGCTATTTTGGTGCACTATGAGAAAGGAACCATACCCCCATCCTATGAAGTCTAGTCCATGCTCTACCCTGTCTCCCAACAGAGACGGCATCAACATAAAATGTACCCAAGCCTCCCAAGGACAACAGACCCAAGTTACTCACTGGTACTCAGAATGTCCTGGTGAGAAATGAGATCGGTCAGGGTCTGTGGCCGGTACTTCTCAACCCTAAAATAGGATTCAGCGCGTGTTACAGTGTATACGAGGCCTGTTCTGTAAGTGCAAAGAAGCCCCTTCTGCCCTAAGCAGCGGAGGAAAGAAACCCTTCACACTTGAATAGAGCCAAGACATTGTCAGGCCGGTTAGCTGTAAAAACGCGCCGACGGTGTTGGTGTTATCTTTTGAGTAGGAGTCCTGAGGCTGCTGAACATCCTACAAAGGGCAGGGCAGCTCCCTGTGGCCCCACCCCCACAGGGGGGGCCCCCAGATCAACAGCGCTAGGCCTGAATGACTTGAATTGGAAAGGGAACTCAAATACCCCACAAGCAAGTCAATGGACAATGCTGTTTCCACAACCTTGAATTCGAGGAGCCAGACTCAAAAGGCCACAGTCTGCGACTCCACTCCCGTGAATTTAACATGTGGCCCAAGACAACGACTAGGCTTGCTTTAAAACACCGCTAGCATGTAGGAGCAGTCAGAATGCCAACTCTGGGGCCCGCGATTGCCTGACACTAAGTCTGAGGACCTGGGTTCGATCCCAGGAATCCATGGTGATGGAAGGAAACAACTGGGTCCTAAAAGTTGTCATCTGGTCTCCACATGGGTGCGCTGCTACGCTCCCCTCCCTCGCAAATAAAATATTAAAGGGAAAAAAAGAATGCAAGCGTTGAATTCGGACGCCAGTTCAAATCCAAGCCTCCCCGTTCCCCCGGTCTCTGAACCTTTCTAAAGAAAGCCAGGGTCGACCTCTTAGGGTCATCAGAGCACAGCGGCGATGCTCGAGGCACCCGAGGATGGCCAAGCTGCGCTCAGGCCTCACGACAGTGAGTGTTTAGTGTGGAAACCGGCGGGCAATGCTGCTGCGCCAAGCCGTCGCCGACGCGGGGCGCGGCGGGAGCGAGAGGGGGGTCCGCAAAGCTTCTAGGAAGGACGGGATGCCGGGCCGCTCCTACCAGGGCAGGTTCCGGGCACGGGCCGCCGCGGGCGGCTGCTGTGAAGGCGCCGCTGCCATGAGTGACAGGTGCTGCGGGACCCGGACACCGACCCGCGACACTCGGAGTCCGCGCGCAAACCAACCCTCGCGAGGCTTCGCCTCCCGCTTCCGGTTTCCGTCCTCCGGCCCGCCTCCTCCCCGTTGCTAAGGCGCCTGTTGCTAGGTAACCCGAGGCGCCGGCCTGCAGCTTGGCTGCTGCTTCATCAGTCAGTCTCAGACACGCACGAGGTCCAGGGAGACTTTGCTCAGCAGCTGGAGGCCACCGAGGGCCTCACCAGGGTCGGATTCTGTGAGCGCAAGAAACAAGCCGCAAAAAGCAGCAAGTTCCAGAGACAGATACACTTCCACCATCCAAAACCAGAAACACACACACGTACACACACAACACAAGTACGGACACATACACACATCCATGCATGTACATGTACATTCACATACATATATACTCACACACATACGTATAAACCCATACACTTGTTCTCACTTACAATACACATACACAAACAGACATATATACACACAAATACACAATTATCACCCACATTCATTTACATATACACTCACATACACACAGAAATATACACATTCAGACATACATACACATAAATACACAGTTTATATATACACATACATGCGCGCATATAACATATTCATATAAATACACACACATACATAAACACACAAACGCATACGGTCATCTGTGTGTTTGTATATATACATACATTTTCCCCCTAGAGTGAGAGAATTCCAGACCAATTCTATTTTTATCTTTAAATTTTATTTTGAGGGTGGCATGGTGAGGTGCAGACAGGAGCATCAGAATTGCAAGGTCACTTTTGGCCACATATCCAGTTCATGGCCAGCCTGGTGATGTCTGTAACTACCCTTGGAGCCAGGCAACTGCCATCTTGGGGAGTTCAGCTGCATCCACTTACAGAAGAACTGCTGCAGCTGTTCTTACTGACTGTTTACATCCCCTCATGGAAGACCCTCACCTGAGTACCCTGTGGCTACCTACAACTTAGTGTGTGCAACTCAGCCTTAATTGCACATGGCCTGATGGGGGCTGAGGGAATATCGAGAAGAAAGACTAGGAGACAGGAGTCGGGGGTCCATCTATGCAGCTATGGGAAAATCCTTTCTGGAGGAAGGAGCTCCCACATCACTGTAAGTAACTCTCACCTATGCTCTGTAAGGAAGCCCAGTAAATTCACTGGTTCCTCAGAGCAATCTCTAGCAGCGGAATCATGCCTCGGTTTGTCATGAGAACCTTAGGGGGAGGTGACAACCTTAGGGGAATTGATCAACACCAGGCTACATGAGACCCTGTCTCAAACAAACAAACAAAAAAAACACATCACAGAAGAAGGGAGCCAGATAAGGCTCTAGGGAAGACAGCGCCCTGGCTCTCTGCTTCCTCTATAAGCTGACTTATTGGTTCTTCGGATCATTAACATGCTGCTTTCCGCCGGGCGTGGTGGCGCACGCCTTTAATCCCAGCACTCGGGAGGCAGAGGCAGGTGGATCGCTGTGAGTTCGAGGCCAGCCTGCACCCAAATGAACACCTATACATACTCTCTCCCTCTCTCTCTCTCTCTCTCTCTCTCTCTCTCTCTCTCTCTCTCTCACACACACACACACACACACACACACACACACGGGCACACGGGCACACACAAACACACACACGGGCTCACACAAAGAAACACACGCACACTTGAACACAGAAGGGACAGTTTCTAGTAGAAGTTCAAGTGCACCTGTTGATCAGGTTTTTATGGACACAGTGTCACGTGTCTGCAGCCATTTGAGATCAGAACATCATGATAACCTCTGCCTGGATTGTCCCGTAAACCATAAGCAGATAAAAGCATTCAAACCATGTCTGTCTTTACCCTGGGTCCCCGGCTATGGGATTCACTCAGCTTTGACTTTTCTTAAGATAAAGCAGGACAAATCGGCAGTGGTGGTGCAGACCTTGAATCCCAGCACTGGGGAGGCAGAGGCAGGCAGATCTCAAGAGTTCAAGGCCAGCCTGGTCAACAGAGCAAGTTTCAGGACAGCCAAGGTTGCACAGAGAAACTGTCCAAACCAAAACCAAAATGAAAGCAAAGGTAAACCAGGATCATTCTGGCCAGGCTGAAACCACCTTTGTCCTAACCTGTAACAAGCTCTGGCTTGTAGCAGTGGCCCCCTGGTCTTGCCACTCTCCGGGGACAAGCTGGGATTAAAGGCGCATGTCACTGCCCAGCCCAGCTTCTCTTTGTCCTTACAAAATCTCGGGTTGGGTCCTCATACACTAGAGTTAGGTGCTTGGCACGAAGAGTTTGGATGATGTTGTAGTCGGCCCTGAGGACATCATCTATGTGTGCTTGGATGTGGACTTAGCTGGATGAGGAAAGGTGATGAGCACCATATACCAGGTGCCTGTAACACTGGCTCAAAGGAAGCACTCAACACAGCTGAGTGAATAAATGGATGGATGGATGGATGATGCCACATGACATTCGTTAGGCTGTGGTCCAGGCGACGTTCTGAGTGTTTTGTGTTTACCGCACACACGGACTATGGCTCAACTTAGGCGTTTCCATCTCTAGGATGGGTTTTGTAAGAGGATGCTCATTTGTGATGGGGTTGGAAATAATGTAACTCCTTAACTAAGCCAAGGGTCTGTAATAGAGCATCACGTCACACTCAGTCGTTGCAAGAAACCCAAGCTATCCTCTTGCCCTCTTGTTGCCGACATACTAAGTGGTTTCTCTTTTGGCACTGATGGCGGGATGGGGGCGTGGGGGGTTAGAACGAGATCTTACCAAGAGTCTGTTTTCCAAGCCCCAGCACTCGGCTGTGACTCCAGCTGAACTCTGGGTTGGCAGCAGTCGCAGCAGCCATGTCCCCTGGGACATTGTTAGAAATGGTAAATTACCTTCCCCTACTCCAAACTCATCAAGTCTGGCACTCAGGGGGGCAGTGGCCCCACCTGTGGTGCGATAAGTCCACCAAGGGATCCCGACTCACTTAAGTGCGAATCCCGACGTCTTCCCTATATTGTTCCTTCATCTTCAAGCAGAGAGCGAGACAAAGGACAGCAGGTGGTCACTTCAGTTACATCTGTAGTAATTACTAGTCTTGTGGCTGTGGCAAACTACCCAGAAAAAAGCATCATCCTAAGGGATACAAGTGTCTATTTTGGCCCCTGGTTTAAGGGTGTGATGGTCCGAGGTGGTGAAGGATGCATGGCAGCAGGCAAGTGAGGCAGCCGGAAACACTGGACTTGCAGTCAAGAGGCAGAGGGAGGTGAATGTTGGTGCACGGCTTGCTCCCTCCTTTTTAATGGTTCCGGACCCCAGCCCATGCAAGGGTGCTACCCACAGCCCATACAAGGATGCTGCCCACAGCCCATCCCAGGGTGCCGCCTGCCGCCCACAGCCCATACAAGGATGCTGCCCACAGCTCATGCCAGGGTGCCGCCCACAGCCCATACAAGGATGCTGCCCACATTTAGGGTGGGTCTTCTCATCTACGTTAATATAACCTAAACATTCCTTCACAGACATGCCAGAGGTTTCTCCCCTACGTTATCCTAATTCTGCCAAGTTGACAGCCCATGTTACTCAGCTAGCTTCCTTAGAGGCTGCTGTGTTTTAGTCCTGGGTTGAGTATGACCCCCTGGGGTTCACACGTTGGGAGTATGGCCCCTCTGCATCGAAAGGGTGAAAGTATTGGATGGACCCTGTTAGCGGACTGAGTTCAAAACCATTACATTTTCCAGGGTATTTCTCTAGGGAGGGTTGGTGTCACCATGCACAAGGGGTTAGTTATTGTCTCATGGAGCTTTTTGTTTGTTTGTTTGTTTTTAGACTTAAAAAAAAAAAGATTTTAAGTATACAGTGTATGTACCCCTGCAGGCCAGAAGAGGGCACCAGATCTCGTAATAGATGGTTGTGAGCCACCATGTGGTTGCTGGGAATTGAACACGGGGCCTTTGGAAGGGCTGGCAGTGCACTTAACCTCTGAGCCACCTCTCCAGCCTCAGCTCATGGAGCTTTTACAAAGGAAGTCTGACTTCTGGTTCTGTCTGGTTTTCTCTCCAACCATGATGTCGTCACCATCTGTCCTTACCAGAAGCCCAATGGACAGGGAAAATTACAGATTTTTCAGCTTCCCAAACTGAAACTGAATAAACCTTGCTTTGTGCATGACCCAGCATTTTGTTATAACCACAGGACACAGGTTGGCATAAAGGGCTAAAGGGACAGGACACTGCTACCACGCCCACGTCAGCTGACTGGGCTCCTTCAGTCAGCTGTTCACATTTTGTTTGTTTTTGGAAAACTGGCTGTTATTTGGAGATACAATCCTTTTGGTAAGTTACTGAAAAATGGGTTCAGGTGGTTTAGGATTCAATCTCTTGGGAAGGGGCTGGAGAGATGGCTCAGGGCCTATCAGAGGACTGCAGTTCAGCTCCCAGCACCTATATCAGGTAGCTCACAGACATCTGTAACTCCAACTATAGAGGGATCTGGCACCCTCTTCTGGCCTCTAAAAGTATTGACAGTTACATGCATACACACACACACACACACAGAAACATACACACACAATTATAATAAAAGTAATATTATTTTTAACAAGAGTATCTAAGAAGCTTTGAAAATCCCTCTGGGGCTGGGTGGTGGTGGTGGCACACACCTTTGATTCGAGTAGTCATGAAGGCAGAGGCAGGCTGATTGCTGTGTGTTCGAGGCCAGCCTGGCCTACAAAGTGAGTCCAGGACAGTCAAAGCTACACAGAGAAACCCTGTCTGGAAAAAACTTTGGTTTTGACCGAAACAAAACAAAACAAAAATCCCTCTGACACAAACCCCCCTCCCTATTTCCCTTCCTTCCTTCTTTCTTTCCTTCTTTCTTTCCTTCCTTCCTTTCTTTTCTTTTTTTTTTTTTTTGAGACAGGAGTCCAAATCTGAGTCACGTGACAGGGAATGCCTGCTGTTCAGCCACAGTGCCAGTTAGGAGAGCTCTGGATTCAGGTACAAGCCACTGCAGATAGAAAATAGTTTTTGTTTTAAGCTTACTTTGGGGTGTATGTGTGGAGGGGGTAGATCTGAGTGTGTGGGTGCACGCAGGCTTTCTCACCCCTGTATGTACATGAGGCAGAGGTTGACTGACGGGACTGAGGGCCCAGTTTTGTCCCCCTTCTTTTCCTTGATGTGGTTCAGGAAGTTGTACAGAAACTGGCCCAAAATGTTGGAAGAGGGCCGTTGACCCGTCAGCGCTTGCTTTTTGCGCTCTGTTGGAAGCCGTGCCCTTCCTTGGTTGGTGTTGTTCAGGTCTACAATGGCTGCAGGGCCTGTGTGTTTGGTTTGGTCTCCAGTCTGATACTATCAAGAGGTTGGAACCTTTAAGAGGTGGGACACAGCCAGGCGTGGTGGCCCACACCTTTAATGCCAGCAGCAGAGGCAGGCAGATCACTGTGAGTTCAAGGCCAGCCTGATCTACAAATGGAGTCCAGGACAGCCAGGGCTACACAGAGAAACCCTGTTTTGAAAAAACCAAGAAGAAAAAGAAAGAAAGAAAGAAAGAAAGAAAGAAAGAAAGAAAGAAAGAAAAATAAAAATAGATGGGACTTGGTGGCAGGTCTTTAGGTGATTGGTGGGTGTGCCCTTTAAGAGGATTGTGAGAAACCAGGCTCTTCCTATCTCTCCTCATTTATGTCTACCTTGTAGTGAACAGCTTCACAATGCCATACAATTAGCTTGGGTTTCTCTGAGAGCTGAGCGGACTGTGAGTTATACTGGCTGGGAGCCTCTTAGAAGTGGGGCCTGAGTCCCGGGGTCTGTCTGTGATTGGGAAATTCAGTTGGTAAGCCCCGGGATACTGGCGATCTCCCCCCCCACTGTCTCTCTCTTTCTCCCTCCCCCCTCTTCCCCGCCCCTCACACACACTCTTTCTCTGTCTCTCCCCCTCCCCCCTTTTCCCGTCCCCCCCCCCCACGTGCGCGCTCTCTCTCTATCCCCCTCCCCCCAAGGGTCTCACCCCCCTTCTCTCTAAAGCCCTGCGGGTGGTTTAACAGTTCAATTGCTGTTCCCAGTTCTTAGGCTTTCCTGCTCCCTGGGGTTGGGCAAGCCAGGCACCCCAGAACTCTAAGGCTTAATTGCTTGGGGGAGGGGGCAATTCCCTCTTGTGCTGAGTCTGCACCAGAAAACGCAGCCCTTAATTCTCAGCCGGTTATTTTGTCACACTAAGAAAAGACCCTCCCAGCAGGGGAAATTGAAAGAAAAAAAAAACCTGCTTTTTGGAGTTTTTTTTTATTCCTCCTACTTTGATTCAGTATCATCGCCTTGGGCTACAAGCTCTGGAGGGACTGTGATTAAGAAAGACAAAAGGGTTTTAAGGAGCCAGGCTCGTCTTGGGCTGCTTTAGGCTTTGGTTGGGTATGGACTTGTGCTGACTGTACACAAACAAGTGGCTGGTGGTCCTGGGTTCTATAAGAAAGCAGGCTGAGCAAGCCGTGGGGAGCAAGCCAGTAAGCAGCACCCCTCCATGGCCTCTGAGTCAGCTCCTGCCTCCAGGGTCCTGCCCTGCGTGAGCTCCTGCCCTGACTTCCTTCTACAATTGACTATGATGTGGAAATGTAAATCGAATAAACTCTTTTCCCTCTTTCCTTCCCAACTTGCTTTTGGTCATGGTGTTCATCAAGGCAGTAGTAACCCAAACTAAGACAAACTCTTTCTCCCTCTCCCACCCACATCAGTGCCTCAACCCAGAAAGTTTATGTGTGTGTATATATATATATATATATATATATATATATATATATATATATATGAATTACATGCATGCAGTTTTAGTCTTTGAGAATTTCATACATGTATATAATCTATTTTGATCATATCTACTGAGAGAGAGAATTTTTAATTAGCTCTCTAACTCATAAGTCCAAATAGTTGAGAGTGCAGGTCGGCAGGTATGCTAGCCCAAGGCCCCAGATGATAAGTCACAAAGAATGCGGAGCTAGGAAACAAAGACCTATTGAGTGTTCTAGGGACCTGCTGGCCATAAAAGATAGGGAGGATACACAAGGACAAATTCCTGAGAGAAGCAGGTACCGGACATGATCAAGTGAGTAATGAGCCAAGACCCCTCATCCAATCTTATGGTGTTTGCTTAATCCCCCTTGAGGCCCGCACACAATGTTCCAGGTTTGAGTTTAACCAGATGTGTTGTCAGCTCAGATAAAACATCTACCCTCGGGTTTCAAGAAAAACAGGAACCAAGGACTGTTCCCGTATGATTAAGTCTGAGCTTACCCCAGATCTGCCTACGCAATTTGCTGATGTTCAAATGTTTGAAACAACCAATTGTGTGTGGCCGCGCCAAAACTTCCCACTCCCCCCGAACCCTTGCCCATATAAACCCCAAACCCCTGGGCTTCTGGGTCGACCCCTCTGTCTCCTGTGTGAGATACGTGTCGACCCGGAGCTCCGCCAATAAACTACCTCGTGCGTTTACAGCAAGATGGTCGTTTGTGTATCTTTGGGTGTGCGCCATCCTGAGGCTTGAGTGAGGGTCTCCCTTCGGGGGTCTTTCACTACCTTCATCCCCTCCGTCCAACTCCTTTTGTATCCTGTTCCCTAAACATGTCTTCCTCCCAACTTTATACCTTTTTGTTAAAAACTGACTGAGTCCAACTAATGCTGCCCACTAGTGCATGGATGTAGAGCCAGGGATGGCCCATGGGAAGTCTACCAGTGGCCAGCATTCCAGAAAGTTCCCTTTTACACTTTTAAAGATCTAATTATTTTTATTTTATGCATGTGAGTGTTTTGCCTGCGTGCGTGCGTGCGTGTGTGTGTATGTGTGTGTCTGTGTCCATGGAGGTTAGAGTAAAGGCACTGGATCCCCCTGGAAATGGCGTTACAGACAGTTGTGAGCCATCATGTGTGTGCTGGGAACTGAACCCAGATCCTTTGCAAGAGTAGCCAGTGCTCTTAACCTCTGAGCCATCTCTCTTTTTAAAAAGAATTTAAAAGGAAAACACAAAGAACTAGATTATCTTCCAAATCTGAGCAATGTGGCAGACTGTGGAAAATTAAAATATTGTTTCAAATATTTGTTACTATGAAGATTGGACAATAATGTTCTGGGAAAGTTCTGAAATTTAACGATTACTTCAAGTACATATAGCTCAACAAAAAGTCATATTATTCTGAAGGGGTGACTCACGTGTTAGTAAGATATACTTTTCTTTGCTTTAGTCTTAGTATTTTTTGTTTGTTTCAAGATTTATTTATTATGTATACAGTGTCTGCCTGCATATATACCCACAGGCCAGGAGAGGGCACCAGATCACATTATAGATGGTTGTGAGCTACCATGTGGTTGCTGGGAATTGAACTCAGGATCTTTGGAAGAGCAGCCTGTGCTCTTAACCTCTGAGTCATCTCTCCAGCCTTTGTCTGTTTATTTAAGGAGCATTTGGTCTAAAACAAGCAGTTCAGGACATCATAGTCTGGCAAACATTGACCTGAGCGGGCAATTATACAGGCTAGCTTCATTGTGTGCCGATTAATTAATTGTCCTCTTAATGCTAAATTCTAATTGATTCCTAGTTTTGATGCACAACTTCTCATCTTTTCTGTTGCTCAGACGATTTGAAATTCTAATTGAGGATTAATTTTGCAAAATTAACCCATAAAAGGGCATCGTTGAACACACTTCCCATTGCATAACTCCAAAATGCCAGGGAGGTGGTTTGGCATATTGGAAAGTCACAGAACTCAGCTCCATGCGTTCATCTTTCCAAATGTCCCATCTGCTTCAGTACCAAGGAGGCCTGCAGTGGTTAAAGCTTGCTGTATTCAAATGTAGAAAAGCCAACAAGATCAACTTGGCGAAATCAAGGTCACATTAGGGCTGAAAAACAATGAGTAGGGTCGGGACGGAGACCAAGGCAGCGTCAGACACAAGAAAAGAGCACCACTGTCTCCTGTCCCCGCCCCACTCCTAAATTGCCACACCAGGAGAAAGTGCTCACAGGGCCGAAGGCCGGGTCATCTTTTATCAAAGTGCCACAATCCACTCTTAGCTCTCAGGCCACACCATACTTCAGCAAGCTTTCTCTTCCGTGGGAAACAGTTTCATAAACCAAGCAGAAGCTGCTCCTTATGTGGGAAAAGGCTCTCCTGTGGCTTATTTTACAGTGGTGAAGTCGTAGCCTTGACGATAAGAATGCCGAGTGGTCACTTCAACGCATCCCTGCTTTTGGCTCACTGGCACGGAAATGGTGAGAGGGAAGAAAAGCTCACCTGCTCTGACGAAAGGCCTGAAGAGAGCACCCTAAGTGAGCACAGATTTCTTTTGGTTCGTGCTTTTGGCGGGGGGGGGGGGGGGGGGGTGTTCAGCCTGTGACCATTCTGTTCCATTGATGCTGGGTTGATCGGGAGCCATAGACCTCATGGCGGGGGTGAGGGTGGAGTAGGGATGGAGATGAGGGAGATGGAGGATAGAGAAGTCAGGTCGTTTCCACTCACAAGTTTCATCCCTATTGCCCAGAGAAGAAAAGTGTTCAATAGTCTTGCTCAGCTGTGAACCCCAAGAGTTATATAATAGTGAGTGTCACAGCAAGACAGGCCTAATAGAAGCACAAGGGTCCTCATCATTGAAAGAGGGGGCCGAGCAAGTCACATGAAGAGAGGGATCATGGGTGTAGCGTTTGGTATGATGGACCAAGTCTTCAGAATCTTCTTTTGAGACAGGCTGTCGTTTTGTAGCCCAGGCTGGCCTGGGCTTCATAATCTTCCTCGGTCTCCTGAGCACTGGGGTTACACAGGCAAGAGCCACCGGACCAGGATGAAGGACTGTTTTAGTTTATTCAGTTTTAAATCTTTTATTAAAAGGAAAGAAGCGGAGGAAGACATTTCGTCTCTGCCTTTTGGCTAAAATCAAGAATGAAAAAGAAAAGCCCACATCCCTCCTTGTCGTGATCAAAATACAATGTGTTTGACATTTGCCAAGGAAGGCTAACCTGCTGCCAGTTCCACTGGTGCAGACAAGCCCAAGACATGGAGTTCTATGACGTGTCTCCCTGGATAGTTTCCTCCTCCCATTTTCTTCAAAGAAAATGAAAGCCCAAAACTTGTAGGCCATTTAAGAGCCTGTGCTCAGCCAGGCAGTGGTGGTGCACTCCTTTAATCCCAGCACTTGGGAGGCAGAGGCAGGTGGATCTTTGAGTTCAAGGCCAGCCTGGTCTACAGAGAGAGTTCCAGGACAGCCAAGGCTACACAGAGAAAGCCTGTCTCAGAAAAGCCTGTGTTCAGGGCTGGAAGACGCTATGGCGGCAACATGCTTGCTGTATAAGTGTGAGTGCTAGAGCTAGGTGTGCGGTGTGAGCCTTGTGATCCTAGATCTGTGGAAGCAAACAGGAGGATTCCTGGGTGTTACAGGGCAGCCAAGTTAGCAGAATCCATGAGCTCCTGGTTCAGTGGGAGATGCTGTCTCAAAAATAAGGTGGAGGGCTGGAGAGATGGCTCGGAGAGGTTAAGAACACTGCCTGCTCTTCCAAAGGTCCTGAGTTCAATTCCCAGCAACCACATGGTGGCTCACAACCAAAAACCAAAACCGAAACCGAAACCAGAACAAAACCAAAAACAAAACAACCGAAAGAAAGAAAGAAAGAAAAGAAAAGGAAAAAGTTGATTCTAGGAAAGTCGTGAGCTGGGGATAAGAGGGAATTGGGCCCTCCTGGGTTGCTGTTTGGAGAGTGAAATGGTTCATTTGCTAAGAGAAACAGTTCAATAATATCTCAAGAAGCTACACCCAGAAGTACCATTTAACCAGAAGGCCCGATGCTAGGGATATATACTGACAAGGAGTAACGATGGGGTGGATGCTTGTAGAAGACACAAGGCATTAACCGAAAATCTCAGTGCGGGGAATAGGTTACCTTCCTATGAGCTATGGGCTATGGTGTCCCAGAGGACCTGCTCCATCCCAACAAGACAGGCTGCTGCCACTTACTGTTCTTGGTTTCCCAACCAAAACAAGACCCTATTGCTGAATAAATACATCATACACTTTGAGGGCAGGACACAGAGACACCAAGCTGGACCTAGGTTGGAAGCTTCCTCCCTGCTGGCTAGCTTTCAGAGTGTTGAAAAGCGTGGTGCGGGCCTGGCAGGAAGACAGATCAGCAGCAGCCGTACCCAGCTGTGAACCCTGGGCACTACTGGTGTGATAGTGGCACCGCTGTTATTGGGCCAGACAACTGCTTTCTGATAGAACTTGAGGCCTGCTCTACAAGAGGAAATTCACACCTGGCACTGTCAACCCGGTCAAAACCCCATGGCTGGTGAGGTTATAAGCCCAGTAGTGTTGTTTTCTAGCTGGACAGGCTATAAAACTGACTTGTAATAGGATGCCATTATGGTGCAGGTGGTTTTTCCCCTCCCGTCCCTTAGCTCCCGGAATAATGACTTATGAGACTCATTAAATATACAAATACCTAGGCCGCATAGCCTAGGCCCTTCTCAGACTAGCTCAAAAGTTAAAATAAACCATTATACTAATTTACATTTTGCCACGTGTCTGGTTACCTGAGCTCAGGCACCACGCGTCCAACCTCAACTTCCTCACATCTTGCCAGCTGAGTCTCACGTGCCTGGCACCAGCATCCTCTCTGCCTGCCGGAAGTCCCGCCTACTTCCTGCCTCAGCCATAGGCCATAGGGTTTTTTTTTTAAATTGATAGGTGTTGTATCCATACAATACACAAGAGATTCCTTCTACATTGACTTCTAGATATTTATGTTTATACTCGCAGATTAGTACTATCTCAGCCTTGGTCGGAGAAACAGCTATGTGAAGTGGGCAGCAGGCTCAGCTCCAAATGTGACATCTGTGTCTCCTCCTCCAAGGCTCAGGGACCATCGCTCGAAGAGGGGCTGGAAAGCACGTAAGAGCCCAGAGACGACAAGGAGTGCAGGATATGATATAGCCGTTGCGCACATGAACCCTTAGCAGCTGTAGTTACCTACTTAAGACCCGTACACGACGTGGGGGGGGGGGCTCAGTATGGTCAGGGGAGGGCTCAGGAGACCCCTCCCCAACCTGAGAAGCTGTTAGCAGCTACCGGTTGCCCTTGCTCCAGTGAATAACCCCCCCACCCATGCTCGTACCAACAGCCCTAATCAGATTCAGTGGGTTACGCACCTAGATAAAAGGGTGGCAGGGAGGACGTAGTGGGAAGAGAAAGGGTTTGGTGAAAGTGGAGTGAAGATAAAAGACATTGGAGGATGGGTGACTGTGATCAAATATATACAAGTATTAAATTGTCAAGGAATAAAACCACCCCCCACCCCCCCCCCACCCCCCCACCACTTGGGCACCTGGAGAGACGGCTAGCAGTTAAGAACACTGGCTCCTCTTCCAGAGGACCCAGGTTCCATTTCCAGCACTCACTTGGCAGCTCTCAACTCTTTGTAATCGGTTTTAGGGCACCTAACGCCCCCTTCTGGTCGCCATGGACACTGCATGCACGTGGTGCATGTGAGACAAAAAGGTAGAGGTAGGTTGTGTGGCTGATAAGGCTTGATCGGAACTTTCAGTGAGGTCACTCCGCTGTGTGTCTTTGGGGGCTTGGAGGGTGGCCCTTCTGTCCTGGGTGCTGTGACTGAAAACACCCGGCACAACACAAAGTCCTTTACTTGGAAAGCGGGCATAAATCACTGGACCCGGAGGATCGTGACGTGGACAGAGCGACCCGCTTTGCATGAGAAATGAAACTGCAGAAGCAAAAGACCCCAAAAGGGGAAACTCTAGAAAAACGGTTTTTCTTGATGTCAGAGAAACCTGCAAGATTAAAGAGAGGAACATTTTGCTTGTTCTTATCAAAGCTATTTTTAAAGTCATTTATATTTGGGGTTTCAGTTGAGTTGGAACAGAATCACAGTCCCTGTGCAGCTGTGAGAAATTTGGTGGCATCTTGGGGGCTATGGCTCTGAGATTTCACTCCATCTGAAAAATTGGTAGGAAGGGGGGGGGGGAAAGTTCAAAAAGAAACAGCCTGGGGAGACAGCGAAGGCATCGGGGATGGCGAGAGAGGCTGGGATTCATCTCAGTCAGAGATGTGTCTTAGTATTCCAGCGGCCCGGGCTTTACCCCCCAGCACTGTGTAAACCATCCGTGCTGGCACATGCCTGTCATTCTATCACTGGGGAGGCGGAGGCAAGAGGATCAGAAGTTCAAGGTCCTTTTTGGCTTCATAGCGTGTTTAAGAAGTCAGTGTTGGCTAGTCCTGTGTAGCTCCAGGCAGAGGGCCCCTTTGCTTCCCAATCTAGCATTGTGCAGCTTGTGAGCCCAGGCTATTTGGAAAATCTTGAGGGAGGCCAGCTCATCACCAATGGAGCAGGATACTAAGTGTCACTTTTCTGGTGTCCCAGAGTTTCAGCTAAACCTCAAAGGTGAAATTCCTCTTCCGTGAAGAGGTGGCCAGACTTGTCCCTTGACTAGCTGTAACTACCAACCTCCTGCCTCTACATGATAAGGTCAAGATCTTATCCAGAAGTTTCTCTGACAGGCCTATCCTGTTCCCCAGGGGCCTGGTGGTGACTCTCTCAAAGCATGCTTGGGCTTGAGCCATCTGGAAAAGACTCAGCCAAGAGGACAGCCTTCCAGCCAGGGGCTCTGGGAGCTGTGGGGGTGCTTCGGAGGGCAAGGGTGGAAACAGGTGCGTGGGACATCATCACCGTGTACCTGAGCCCTGACAGGGTTCCCAGATCTTTAGGTCTCAAATGGTTCCCTGTGTGCCTCTTGGCTCAGCAAGTCGGTGGCAGGACACAGCGAGGCAGCTGACAGACATTGTGTGCCCACCAGTTCTCAGTGAGGATGGCCCTTGCTCAGCACTGCAAGTGATGGGGAGCAGGCTGGGAAGGAGGCATCGACCCTCGCATGGAGCTCACTTGCAATCTCCTGAACCATCTGGGGTTGCATCTCAGCCCTGGAAGGGTAGAGGGAGCAGGGCCATAAGTTTCTTTCTTCTTTTTTCTTTCTAAACTACATCTTTTTTTTTTGTTTTTTAAAAAATATATTTTAATAATTTATTCATATTACATCTCAATTGTTATCCCATCCTTTGTATCCTCCCATTCCTCCCTCCCTCCCATTTCCCCCTTACTCCCCTCCCCTATGTCTGTGACTGAGGGGGACCTCCTCCCCCTGTATATGCTCATAGGGTATCAAGTCTCTTCTTGGTAGCCTGCTATCCTTCCTCTGAGTACCACCAGGCCTCCCCATCCAGGGGATGTAGTCAAATATGAGGGTCATGAGTTTCAAGTTATCCTCTGTTATACAGCAAGTTCTAGGCTATAGGCTACAAAAGACCCTGGGGAGGGAAGGAGGGAGGGAGGGAAAGAGAGAGAGAGAGAGAGAGAGAGAGAGAGAGAGAGGGAGAAATTTTTACTAATCGACCCCTTCCTACTAGTTGTTAGAACTGCTTGAGCAGACCAAGGCACGGTTACAAAGACTCTCCAGGAGAACAGCTTGGGCTATGACGTCAGGCACGATGCCCAAAGTAACTGTAATGGACGCCTGTGAACACAACATTGGATCCCTCAGCATGGACATGGCAACTCACATAGCACCGGGCACCTGAAAGCAGATACCTTGTTTGCTACACTCCCAACAAGTTCCTCTCAGCTGTCTACATCACATTAAAAACCCCATGTGCTGTGTCTAATGGCAGATAACATGGTACTTGACTGCTAGGAAGGTTCTGAAAGAGTACTTAAGGGCCTGCAATAAGGCTGAGGGGTAAAGGTGCTTGCTGCCAAGCCTAAGGATCTGAGTTCGATCCCCAGGACCTACATTGTGGAAGGAGAGGTTTCATTCCTGAAAGATATCCACTCTGTATTACACATGCACCACACACACACGTGTATGCACACATAAATTCCATATGCACATTCATGTGCACACACAATAAATACATATAATAAAGATTAATAAAAAATTAAAAGACAATTATTAAAAAAGTATTTCTCATATAGAGGGGTGGTACCCATAATATGGGCTGTTTTCAAATAGGACAAAGGTGCACTTTGCTATTGTGATAGCCAGTTGATGATAGATGTGGTTATTTTCATTGTCTAACTTCAACGGAAGTTATCTTTGATGACAACCAGAGAAGCCATTTGGAATAATATCAAAACTGCCCCTGTCATCACTTCTGACTTCTGCTAAACTCTCTTAGGAATCTGTGGAAGACACCAGGACCAGAGGGGCCACATTTCAGGACTCTGGAGACAGAAGAATTATAAGGGGGTGAGCTGATATAGGTGCCCAGAAAGAGGCTGAGAACATAAACTTTCACCAGGTATGTGGACAGTCGCTGAGGGGCTGGGGCTGGGCAGAGACACCAGAGAACCACCTCCTCCTCCTCTTCTTCCTCCTCTTCTTCTTCCTCATCTTCTTCCTCTTCTTCCTTCTCCTCCTCCTCCATTTGTTTTGTTTTTGAGACAGGGTTTCACATGTAGCTCTGCCTGTCCTGGAACTCCTCCTTTTTTTCTTTCTTTCTTTTTAAGATTTATTTATTATTATGAACACAGTGCTCTGTCTGCATGTTTCACCCGCAGGCCAGAAGAGGGCGCCAGATCACATTATAAGACGGTTGTGAGCCACCATGTGGGTTGCTGGGAATTGAACTCAGGACCTCTGGAAAAGCAGTCAGTGTTCTTAACCTCTGAGCCATCTCTCCAGCCCACTCTTTCAAGTGATGGGATTAAAGGGTGTACAATATCATCTTCAGGTTTGTTTTTGTTGTTGTTGTCTTGTTTTCAAGACAGGGTTTCATTGTTGTAGCCTTGGCTGTCCTGGAACTGTAGACCAGGCTATCCGGGAACTCAGAGACCCTACCTGCCTCTGCCTCCTGAGTGATGGATGAGGGTAAAGAAGTGTACTGCCATCGCCTGCTTCTCTCTCTTTCTCTCTCTCCTGAGGGCATTTTACTATGTTGCCAGGCTGACTTCAAGCTCCTCCTGCTGAAGCAATCCTCCTGCCCCAGCCTCCTAAGTGGCTGGGACTTCAGGTACACTGTCACACCACCGTACTCATTAGTGTAAGCACAGCCTGTGGGCAGCTTCGTTCGCGGTACTGTTTGACCTGCCAGTCAGAGATGGGAGGCCTCCGTGAGGTGATATTTGACTTCGCCCTGAATGACGAGAAAGAAGTCAGAGAGAAGAGATGTAGGGTGAAGTGTGGTCTGGGCAGAGTTCGTATGGAGGACACAGATTTAATGAGCCAGATAGTAAATATTTTAGCTCCCATGAGCCATGGCATCTTTGCTGCAACCACTGGCTTTTCAACAGGGCAAAAGTAGCCATGCACCATACACTAGTGAGTGGTAATCAGTCATTAGGTTCCAGCCTCTCCAGATGCCCCTGTTTCCTCATGGATGCCACTCTCGTAATAAAGCCCTCAGGGGGCAATTCAGTTTAGTTCATTTCTATCCAAACTATAATATCCTTAATCTCTTTCTTTCTTCCTTCCTTCCTTCCTTAGACCCAGAGGTCCACCTGCCTCTGCCTCCCTAGTGCTGGCATTAAAGGCGTGCATCATCACATGTGCCTAAGAAGAAAGGCTCATATTATTTTATAACAGGCTGGTGGTGATGGGTCAGCGAGTACAGACACCTCAGTTCAATTCCTGGAACCCAGGGTGCAAGGAGAGAATTGACTTCACCAGCTGTGCTCTGAGAGCTCACAGGCCG
This sequence comes from Acomys minous, assembly GCF_964271855.1. Classification (NCBI taxonomy): domain Eukaryota; kingdom Metazoa; phylum Chordata; class Mammalia; order Rodentia; family Muridae; genus Acomys; species Acomys minous. Next base: position 91,324,511 of record NC_140498.1, on the reverse strand, counting down.
GCTGTGCTGCACCTGTCCGTCTCCCTCCCACCCCCACCCCCCATTAATTAATAAAGGGCGTATCTGTAACACGGGCACTCCAGTAAAACTTTACTAACTGTGCACAGTGAAATGTGAATTTCTTACATGATTCCCCTTGTCACAAAATATTCTTCCCCGCCCTCAACTTCTGTAAAATGTACTGGGTGTTCTTTACTCTAGGAAGTACCCTAGGTGGCTGACAAGGGGCAGGGTGGTGGCTGGAATTAGACTCCACAGGTCCTTGTGGGACGTGGTAGCAATCTGGAGCAAGGCAAAGCCTCCTATTTCCCTGCAAACGGACCCTAGCTAGAACAGGCCCAGGTAGTCGTCGTCGTCGCCGCCCCACACCCGCCCCAACTCAAGGAAACCCATCAAGGTTTGTTTCCCCGCACCCCCAGCCCCACCCCCACCAAAGCCACAAGAAGACACCCGCAAAGCCAGGCGCGGCGCACAGCCTTGGAGCCCTGCAAGCCCGGCGCGCACCTGCTCCCGGGCCCCCGCGCACCTGCTGAGCTGCGCTCCGGCCTCGTCTCGCGAGATCCGGGCTAGCGTAGTGGCCCCCACCCCCACCCAGGCCACCGAGTACCTCTCCCCGCCCCCGGGCCTGGCCTCCCGGCCACCTCGGGGACCAGAGCGGCCCCCCCCTCCTCACCCCCACCGCACCATAGCGGCTGCGCTTCGCATGCAAGCCCCTCAGTCCCGAGGGACCCCGCCTCCCGGGTTAGAGGGTGGCCCGGCGGGCAGGTGCACGCGCCGCCTGCCGCCTGCGGGTCCCAGGCGCGCCCGGGGTGGGGGGACCCGGGGACCGGCTGCGCGCACTGCGCCTCACCGCGCTGCATCCCTCGCTCCGCTCCCCACCCCGCCCTGTGATTGACAGGCAAGATGTCGGTGTGGAGCGAGGCAGGAGCGGTAGCAGCAGCCGTCATCCCTGGAGCCCGGCGGCGGCGGCAGCAGCAGCAGCAGCAGCGACAGCAGCGTTGTTGCGGGGAGCAGACCGCAGCCAGCCGCAGTGAGCGCCGCAGCCGCGCCAGTCGTGCGCACGGCATCCTGAGAGCGCGCTGAGCGCAGGGACCCGCGGACCATGCCGTGTCACCGCGACCGGGAGGCGGGCAGGCATGCTCCTTTTTGACATAAAAGCCAGCCGGCCAAATAGATTTATATACATATAATTCCGCCCTTCACGGAGCCAGTGTGCGAAGCGTGAGCTCTATTTCCCTCTGCCTCCTCCTTCCACTCCTCCTCCTCCCCCTTCCTCCTCCTCCCCCTCCTCCTCTTTCTCCTCCTCCTAAGTGTACAGACTGCACCCTACCACCTGGTTGGCTTCTGACAAACGGGCATCTCTCCCTTTTTAGGGACCAGAGACACAGAGAAAGAGAGAGGAGAGAGAGAGAGAGAGAGAGAGGGACATTCTAATGCAGACTGCCTGATACTCCCCCCAAAAATAATAATAAATTTTGGCTCTTGTCCCCTCCTCCAACCCCCACCCCCTCAAGCTTGTGTGAGATGTTGGGTTTCTTCAGGAGACACTGCTGAGAAGTCGCAGTGGTTGGAGAGGCGTAGGGGGGTGGACTCCCTCTACCTCCACTCCCTCCCTCCCCCTTTTTTCTTTCTGGGAGGAGGTGGAGGAGGAGGAGGAGGAGGAGGGGAAGGGGGGTTGCAAAGCAAGCGATGGATGAGGAAAACATGACGAAAAGCGAGGAACAGCAACCTCTGAGTTTGCAAAAAGCCTTGCAGCAGTGCGAGCTGGTTCAGAACATGATCGACTTGAGCATCTCCAATCTGGAAGGGCTTAGGACGAAGTGTGCAGCTTCCAACGACCTCACACAGAAGGAGATCAGGACCCTGGAGGTAAGTGTTGCCTGGGTTGGGGTTGGGGGTGGGGGGGTTCTTCCTTCCTTTCCCCTGCTCCAGTCTGTCTCCATCCCTTTGGGATTCCGTTTGTTGAGGGAGGGCCTGGGGAGGGGAAGGGGTAAAGCAGGTGGACACGAATGATGCGCTATGATTTATCACCTGGCAAAAACCAGCGCCGATGTCTTTTCCCTTCCCAGTGCGGCTGTTGTCTGTGCTCTGCCGGCCGGGTGGCGGTGGTAGCAGTAATAATTGTAGCTGTTGCCATTTTAATTTTTTTCCTGTGGGAGGAGGGAGTTCTTTTATTATTATTATTATTATTATTATTATTATTATTATTATTATTATTATTATTATTATTATTATTATTATTATTATTATTCCTGTCCTCTCTCTTGTTTGGGGATTTGTTTATATGCCACGGGGGCTTGTGTGTTGAGTGATACGTTAAGGAGCTGCAGGGAACCCACGTGACCTTGTGCGTTCTGCAGGTGGTCAAAGGTGGTTTGGGCTGGTTGGACAGGGCTGCCTGAGTGGAAAGACTCAACCCTTTGCTCTGTATCTCATCCACCTTTTCCCCAATATGCACCTTAGGAAACCAGATGCACCCGGAGGGGGGAAAATCTCCAGGGAAGTGCCTGTTTCTAACACTAACACTACCGTTTGCTGTAAGGGGGTCGGTTGCAGGCCCAAAATGTGTAAAAAAGAAACAATGTTATGGTTGCCTGGAGTGGTTCTTGCACTACTAGGTGGCGTGGGAATGTCCTCTTGGGCCATCTGGGTGAGACTTGGTGCATAGGGGGCCAGGAGAAGGAGTTACTGTAGCTTTCTTCTCTCCAACAGAACTTGAGGGGAGTTGGAGGCAGTTTTGGGGGGAGACTGTGGTAGCAATGGCTACAAAGTGACTACAAAGAAATGGAAGGAACTATTTTCCTTCAAAGGCCATCTCCCCTCCCCCCCCCATCCCCAAGCTTTCAGGGTTTTGGGAAAGGCCTGGTGTTCTGAAATCCTCTAGTTATCTATTCACCTTGTTAAAAACGTCAGCCTCTTCAGCCCCTCCACCTTCTGTCCCTCAAAATGGCCCAGCTGCCCACACTGCGTGATTTAATTTGGGAATTCCCACTAGCTGGCATTTGCCAGGGAGTGGTGGTGGCTGTGGAGCTCAGAGCAAAGGAGGGTCAGTTCCCCTATTGGTGGCTTGGCCGGGCTAGGGGTATCATGGAGCTTGGCGGTCCCGCTGGTCCTTGGCTTGACTCGTGTGAGTTCCTGAAGCTGGAAGCTTTTTTTCTTCAGTCTGCATGGATGCGCCTCTCTGATTTGCTTCCCAGGCCTTGTGTTTCTTCTCCTCCATGGTTTTCGATTTGGTCGGGTGTCAGTATGCTGTAGAAGCTTCCATTGGAGAAGAGGAGTTTGCGTGTGTTTATTTTAATTCGGCGCTTGCCACCCTCAGATACGTGTCTGTGTTCACCTGTCAGGTGGTAACAGGATCCTGGGGATGAAATAAGATGAATGTTAACATGGGACGTGTGTTGGGAGGCGCAGACATTGCCTGTCTCAGAGTTGATGGTGGTGGTGGTGGTGGGGCCCTTGGCTAACGTTTGCGGCTAGAAGAAAAAAAAAAGTGTAGCATGTGTTAGCCCAGCCCTGGTCTCTCTCTGCACAGGGCCCAGAAAAGATTTGGTTTGGAACTATACTTGGGAAAGCTTACATAGAGAGGCCCTGACGGCCCGGCCACCACTCTCTGTCACCAGGAGCCCCTGTGTTAGGCTGAGTATTAACAGCTTAAGTTGCTTAGAAGTTTCCTTCTGTTCCTCCCTATGGTGTTCCATCCTGTGGATCACTCACTGACTCCCACTCCCGGGAGAGTGGTGATTGACCCAGCTGAGCACTCTGTGGCTGGGGTGGAGCTCAGTGGTAGAGTACTTTTGCACAAGGCCTTGAGTTCAGTCCCTAGCACTGGGCAAACACACAAACAAACAGTGGGCACTTGGTTCTGTTTTGTCTCTCTGCAAAGTGTTTTATATTTGAAACTGGGGGGACGAAGTGCTGATGTGCTGGTCAGGACGTTGGGATCATGGCTGTCTTAGGGTTACTATTGCTGTGGTGAAACACTGAAAATGCAAGCTGCTGAGGAGAGGCATGATTTGGCTTATGCTTCCACAGCCCCGTTCATCTTTGAAGGAGGTGAGGACAGGAAGTCAAGCTGGGCAGGAACCTGGAGGCAGGAGCTGGTGCAGAGGCCATGGAGGATGCTGCTCACTGGCTTGCTCGCCATGGCTTGCTCAATCTATCTATCTTTCTTTCTTTCTTTCTTTTTTCAGCCTGCTTTCTTATAGAACCCAGGACCACCAGTCCAGGGATGGCCCCACCCACAATGGGCTGGGCCCCCTCCCCCCCTCAATCACCAATTAAGAAAATATCTTACATCTTTAATCCCAGCACTCTGGGAAGCAGAGGCAGGCAGATCGATGTGAGTTGGAGGCCAGCCTGGTCTGCAGAGTCCAGGACAGCCAAGGCTGCACAGAGAGACTCTGTCTCAAAAACAAAACAAAACAAAACAAAAACAAAAACAAAAAACCCCAACCAACCCCCCCCAAAAAGAAGAAGAAGAAGAAGAAGAAGAAGAAGAAGAAGAAGAAGAAGAAGAAGAAGAAGAAGAAGAAAACGCCTTATGGAAGTATGTTATGGAGGCATTTTCTCAATTGAGGTTCCTTTCCCCCGCCACAGCTAACTCAACCTGGTGTCAAGTTGACATAAAACAAGGCAGCACAATACAGAATCCATCTTTTTCTAAACTTCCCAGACTGAGGTTCTCACAGGATACACCAACCACTTGGTCCATATTGCCCAGGGACTGTTCTGGAGCAATTTTGCCAATTTCAGCTTCCTAATTCCCATGAACTGGGGTCAGGAGAGGAGCACTGGGAAGGGGATGGTCCTGCCAGACTTCATGTTTGCATCCACCAACTTTTCAACCCTAATAGCTATCAAGGTTGATACCGGAAAGCCTCACGGTGGTGCTGGCTAAAGAGTGGATTCCCAGCATCTTATGGCTACATTCCCAATTTCTCTGAAATCAGAGAGAGGGCCTAGGAACCTGCATTTCATAAGTAGTATGTTTCTGTGTGTAATTTTTCCTTGGTGGGACTGGGAGTTGAACCCAGGACCTTGTGTTTCCAACTCAGGTTTTGAGAGGGACGCTTTATGAATGACTAATCCAAGCTGGGCATGGAGGTGCACACCTGTAATCCTAGCACTTGGGATGCTGAGAGGGGAGGCTGGAGCATCAGAGGCCAGCCTGGGCCACATAGTGACACTGTGCCTCAAATACAAAAGAAAAAGAGGGCTGGGTTGTAGCTCGGTGGTGGAGTTCTTGCTTAATATATCCTGTTCAGCACCCTGAACTTGGAAAAAAAAAATACAACAACACAAAACCAACCAATAGCAAAAAAAAAAAAAAAAAAAAAAAAAAAAGACAACAGAACCCCAAATTCATTAGGACATAAACGTTATGTTCTAGCTATTTATTTGTTTTAACCTCATCTTGAATTTTCAGTACTGTACGTGTGAGTACAAGTACACATTCTACTTTGGGTTTCCAGGGATTGAACTCAGGTCCTCAGGTTTTCAAGGCAAGTGTTTCTACTCACTGAGTCATCTTGCCAGCCCATGTGTATATTTAGGTGGTTTATTTGGCTTGTGGTTCTGGTCCAAGGTCGATGGGCTGCATCTGATGGCTGTATCCATCTTGCGAGACAGAACGGCAAGGTGGCTCAAGGCATCACATGTTGAGAGACAAGTTCTCTGTTGTTTCTATTTAATGGTGACAACTCCCTGCTCACAAGTACCAAGGTTGCCAAGAGATTGAACAGACCGTCCTGAAGACATTGATGATAATTAGTGTGTGTTCCTGAAGAAGCAAAAATACTTAACATGAACTTGGCCTTAACGAGGCATGCTTCTTGGGTAGGGAGGAAATGTTGACATCACAGCAAAGGGACAATGAAATCCAAACACTCACTTCTTTGGGAGATAGCAGAGAAAGTTCTGATGGCCTTTCTGTGATGGTCACAAGATGGCCTTTATAGCTCCAGCGGTCACATCTGCATTCAAGGCAGGAAAGAGGAGGACGCTGTGAGTGTGGAGGGATGGAGGGTCATTTTTTCTTTCTTTCTTTCTTTATTTTATTTTGTTTCAAATTTATTTATTTATTGTATATGAGTGCTCTAGCTGCAGAAGAGGACATCAGATCACATTATAGATGGTTGTTAGCCACCATGTGGTTGCTGGGAATTGAACTCAGGAACTTTGGAAGAGCAGGCGGCGCTCTTAACCACTGAGCCATCTCTCCAGCTCCCTCATTTTTATTTTTATTTATTTATTTATTTTTTGTTTCAGACACAAATGCTTTCCCCATGGCAACCCTCTTTCCCATCAGCAATGTTCAATTATGATTTCTTGGCCACAGTAGGGTCAACTGTTCTAGCTGCAAGGGAGGCTGGAGAGAAGTAGGAAAGCCATCATTTTCCTTGCTGGGATGAGCTCTGTGCTGAACAATATAAAATCAAGGTTCTGCTTTCATGGGGGAAGGTACCAGTGGACGTTGTTGGGTCATCCACCAGTAACAGCATCCCCATAGTTTCTTGGTAGGCGTTTTGATGGAGAAGAAAGTCCGTATGCTTTGCAGTTTGAGGCAGGCTGCCTTCCAACCTGTTCTACTTTACCTTGAATACAAATGTAAGCATTTTTAACCCAAATTGACAATTATAAGATAGCAATTCCTGCCTTAGTGGGTGGTTGTAAGGATCACCAAGGGTGCCACTTTTAAAAGACACTAACAAAGTGTCAAACAGGAACTAAGCAGACAGTAGCCTCAGGGCAGGTTATATTAGTTACTTTCTTGCGTGACCGAATACTGATGAAAACTACTTAAAAAGGAAAGGGGTTATTATTGCGCTTTATTTTTAATTCTTATTTATTTTTGTACTTTTTCCACTTGGAGAACTTGAGGTAGAATCCCATTCCTTTCTCCCCATTCCTGTTCCTCACGCCGGCCACTCCCAGCTGGTGGCGCTTGTCTTTAATTCTAGCGCTGAGGAGGCAGAGGCAGGTGGCTCTCTGGTGAGTTCCATGCTAGCCAGAGTCGCAAAGTGAGGCCCTGTCTCAAAAGCAACAACAAGAGCCCCAGCCCATCAGGATGAGAAAGCACTGGGAAAGAAACATTAGACAGCTACCCCTAGTCAGGAAACAGGGCAGGCATCAAACTTCGAGACTTACCCCACAGTGACGGCTTCCATCAACAAAGCTCCACCTTCTAAAGCCTATCAGATTAGTTACCTTGGGGTTCATAACAGTAGCGAAATTTCAGTTACGAAGTAGCAATGAACTCTTTTTGTTTGTTTTGTTTTGTTTTTCCAGACAGGGTTTCTCTCTGTAGCCTTTGCTGTCCTGGAACTCAGAGAGAGCCACCTGCTTGTGCCTCCTTGAGTGCTGGGATTAAAGGTGTGCTCCACCACTGCTTGGCTGCAATGAAATAATTTTATGGTTGGGGGGTTCACCACAACAGGAGGAACTGAACTGAAGGTCCCCGGTGTTAGAGAACCACTGTTTTAAATGTTCCACAGCCTTCTAAAACAGTGCCACTGACTGGGGATTGGGGACCAAGTGTTCAAGCACATGAGCCCGTCAGGGGAACGCTTCACATTGGAACCCTAGCAGTGAAGGTGGCCAGGAGATGACGGTGTGGGGTAAATGACGCGGGGATAGCTGGGAGCAAGAGGAGTCTGCGCGGCATTTCTCAGTGTGTTTGGTAGAAGCCCGACTGGGTGGGACCTTAGCTCTGTTCTGGAAGCTGATGCTCGACAAGTATTCTGTGGATGAAACAAATTCCGTGGTGAAGGGGTTTGGGACAGAGTCAGTGCACGACGCCTTCTCCGGGACGTCTGTGCACATTGTGGCTCTGGGAGAGGACAGAGCCTGGGGTGTTGTCCTTTCTTCAGGATCACCCTGGAGGGGAATTATTCCATAGAATCCACCTGGGGAAACTTAGCCAGGCAGTCAGGGAGGCCCGCTCGCCTGGGGAGCTAGGGCTTTGGAAAGGAAAGGCTGAGAAATGGAAAGGGTGGAGGACCCTGCGGCTCTCTGGGCCTCACAGCACTGCTTAGAGACTGGTTTGCTCAGATCATGCCTGATGGAGTGTCACAGGAAGTGAGCTTAAGTCCCTGGTTCCTGGGGTCTTACTTAGCACGGTGTGTGTGGTGTGTGTGTGTGTGTGTGTGTGTGTGTGTGTGTGTGTGTGTGTGTGATGCTGATCACTTTCATCTCCTTGTAGAAGGAGACAGATGTCTTCAGAATCTTTAGAGTGAGTACAGACGAGAGATGATTGGCAGCAAGTCTGACGGCAGTTTATGGTAGGAGCTAGCCAGCCTTGCCCGAAATACGTTAGGCTTTGTGGTCCCCAAGTTTCACAGACACCCTGCTGAGTTATCATAGCCTGTAGCAGGCACGGGCCACAATGAGGTGTGTGGGCATGCGGCGAAGCTTCCCAATAAAACTTTATTTGTGGCCCCTGAATTTTGAGTTTGATATCATTTTCACATGCATACGATGGTGCATCCTTTTATTTTTATTTGTTTTAATACATACACACATATAGTATATATATATAATATATATGTACATATGTGTTCCCTCTCTCTCTCTCTCTCTCTCTCTCTCTCTCTCTCTCTCTCTCTTTCTTCTTAGTTTGGGGGCTTTAGAGGTGAAACTTAGCTCCTCCCTAGAGGTGAGACTTACCTCTGTTTGGGAGAGTCTGCACGTAAGACAGCATTTCACAGATTCCCGTTAGTCCTTGGGCTGTGCTCAGGTGACAGTTCTGTCACTAGGCTTGTCTGGCCTCACGCATGGGATCACATGAAGCCGACCGAGGGGTTGGCGACAGGATGACGAGGTTCGGGTGAGTTTTTTTTAATGGTGTTAGTGTCCCAAGAGAGCAAGGACAGCACTTGCAGGGGCCTTGAGAGTGCAGAGTGGCACAAAGTTGCTTCCACTGAGTTCTGTGGGTTGGAGTGAGTTTTGTAGTCGGCTTGGACGTAGGGAGAGGGGAGCAGCCCTCCCTCTTCCTAGTGGGATTTGCTACAAAGTTAGTTGAGTGGGGTGGGCTGTGGTAGCCACACTGGGATAGAGTGGGGTGGCTTCCTTGCTCACGGAATCATTTCCAGGTGGGATGACTGACCCACTGTTCTCCCAGGCTTCAGCCCCTCATCTTGTAGCAAAGCAACACTGTTTGTATCTGGGAAGGTCAGGGAGTGCAGAGCAGCCAGAGATGCTGAAAAGCCTCCTTGCCTGAGGTCACTCTCATGGCATCTGCCTGCCTCCCTGAGCTAGAGTGCAGTGGCAGCCTCCTGGGAAGATTGTGTGTGTGTGTGGTGTGTGTGTGTGTGTGTGTGTGTGTGTGTGTACATGTTGTGTGTACATGTGCATGTATGCGCATGTGTGCTGCAGTGGCTGTGGGCCCAGGAAGAAGAGAAGCCTTAAGTTTGTGGAGGTCAAGGGGTCTCTGGCACCACAAACCATGAGACAAGCAGATGCCCAGGGCTCTCTGGCCAGTGTAGTGTATTTGATGACCTCCAGGCTAATGAAGAGACTCCTAAAAAAAAAAAGGTGCATAGTATTGAGGAACAACACCTGAGGTTGACCTTTTATACTTCCCCCTCCTCTCCTCTCTCTCTCTCTCTCTCTCTCTCTCTCTCTCTCTCTCTCTCTCTCACACACACACACACACACACACACACACACACACACACACACGATTTGCACAGATGTCTTTCCTACAGGCAAAACCACCTCAAGATCAGTAGCTGCCCTGGGTCTTGTGTTCCATTAGGGCTTGAGGACTCAAGATGTGCTACCTTACGCAGCTGCCTCAGAGAGAGGCACTTCCTCTGCAGAGAGAGGGGTAACCTGGATTTCTTCCATCAAAGCAGAGGCAGCATTGCAAGAGGACAGTCCTCAGTGTCTGTCTTCTTTAGCCTTTGTTTGCAGTCTTGACAAATGACCGACCCACCCACTGGCTGGCCACAGGGCATGGACAAGCCAGAGTCAACAGGCGGAGGCAGCGGCAGTGTTGTATCCCAGGAGATGGGAAGGCCTGGGAAGTATTTAAATATTCTACTCAAGGCACCTGGATGCTGAAACTGACCACTCAACAGAAAGAAGCACACAGGACAGGGGTACGAGAGTGAGCTGATGGGCAGCCTCTCCTGGGAAGAGCGTTCTGTGCTGAGGAAACAGCAGGGACAGACAGACTTCCACAGTGCGCCGGGCTAGGCATGCTGCTGGGACAGTGGAGGCAGGGTAGAGGGGTGGGCTGAGGAGGTACCCAGAAACAGGCTATGGAGATGGTGGAGGGGAGCGAAGAGCACCGTACACCAGGGGTGGTGGTGCACGCCCTTAATCTCAGCACTTGGGGGGCAGTGACAAACGACAGGTCTCTGTGATTTGTGGCCTGGCCTACACAGCAGGACTTGTGTTGAAAAATAGAGTAAGAATTGAAGAGGGTTCCTTGGTGTTGGATTCAAGAGGGTGATGTTGGTGCTGTAGAGACTTGCAGAGAGATTGCACACGCAGTTGCTGCAGGCTTGGCCTGCTTGGGTTTTGCCACCTAGATAGGTGGGTGAACAAGCCGCAGCCCTTATGCAGGCTGGAGCTGTGAGGCCCTCCCTACAGCAAGTGCGTCTTTCCTGCTTATTCAGGTGGTGTTGGTGTGTGTGTGTGTGTGTGTGTGTGTGTGTGTGTGTGTGTGTGTGTGTATGTGTGTGCATATGGAGACTAGAGGTTGACATGAGGTGTTTCCTCAGTCACTTTTTACCTTTTTTTTTTTTTTAATTTTAATTTATATGTGAGGGTGTCAGATCTTGGAGTCGCTGGGAACTGAGCCTGGGTCCTTTGGAAGACCAGGCAGTGCTCTTAACCATTGAGCCATCTCTCCAGCCCCCCCCCTCCGCCTTTTTTTTTAAAGTAGCACCTTTCCCTGGACCCGGAGCTGACACATTTAGCTAGGTTGTTTGGCCTATTAGTGCTAGGATCCTCAATGTCTCTGACCTCCAATACCTGGGGCTACAGTGCACCAGTTGGCTTTTGTGTGTATGCTAGGAATCCAGATCTGATCCTTATGCTTGCACAGAAGGGCTTTACTGGCTGAGCCAGCTCCACAGGTCCAAAGTGTAATTTAAAAAAATGTATTATTGTTATTAGAATTGTATATGTGATCCATGTGTAGGTGTGCGTGCTACAGTGCATGTACAGAAGTCAGAGGACAACTTCGTGGATTTGGATTTTCTTTACCATCTTTTTTTTTTTCTTTACCATCTTTATATGGGCTCCAGGGTTTGAACTCAGATTCCCATGGTTGGCGGCGAGCTCTTTTACCCACTGAGCCATATTGCCAGCCCTTAAGTGTTCAGCTCTTTTCTTTCTTTCTTTCTTCCTTCCTTCCTTCTTTCTTCCCTTTTCTTTCTTTTTCTTTGTTTGTTTGTTTGTTTGCTTGTAGACAGGGTTTCTCTGTGTAGCCTTGGCTATCCTGGACTCACTTTGTAGACCAGGCTGGCCTCGAACTCACAGCGATCCGCCTGCCTCTGCCTCCCTGTGAGTGCTATTATCAGTGGCTGCATATTATTCCAGGGCTGGTCCCTCATCCCTGACTGAGGCTCCCTAGTGAGGTGCTTGCATTCTGATTTCCCATGTGAGTGAGCCTGTGGTGGGTGTCCTTACGACTGGGGTTTGCCTCCAGTTCCTAGAAGGGGACCTGCTAGGTCAAAGGTCACACAATGTTTCTAGACCTTTTATTTAATATGTTTTATCAAATTGCTCTCCATGAAAAGTGTGAGAAGAGGCCTGCTTCCCATAGCCTCATCATGAATGCATATTTTGTTTTTTGTTTTTTTTACTCGTTGGCTTTGACCAAGGACAGGGCGCTCCCACCCAGCCTCCTCTAGCCCCCAACTTCACTGTAGAGGCATCTCAGAATTATGTTTGGCAAATTATTTCTGAGGGGTTCACTGCCCCGCCCCTCTGACTTTTGGAAGAGCTTCTACTATGGAGTTTTCTAGTTTCCCTGCAATGAGCAATGGTTTTCTAGTTTCCCACTCAAAATTTTGGGGTGAGAATAGACTAATTTCCCTGTTTGCCCCATCCTCCTACCTGGGGTGGGTCTGGCTGGGACAGGGGAGGTAGTCAGAGACTGGGGGACACTGAGGGTACTGTGTGGCTGGGAAGGGGTGTGGAGAAGCTGAGGGATGGGGGGACACACACAGGGGAAGGAGAAGCAAATCAAAGCGATTTTCTCCTGCAGGTTTCCTCCAGCTTGGAATGCCTCTCCAGTGGGTCGTGACCGTAACAGTGGTCGATCCAGCTTTACAAGCGAGTTTGCGGAGGTTTAAAGTAGTCGATTTGACCCAAGCTGTCCAGTGGCAAGGCAGCCACAGACAAAGAACAGGTAGAGGGTCACCCCTGTGTTCTGGCATCTCCAGCAGTGGCCTGACCCAGAAAAGAAAGGGGTGAGGCCAGAGCAGTTGCAGGTCAGGGGCATGTTTGTGATGTGGCTGGAGGCGATGCGTCTAGATTAATAAGGACCGAAGTGATAGAGTATTGTTTGACTCCAGGGATTTTAGGTGACAGTTCTTGGACTGAAAGGTAGATGGATGGAAACAACCTAAGGTGTCCGCAGAGACGGGGGACAGGAGGAGGTTGAGTCCATGAGACCCAAGCTCACTGGCGTGGCCGACTCCCGCCTGAGGTCACACTGTGAGCTGTGTGGTTCTGGACTCCCGCCTGAGGTTACACTGTGTGCTGTGTGGTTCTAGGCTCCCACCTGAGGTCACACTGTGTGCTGTGTGGTTCTGGGCTCCCACTTGAGGTTACACTGTGTGCTGTGTGGTTCTGGGCTCCCACCTGAGGTCACACTGTGTGCTGTGTGGTTCTGGGCTCCCACTTGAGGTTACACTGTGTGCTGTGTGGTTCTGGGCTCCCACCTGAGGTCATACTGTGTGCTGTGTGGTTCTGGGCTCCCACCTGAGGTCACACTGTGTGCTGTGTGGTTCTGGGCTCCCACCTGAGGTCACACTGCGTGCTCTGTGGTCCGGGGCTCCCATCGGAGATCACACTCACTGTGGTTGGTGCTCACAGCACTCAGATTCCTAATTTCATAGAACACTGCAAAGAACAGAAAAGAGCTCAGTAATGTTTTTATACCAGACATACTGAAATGACAGTATTTTAGATATACTGGTGTAACTATTTCAAAGTCAATTTATGTGTATCTTGATGTCTTTTCCTTCTGAAGAGAAGACTAGAAACTTTTTGTTTTGTTTTGTTTTTGTTTTTGTTTTTCGAGACAAGGTTTCTCTGTGTAGCCTTGGCTGTCCTGGACTCACTTTGTAGACCAGGCTGGTCTCGAACTCACAGAGATCCACCTCCCTCTGTCTCCCAAGTGCTGGGATTAAAGGCGTGCGCCACCACGCCCGGCTGAGACTAGAGACTTTTAAACATTAGTTGTGTAAGGGACATTTGTGTGGGACAATACTGGTGTTTCCATCTCTCCCTTCTCCTCCCTCTCTTTTTTCCTCTTTCTTTTGGTTTTTCAAGACAGGGTTTCTCTGTGTAGCCCTGGCTGTGCTCCTCCTCGTTGCTTCTTGGTTTCCTAGTCCTGGCCCCTTACAGGAACTTCATGTGCAGCAGGTGCTTGGATAACTTGGTCTTGCCCTCAGACGCCATGTTGGGTTCAGTTCCAGATGCTTTTTATATATTTTTTTAGTATATATGTTTTTTTTCCTTTTTCTCCCTTACTCCTTCTCTTTCTCCTTTCACTTCCTTCCTCGCTATATCTTTTAGGCTGACGTTGAACTTGTGGAATCCTCCTGTCTCAGTCTCCTGAGTGGGACTCCGGGTGGACACCACTACACCTGGATGCATGTTCATTTCTGTGAGTTTTAACCCATAGGCACACGTGTAAAAGCTGCCGCGCTTAGAGTGCTGCACAGTCCTCCCACCCACCAACCCCTCCCTGCTTCCTTCTGCTAGTCCCTGGTGCCACCCCCCCCAGGCTCCCACCCCCACCTGCCTCTGGCAACTGCTGGCCATCTCCTTTTAAAAAGTGTTCTGTGCCTGAAAAATCACTGGGCACGTTGCTCTTGAGTTTGCTTTTTTCCCCTCACACGATGCCTGTGAAATTCATATCCACCTGGTTGCACAAGGCAGTACTTGCTGGGTGTGTGTACACGTGTGCGTGCGTGTGCACCCACCGGCATGCATGTGGAGACCTGCCTGAGGAGGATGTTGGGTGTCCTATTCTGTCATTTTCCATCTGGTTTCCTTGATGCAGAGTTTCTTGCTGAACCTGGAACAAGCTCCCGAGAGCCTCCTCTCTCAGCCCCTCGCCAGTGCTGGGGTCACAGGCACAAGGGGTCATCCGCAGCTTTTTACATGCATGCTGGGGATTCAAACTCAGGGCCCCAATGGCACTTAGGCAGTTTTGTTGCCCACTGAACTGCCTGCCCAGCCTTCCTCCCTCCCCTTTGGATGCTGAGGAGCATGCCACTGTAGGGCGCGATACAACATGCTTAGCCACTCAAACACTAAAGGGTATTTCTAGCTTTTATCTGTTTTCTATCTTTATGTGACTATAAGCAGAGATATTGTTAACATTCATGTGAAATTGTTTTATGTGAGCTCAACTTTAAAGTTCTCTGGGATAAATACATAGTTGTGGAGAGACCAGACTATAGGGTAGCTGTTTTCCAATATGGCTGCACCCTATGCATCTGTATTGGCATGCGTGGCTATTGGCATGTCACTCCACAATGTCACCAGCTTCTGGGACAGGTACTGTCTTAATTACTGTTCTGTTGCTGGAAAGAGACACCACGAGCAAGGCAACTCTTATAAAAGAAAGCATTTGATTTCAGCTTGCTTATGGTTTTAGAGCGTCGGCCTAGGATCCTCATGGCGGGGAGCATGGTGGCATTCAGGCAGACACAGTGCTGGAGGAGTAGCCGGGAGTTTCCAGATCCCCCAAGCAGCAGGGAGAGAGAGAGAGAAAGCCACTGGACCTGGCTTGGGCTTTTGTAAACCTCAAACCTAGTGACGCACTTCCTCCAACAAGGCCACGCCTCCTAATCCTTCTCAAGTTGTACCCACTCCCGGATGACTAAGCATTCAAATGTGTGCGCCTGTGGGGACCACTCTCGTTCAAGCCTCCGGTCACTGTTTGTTTTTGTCTTAAGTTTTTGTTTGTTCATTTGTGTGTGTCAGGGTGGGAAGTTCAGGGAACAAGTCTTTGAGTCAGCTCTTTCCTTATTTGTGGGTGCTGGGGCTCCAATCAGGTCAGCAGGCCCAGCAACAAGTACCCTTACCCACAGAGCCATCTCACCAGACCCCGGTATTATGTTTTTTTCAGTCACTTATTGTCACTTAATATCAACTGTAATGGTTTTCAGTTGTGTTCCTCTGATGCCCGAGGCGTTGTGTGATCACTTCACCCACACACGCTCTTTGAGAACATGGAGGTTCAAGTCCATGACGGCTGCTATTGCTTGTCAACTTGACACACCTGGGGAGAGGGAACCCCAGTTGAGGAACGGGTGGGTACCATCTGTAGGAGGGTGCCTAGACTGAGCAGAGGCAGAAAGCAAACCGGTGAGCAGCGTTCTCTGTGGGCTCGGCGTCAGCTCCTGCCTCCGCTTTCCTCTGGGGAGCTCCTACCCTGGCTTCCCTCAGTGACAACTGTGAACTTGGACCCGATGAGCCCTCTTCTCCCCAAGCTGCTTTTGGTCAAGAGTTTAATCAGAGCCTCAGAAAGCAAACCGGAACAAAGCCTTTTCTTTCATTGGATCGCTTCCTTGAGAGTTCTTTATTTACCCTGAACAAGAGCCTGGGTTAGATACAGGGTTGCGAGTCCGTCCTCCCACTCTGCACACTGCCTTTTTCTTTCTCTTAATCGTGTCTCTGACAGAACTTTAAGAATCCGACGAGGTGCATATGATGAGTTGTGTTTTTTGCACACTGGAGGTTTTGGCGCTCTGGCTGAGAGCTCCGCCTGACCTCAAGGAGCCCCCTGACTGATGAACATAAACGTCTTGTGTTAGATAACACGTGTTTAGAACTATGATGTATTTTAAGTCAGTTTCTGCAGATTGTATAAGGAATGCCCCTCCCCCCCTTCCTTTTGGATGTGCTGTTCTCCCAAAGACTATTTCTTCCTCTCCTGACCTGTTTCTTGTATTGGGGCTGTAGAATCAATTACTCATGCCTATCAGTAGCTGCCTTTTCTTTTAGGAAAATTTAATTTTCATTGGCATACATAAGTATGTGTACAAATGGGGTGTGATGTAAGTGGTGTGCTGCCACATTGTGTGTGTGTGTGTGTGTGTGTGTGTGTGTGTGTGTGTATATGTGTGTGTGTATATATGCCTGTGTATGCCAGTGTGTGTGGAGGCCAGAGGTTGTTTCACAGGTGCCTTTCTTACTCACTCTCCATCTTATTTTCTGAGGTAGGGTCCCTCACTGATTGTAAAGCTCAGTGATTTGGCTAAACTGACAGTGAACCCCAGGGATCCTCCTGTCTCTTCCTCATGCTGTACCTGCATTTGTAGATGATTTCTGGGGATCTGTGTGGCAAGCCCTTTGCTGACTGAACCTTCTCCACAACCCCTTGATAGCGCCGCCCCTCTCTTTCTCCCTTCCTTCCTCTCTTTTTTCTTTTCTTTTCTTTTTTCCAGGCAAGGTTTCTCTGTGTAGCCTTGACTGTCCTGGACTTGAGCTGGCCTGGAACTCACAGAGATCCGCCTGCCTCTTTCTCCCTGAGTGCTGGGATTACATGCGTGCGCCACCACTGTCCGGCTTCATCTTTTTTTTTTTTTTAACTTTCTTTTTGTAGATTTATTTGTTTAATCTTATGCATGAGTGTCTTGCCTACCTGGATGTGTGTGCATCACATGTGGGCCTGGCACCTGCAGTCAAGAGGGTGTTTGATTTCTTGGAGCTGGAGGTTCGGATGGTTGTGAACCACCCTATGATTGCTGGGGGTCAGACCCATGTCCCCTGGAGGAGTTCTCAGCCACCTTCCCAACCTCCGGAGCAGGGCTTTAAAAACAGGAGAAAACCAAGCTGAATCTAAGATGGAAAGAGCAAGGAATTAAGTACTCAAAGCAGTGTTGAGGAAGAAACAGGAGGGGAGGAGAAGGAAAAGGGAAGAGAAGAGAGGAGGAGGAGTTAGGAGGAAGTGAAACTACTTGTTTTAAGAAGGAGGCGAGCGCTACCACGACCCTGAGGTGTGGGGCTCTCAGCACATAGATCCTGCACGAATCTGACCAAGTATTTCATTTTATTCTTGCATCTGTGGTAAAGGACATGATTTGGAAATTTTTTATTTGTATTTGTTTCTGTTTAGTACTATAAATGTGAGTGACTTTTTGTTGACATTGCTTCTTGTCGTTTTAATAAACATGCTAGCATTTAAAAAAATAGATGCTGTGGGAATTTTTTTTTACATAGATAGCTGTGCTGTCTGTAAATAGGGATAGTTTTATTTTTAAATTTGTTATTTTACTGGCTAAGACTTTTACTGTGATGTTTAATAGGAGCAGTGGGGATGAACATCCTTGCTTCCTTCCGGTCTTTTGGGGAAAACACTCAGTTTTTCCACCATAATGATGTTTCTTTGGGCATTTAAAATATATTGTTTTGGTATATTAACCTTTCCTTTAAAAGATTAAGACATTCCTTTCTGTTCTTGATTCACTCTGAGTTTACATCTGGTCAAATGCTTTTCCTAGATCAATTAGTATGGCCATGTAGTTTATTTTCTTTATCAATTAGAACAGCTGCTTATTTTCTCTAAAATGCTTTTATTTTCCTCCTCTCTTTCTTTAATGGCTCAGCTGGTAGAGTGGAGGACTATAAAACGCTTTTATTTTAAAGTATTCATGAAAGGTTTTTAATTAATTAAACTTCTTTAAGATATTTATTTTTATTATTTCATTTATGTGACTGTATCTGTGTGAATGCACATCACTTACGTATGTGTGACCATAGGGCCTAGAAGAGGGTATTGGGTCCCCTGGAGCTGGAGCTACAGGCAGCTGCGAGCCATTTTACAGGGGTCAGGGACCCAACTTGGGTCTTCTAGAAGAGTATTCTCTCAGCTATCTCTCAGTCCCCAAATTAAATTTCTTCAACAGCGTTAAGATTATGTATTTATTCTTGAGTGAATTTGGGTAGCTTGTAGTTTTCAGGGAGTTGGTGAGTTTTATTTAAATTGTTGAGTTTGCATCTAGAGAGTTATTGAGCTTCCGTTTATTATCCTTTTGGTGCCTATAGGGTCTGTAGTGATGTCTCCTCTTTTGTGCTTGATTTTTGTCAGTCTGGCCAAAAGTTTATCATTTTAAGTTTTCTTTTCAGAAAAAACAGGTTTTGGTTTCATTTATCACTTTTTTTCCTTCCAATTAAAAAAAGAAAAACTTGTTCTGACTGTTCTTCTATCCCTTTTTTATCCTTTGCCCTTCTTTTTATATTTCTTGAGGTGAGCACTTGAGACATTTTCATTATTTAATTTATCTTATAAATTTCCCTCTAGGGACTATGTCAACTATGACTCCCTCTTTTTTTTATTTTTTTAAATGTCCTACTTTGTTGTTGTTGTTGTTTGTTTGTTTGTTTGTTTGTTTTCAAGACAGGGTTTCTCTGGGTAGCCCTGGCTGTCCTAGACTCACGTTGTTGACCAGGCTGGCCTTGAACTCACAGCGATCTGCCTGCCTCTGCCTCCCGAGTGCTGGGATTAAAAGCGTGCGCCACCATGCCCGGCATGTCCTCCATTTTAATTGCTCTTCAGTTTATAACATTTCCTAATGTGTTTTAAGGCTTCTTCTTGGATACATATTTTCCTGCTTGTTAATTAATTTATTTTTGGGGCAAGGTCTCTCTACATAGACCTGGCTGTCCTGGAACTCACTCTGTAGACCAGGTTGGTCTTGAACTCACAGAGACCCACCTGCCTCTACCTCCCAAGTGCTGGGATTAAAGACGTGCGCCCCTGTGCCCGGCCTTGATGTATATAATCTCTAGAACTGTGTGGCCAAGTTCCGAGTGTTTAGGAGTCTCCTGTTATCTTTTTGCTGTTGTTTTCTAGCTTTGGTTCAGTTATGGTTATTATGGCTTCCACCCTCAGATACCTAAGGTTCATGGCCCTGGATGTACTGTGTGTTGGTGAGTGTGCCTGTGTGCACTTGCACATTGCTGTTGATGTGTGCAGTGTTCTGTGAATGGGAGCTGGGCCCCAGGCTTTGATGGGATTGTTTGCTTTCTCTCTACTTGTTCTTGATGTCCTATGCGTATGACGATCTTTCCCCATCTCTTTCCAGGCCTCTTAGTTTTATGTATTTTGCACTGTCTTAAGTCTTTACATTTTGAATGGTTATGTCTTGATGAATTTCTTGTTTTAAAAAAGATTTATTTATTATTATGTATACAGTACTCTGCCTGCATGTACACTTGCACATCAGAAGAGGGCACCAGATCTTATAGTAGGTAGTTGTGAGCCACCATGTGGTTGCTGGGAATTGAACTCAAGACCTGTGAAAGAGCAAGCCGTGGTCTTAACCACTGAGCTATCTCTCTAGCCCCTGAATTTCTCTTTTTAAAGTTATTTTCTGCCCTATTGCTTGACTGAATGTGTGTATGTGTGTATGTGTGTGTGTGTGTGTATGTGTGTGTGTGTGTGTATGTGTGTGTGTGTGTGTGTATGTGTGTGTGTGTATGTGGTGTGTGTGTGTGTGTGTGTGTGGTAAGGGGGCACAGAGTATATGTAGAAGTCAGAGGACAACTTGTGGGAGCCAGTTTTCTCCTGCCACCCTGTGGGGCCCAGGATGGCACTCAGTCAGGCTTGGAGGCAGAAACTTTTACCCACTGAACTTCTCACTTTTGCCTCTTTTGAGACAAATTCTCATTTAGCCCAGGCTGCCCTTAAATCTATGTAGCCAAGGATTACCTTAAACCTCTGATTCTCTTGCCTCCACCTCCTGGGTGCTAGGATTACAGGGATATGCTGATGTTAAACCCAGGTATCTGTGTATTTGAAGCAACACGCTACCCCTTGAGCCACACCCTCAGCCTCTGACATGCTCTTTAAGTGTACTTTAAAGTTTCTTTCTTATCCCTAGTGACTTTCTTTACTCTGAAAACCATTCCTACCGTTACTGATGCAGCCACTTTTTATTTTCTCACAGGTTGCGAAAAGCTCAAATGTAGAAAGTATGTCATGTAGGGTTCAGTATCCTAACTGTCACTAAGGGAACAGCGGAAGGGCCAGTGTCTAGTAACTGTCACACACAGCCTCCCACTCGACACAGAGGTCAGCTCCAGTTACCTTGACCACACCCTGGCATCTGTCAACCTTTTTCCTGTCACTATCATTTTGCCAGATCTGGATATTTCACATCCATGAAACAGAATGTGGCCTTTCTCATATGCTTTTCTTCATTCTGCACAATGTCCCCAAAGGCCATCTGTGCTATACCGTTTAGCAATACTTCATTTTTATGGGTGAATAATATTCCATTGCATTTACAGATGCGATTTATTTATGTACTGGTCAATGAAGAGCCTCTTGATTGAAGTCCTTCCTATGGCTGTTGTGAATAATGCTTCGGTTAATGCTTCTTATTTAGCAGTGTGAGGATACTTTAGGAGGAAACTGGAGACTAGTTTTCCTCTTCTAAAACCATCATTTCCTGTATCAGACTGTTAGACAGTTGGGAAGCTGTGCATGGTGACTCTATGAGGTCATTCCTTGAAGCCTTTGCAGGGCTATTCAAGCTACAAAATGTTCATATCGGGCCAGTGATATGGCTCAGCTGCTGAAGCTGCTTGCTGCTGAGCCTGACAACCAGGTCCGATCCCCAGAACCTCATGGTGGAAGGAGAGAACAGACACACAGACAGACACCAGACAGACAGATACACACACACACAGACAGATACCAGGCAGACAGACAGACACACACACAGACAGACAAACACCAGACAAACACACAGACAGACACCAGACAGACAGACACTAGACAGACAGACAGACACACAGAGACAGACAGATACCAGACAGACACCAGACAGACAGACACACAAACAGACAGACACCAGACAGACAGACACACAAACAGACAGACACCAGACAGACAGACAGATACCAGACAAGACACACAGACTAACAGACAGATACACAGACACCAGACAGACAGACACACAGACAGACACACAGACAGACACACAGACACACAGACAGACAGACACATAGACAGACACACACACCAGACAGACATACAGACAGACACCAGACAGACAGACAGGCAGACAGACACACAGACAGGCAGACAGGCAGATACACAGACACCAGACACACAGACACCAGACAGACAGACACACAGACACACAGACAGACACCGGACAGACAGACAGACACACAGACAGACAGACACCAGACAGACAGATACACAGACAGACACCAGACAGACAGACAATAGAAAGACAGACACACACACACACACAGACACACAGAGACAGACAGATACCAGACAGACAGACACTAGACAGACAGACAGACAGACAGACACACACACACACACACACACACACACACACACACACACACACAAACACACACAGGCAGACACACAGAGACAGACAGATACCAGACAGACACCAGACAGACAGACACACAAACAGACAGACACCAGACAGACAGACACACAAACAGACAGACACCAGACAGACAGACACTCAGACAAACAGACAGACACCAGACAAACAGACAGACAGACACACAGACAGACAGACACACAAACAGACAGATACCAGACAGACAGACACCAGACAGACAGACACACAGACACCAGACAGACAGACAAACAGACAGACAGACACACAGACAGGCAGACACACAGACAGGCAGACACACAGACACACACACCAGACAGACACACAAACAGACACCAGACAGACACACAGACACACAGACACCAGACAGACAGACACACAGGCGTGCAGACAGACAGACAGACAGACAGACAGACAGAATAAAACATTGAAAGAGCCCAAACAACAAACAAACCCACAAAGTGTAAATTCCTGACCTCAGATTTGGAGAAAGTGGTTTTTGAGGCAAACTGCATTTAACATAGAAAGAAAACAGGTTATGAATCCAGATGAAAAGAAAATGAACAATTGTAACTCTGCCACTGATGAATGAAGTCTTTAGGCAACTTTGTCAGGGAAGCTTACAAGATTTCCTCATGTAAATGTGTATTTTTTGTGTGTGTGACTTTTTAATGATAAATGATATAAATTTTGTGGTCCTGTCTTTTCCTCCTGAAAGTTGACTGAAGACATGAATGCTTTTCATATTCCAAACCATTTCTATAGTTTTCCCCTTTCCCTCTCTTCCCTTCTCTCCACTTCTCTCATTTCCTCGTCCTCTCCTCCCCTCCTTTCTTTTTCCCCCAGGGTCTCATTTAGCTCAGGCTAGCCTCAAATTCTCTATGTAGCCAAGGATGACCCTGATCCTCCTATCTTAGCCTCCCATGTTCTGGGGTTATAGGCATTTCTCTCTTCTCTCTCTCTCTCTCTCTCTCTCTCTCTCTCTCTCTCTCTTCTCTCTCTCTTTCTTTTCTTTCTTTTTTTTTGAGACAGGGTTTCTCTTGTAGCCCTGGCTGTCCTGAATTCACTTTGTAGACCAGGCTGGCCTTGAACTCACAGAGATCTGCCTGCCTCTGCCTCCTGAGTGCTGGAATTAAAGGCATGCGCCACCACACCCAGCAGTTATAGGCATTAAAAAAAACTATTATTATATCCGTATTTACACACACACATATACATACACACATAGACACACACTCTGTATTGTGGTCACTGTGGTTAATCCTTCATCTCTCTAATTCCTGCCGCTTGGCCCCTGAATCTCTTTACCACAGAGCACTTCCCACTCTCATAGTTTTATTTTGTTGTTATTAATGGCCCCCTACATATCATTAGGGCTGTTTGTGTGAATGTGGGCATAGGGTTATTTACTGGAGCATGGCTACTTACAGGTGGCCATACCACTGAAGAAAATAAATCCCCACCCCCTGCCCCCAGCAGTGGAATGCAGATGTGCACTGGAATGCTGCAGTGCAATGCTGATGTGCAGTGCAATGCTGATGTGCAGTGCAATGCTGATGTGCAGTGGAATGCTGATGTGCAGTGCAATGCTGATGTGCAGTGGAATGCTGATGTGCAGTGCAATGCTGCAGTGCAATGCTGATGTGCAGTGCAGTGCTGATGTGCAGTGCAGTGCTGCAGTGCAATGCTGATGTGCAGTGCAATGCTGATGTGCACTGGAATCCTGCAGTGCAATGCTGATGTGCAGTGCAATGCTGATGTGCACTGGAATGCTGCAGTGCAATGCTGATGTGCAGTGCAATGCTGATGTGCACTGTAATGCTGCAGTGCAATGCTGATGTGCAGTGGAATACTGATGTGCAGTGCAATGATGATGCGCACTGGAATGCTGCAGTACAATGCTGATGTGCAGTGGAATACTGATGTGCAGTGCAATGCTGATGCACACTGGAATGCTGCAGTGCAATGCTGATGTGCAGTGGAATACTGATGTGCAGTGCAATGCTGATGCGCACTGGAATGCTGCAGTGCAATGCTGATGTGCAGTGGAATACTGATGTGCAGTGCAATGCTGATGTGCACTGGAATGCTGCAGTGCAATGCTGATGGCCCAATCCTGTGTAAGTAACTGCAGCTGTTGGGAGCACATGATATGATGGCCACATTATGTCCAGAAATGGTGTTTCATATTCTTCTCCAACCTCTGCCTCTTACATTCTTTCCCCCTCCTCTTCCACGAGGGGCATGCATGTGCATAACTGTCCTGTTTAGAGCCGAGCACACAGAAGTCAGTTATTCTCAGGTACTTTGGCCAATTCTAACCTGTGCATTAACTACTGCCTACTGCAAATAGATGTTTCTTTAACCAAGCTTGAGAGCAGCAGTTTGATGCCATGCCCATTTAACAGAACAACAGTAGTAGGCTTCCGATGTAGCATCTGTGACCTCCCCAGCCGTGACCTTTGGTCATGTTCGTATGGCCAGCCATGAATTCCCTCCTGCACACTTCTTGTAGGCTGGTGTATGTGTGTGTGTGTGTGTGTGTGTGTGTGTGTGTGTGTGTGTGTGCGCTGAGGATTGAACCCAGGGACCTGCACAAGCTACACAAGTGCTCAGCCACTGGCTTACGTCACTAGCCTCCAATTGGTTAGGCAGGGTATGCTGGCTAGTTTTTTTTGTTTTGTTTTGTTTTTGTTTTTCGAGACAGGGTCTCTCTGTAGCCCTGGCTGTCCTGGACTCACTTTGTAGACCAGGCTGGCCTCGAACTCACAGTGATCCGCCCGCCTCTGCCTCCTGAGTGCTGGGATTACAGGCGTGTGCCACCACACCCGGCTTTGCTGGCTAGTTTTATGTCAATTTGACACAAGGCAACTGAAAGGGAATCTCCACTGAGAAAATGTCTCCCTTAGATCTGGCTGTATGGCATTTTCTTAATTAGTGATTTATGAGGTGAGCTTGGCCATTGTGGGTGGAGCCATGCCTGGGCTGGTGGTCCTAGGTTCTATGAGAAAGCAGGCTGAGCAAGCCATGGGGAGCAAGCCGGTAAGCAGCACCCCTCCATGGCCTCTGCATCAGCTTCCACCTCCAGGTTCCTGCCCTGCTTGAATTCCTGTCCTGACTTCCTTTGATGATAAATGGTTATATTGATTTGTGAGTGAAATAAACCCCTTCCTTCTCAGGTTGCTTTTAGACACGATGTTCCATCACAGCACTTGTAACCCCAACTAAGACAGATGGGTGTTAATTTCCTTCCTTTTTCTTCTGGGGTAGAGATTGAACCTAGAACCCCAAGTCTGTCAGGTGAGCTTTGCACTTCGCCTCTTTCTTTGCAGTTCTTCCAGCTTACAACAGCATCTGTATCTCCTTGGTAGGGCAGCCTCTAGACCACAGGGCCAGTTTACAGCAACAGCTCCCGAAGGTCACATGGTGCTGAGGGACTAGGCCTGAGCTGTGGCTGTGGACCGGAACTGTGAAGGAACAGTTGTACTCATCTCTGATAGGAGTTGAACACTATTTTGTCATCATCCAACCAAGAGCACGAGCAACTTCCCTGAAAGTCTATATGTGTGCACATGTGTATGTGTGCGTGTGCACATGTGTGTGTGTTGTTTGTGTGTATGCTCACTCCGATAAAGAAGAAAGTAAGGACTCACAGTGTGGTGATTGGGATGAACCACCATGTTAGTAGCAGCTTCTAGTTCTGATTTTTTTCTTCTAAGCCTAATACATCTGCAGGTAATAAATAAAACAACACTTATAAAGATAGTGTGATGGCTCAGCAGGTAGAAAAGGCCTTGCCTTGCAGACTGCACATCTGAGTTTGATCCCCAGAACCCATGGTGGAAGAAGAGAAGCAGGTTCTGAAATGTGTTCCCAGATCTCCACACATGCAACACACATATGCACACACACACACACACACACACACACACACACACACACGCACACACACACACCACATTCACACAATAATAATACAAACAATAAAATAAAAATATTAAGCTTGAATTGTTCAGGAGTTGAGGTGCAGCCAATGGGCGGACATCCTCTGTCTTCAAGGAGAACATGACACGAGATGATGTGCCAGTGTAGAGTGCTGACGTACTGTGCAAAGCCCAAGACCACATCCTCAGCACCATGCCACATAAGTGTGGTGGTGCATGCACGTGATGGGGCAGAGTAAAGGAATCACTGAGTTGGAGGACGGTCTTTATTGTGGGTGACAGAACAGCCAGAGGCATCTGGAAGAATCCAGAGCAGAGAGAAAAGGAATCGAACTGGACATGGCCAGGGCTATCTGTGAGAGAAGGGAGAATAGAAGGGGCAGGGACTGGAAACCTTGCTTTATAAAGGTGTGTGTGTGTGTGTGTGTGTGTGTGTATGTGTGTGTGTGTGTATGTGTGTGTGTAGAAGCCTTGGGGCTACTAGCATTATGCAGAAAAAGTGGGGGTGGTGAGGGAGAAGGGCTGGGGGGCTAGCTGGGGGCTTTGAGTAGGGACCATAGGAGCCTACAGACCAGCAAGAGTTTTGCTGTGCAGCCACAGGTACATGGACGTCAACAGAGAGTAGTATGTCCCTTCTGCCAAAGGCAAGGGAAATGACTCCTTTTAGCAGACAGGAGCCCGTTTCACAAGTTCCCGAGAAATGCTGGCTTTATGTAACCACCAGAAATCCCTCTAAAGGCCAGTTTGAGCTGGGCCAAGAGTACCATTTCTGGACATATGCACCTCCTGAGACCTAACAGGGCACACTTGCAATCCTGTTATTTGGGAGACGGAGGCAGGAGGATCAGAAGTTTAAAATCTGCCTTGGATGTGTAGTGAGTTTGAGGCCAGCCTGGACATGAGGTCCTCCCTGTCTTAAAAGAAAAAAAAAAAAAGATAAAGCTATAATGAGGCTAAAATTATTTTACACACACACACACACACACACACACACACACACACACACACACACACTTGGAAGCTGCATGGCTGTGACCAGAATAGCCAGTGGGTCCATCACGCACTGCTGCCCCCTCCCCCCCCATCAAATTGTGGTTGGTGGACCATTTTCCTCCTTAAACCTCCCTGGATTATTTTGAAGCACCCTCCCAGCATTGTAGCACTCTACTTTCAATATGTTTCTTTTCTTTCTTTCTTTTTTTCTTTCTTTTCTTTTCTTTTTTTGATTTTTCGAGACAGGGTTTCTCCATGTAGCCTTGGCTGTCCTAGACTCACTTTGTAGACCAGGCTGGCCTCGAACTCACAGGGATCCGCCTGCCTCTGCCTCCCGAGTGCTGGGATTAAAGGCGTGTGCCACCTCTGCCCGGGTTCAATATATTTCTTGAACAGGTTTCCTTACAACACTTACTATATTTACAGAAGTTTCAATACATTTCCCTATATATTTCTTTACAGAGTTTATTATGTTTACAACGCTTCAATACATTTCTCTACATATTTCTTTACAAAGTGTGTGTGTTCTCTTATGTGTCTTTAAGTGCACCACAGGCATGCAGGTGCCCTCCCAGGCTAGGAGAGGGTGTAGGTGTCCTGGAGTTGGAGTTGCAGGTAGGTGCAAGCCTCCCGATGTGTGTGCTGGGAACTGAACTCCTTGGTCCCCTGCAGTAGAGTAAATGCTCTTAAAGCTGAGCCCCCCCTCCAGCTCCATATTTCTGTATTTCTAGGGAGTGATGAATACTCTCAAAACTCAGATTCCCTTGCCAGCCATCCCTTAATCATGCATTTTCTTGAGCAACAGTTGAGAAGATTTATACACAAAGGGGTTCTGTCCTTGAAGGAGCCACTGTGGGAGACACTGTCTGCCCGAGCTCCCCAGGTGTCACTGAAAACACTTTGAGGACAATCTGAAGAGTCCTCCCTCCCTCCCTCATCCCTGTCCCTCCTCCTTCTGTTCTTAACTGTTACTTTTGTCTCTCATAGCCCAGAAGAGTCCAGGCTGAACATGGCCTGCAGACTAAACGCAACCAGGAGAGGATAGCTGGGGAACCACTGACCTAGAGAGGTGACCAGGGCCAAGAGACCAAGACCAAAATGGCTGGCTGAGTTATATAGGATCAGGCTAGGGGCTAGGAAAGCCCTGGGAGGGAGGGGCTTAGGGTAGGGGGCGGGGTGAGGTGTGCTGGGAGGGGTCACAGGCACTGAGTGATGCTGAGAGAGCTGGAAGGGCTTGCGGGGGAGCCCGGGTATTGAGTGAGACTTGTCCTGGGTCTGAGACCTAACAAACATTAAAGCTGAAATCATATACTGATGAGAAAAAAATGTTCCAGGAAGAGGGATCAGAATACTCAGAAACTCAGGGGGCAAGAAGGGAACAGGGCATCAGGGAACCAAACAAACTCCAAGGCTTCTGGAATCTCCTGCGCCCTAGGCCTCTGGGAAGCCAAAAGACCCCGACAGTCCGATTTCCTTTCTCTCCTCTGGCTTCCTTGCTTCTTTTCATAGGAAAGCGAGGCATGTCATTGGCCAAATTGAATAAACCTCTCTAATCTACCATCTCCACTTCTCAAATACGATTTGAAAGCCTAACGTGGATTTATTGGTCCCCTAAGGTAGAGGCGGGTTCTGTTAACTGCGCGGCACACCCAGTACCCTGGGCGGAGAAGCGTGGATGCGCAAGACTGAGGCAGACAAGGTGGCCTTTGAGGAGAGGCGCGGTTGGGAGAGGAGAGCTGAAGGAATGGAAGTGTGCTTTCAACCCTCGCTCCGTTACTATCAACAAGAGCAGAGAAAGCGTCTCCACGGGGTTATGAAAAATTCATTAGTAGTGTGCTAGAGGGCTGAGAGGCCGGCCATTGTTTGATTAGATTAGCAAGGATGAGAGCAGTCCTAAATGAACTGAGATTAAGAGTTGGACTCACCCCCCCACCCCCCCACTCCCCGTCACCGCCCCCCCCACCCCCAGCCAGCCCTCTTGTGTTTAAATCACAGCTCCTTCCAGCCAGCCATCTTGGCTTGTCTGCTGAGCCGAGCAGGGGCCTGGGGGCCAGATGTCACCTGGTGGGTAGGACCGTACAGTGGTGGAGGGTTCTGGGGACTCACCGGGAGCCCGGTCCATCTGTCCTCTTGCTGCTGCCCTCCTGTTTGTGAGACCTGTTTTCGTTCTCCTGGCTCGTCCAGAGTCCAGAACCTGTGACACAGGTGCAGTGCTTGAACAGGAGGATTAGGTTGTGATGGGGAGTGGGAGGAAGTCTGATGCCTCACTCGGCAAGTATTCTGGGAGACAGACCACTAGCGATCAATAGAAAGGTTTGCCGGGCGCAGGGATGTACCCTTGGTGCCACTGCTCCAGAGGGAGAGGCAGGAGGATCTCTGTGGTTTGAAGCCAACCAGGTCTACATAGTGTGTTCTGGGCCAGCTATTATAATACAGCGAGACTATGTCTCAAAAGAAAAAAGAAAAAAAAAACCTGAGGGCTGGAGAGACGGCTCAGCGGTCAAGAACACGCACTGCTCTTGCAGAGGACCCAGGCTGAGCTCCCAGCACCCACATGTTGGTTTACAACAATCTGTAACCCTAGTTCAGAGCACCTGACACCCTCTTCTGGCTTCTGTGGACACTGCATGCATGTGGTGCACAGATGTACGTGTAGGCAAAACACTTACACACATTAAAAAAACAAAAAACCTGAAGAAAAAAAAAAAAAGAATGGAACCACTGGGTCGCCTCGCTGTGTGAAGCGGTCTACCAGTAAGCCTGACATCCAATTTCAGTCCACAGATCCAACATGGAGAAGCCAGGCATGGTGAGGGCTCCTAGTCTCTGATGCTGAAATGCTTGGGGTTCACAGGCAGCCAGCTTAGTCTAGCTAGCAAGTTCTGGGCCACTGAGAGACTCTGTCTCAATCACCACTGTCGAGGGCGGCTGTTGAGGAATGACAACGAAGATTGACCTCTGACCTCTACACACATGTGCACCTGCACATACATGTGCGCACACACATTTCCTCCTCCCCCCCAATTGAGGGAGCTATGATGTATGGGATAAGGTGGAGGTGGTGGAGACCATGGCTCAGCAGGGAAAAGGTACCTGAGTCTAAGTCTAACCATCTTGGTTTGATCCCCAGGAGAGAGAATTGACTCTTGCCCTCTGACCTCCTTCCTCCACAGGGGCATGTGTACCCCTCCCCGACACAAATCAGAAATTTAAAATGTAATAAACACCAGAGAAGGTGGCACGTATATGGGAGAGGTGACATGTGAAAAGAGACGCTGAGGAACGGGATGGGGGAGGGGATCTCTGATGATGGCGTCGGGGGAGAAGAGCGTTGGAGCGAGCCAGCAGCTCATGCAGACAGGTCCTGTGGTCTCGGAGCAACAGCTGGGAAGTGTGCGTGACCAGAATGGAGGGTTAAGAATCAGGTCAAGAAGAAGTGAACTGGGCCCAAATCATGGGCTTTTGGAATCCCGTGGAGGCTTTCAGTAGGAAAGGAAGCCAGACTAGGAAGGAGACGGCCTGGGGGATTCAGAGCCAAAGGGTCACATAAGCTGCCGGGAGGTGTCCTGGTTCCTTCCATGCCGTACGCTGAGAACAGACTCCACCAGCGGTTCGGGCGTTCCACCCAGACTGGTGGACTGTGGGTGGGTGGGTGGGGGTTGGTATTTAGCAATTACTGTGAACAGGGTTTGGACCGTGTCTGTCGGAGGATTGAAAGCAAACCGACCGAGTCTGCCGTTCCTTGGCTTGCATGTGTGACGTGTTTGGGTAGCACCAGCTGCAAATGGGACCCAGCTACTTAAAGTTTGGGGTTACCGCCATCACCGCCCCCCCTCTCAGGCAGGTTCTCCTTGTGGTGACAAAGTGGCTGCGGGCAGCCCTACACTTGCATCCTAGCCCCTTAGCTCCACACAGGAAGAGCACACTTGACTCCCACGGAGGTGTGGGACGTCCTTCCCACCTGCCAGGCGTGACCCTTTCTCTGTTTGACGCTTCAGGAAGACATGGCCCTGGTTGGTCAGTTCAGGGAGTGAGATCCGTCCTTCCCGAGAACCACGGAGCAGGGAGGGATGAACTCCACTCCGTGAAAGGCGGAGAACTGGGACTGGGACGTTATTACTGGAGGTTGTGGTGTACATGGCTAGATGAAACAATGCCTTCTAACCTGTGTCTAGAAGTGTCAGTCCGGGATACTAGCCATTCCAGACAATTTTGAGCTGTTTGATGTGGGAGCTGAGAACCCAGCTTGATCCTCTTCAAGAATAAGAATAGCCAGCACTTTTTTTTTTTTAATAGACAGGGTCTCTTTGTGTAGCCTTGCCTGTCCTGGGCTCACTCTGTAGACCAGGCTGACCTCGAACTCACAGAGATCCACCTGCCTCTGCCTCCCAAGTGTTAGGATTAAAGACATGTACGCCACCGCCACCCGGCCATAAATCACATTTTAAACCACCACTTAATGCTTCGTGGGGTTGGGTCATAGTGTTGCCTCTTCTAGGCTGAGCTGTAATCTCAGTGCAGCTGGGTAAAGAATACATTATAGGTGCTTGTAGCAGCCATAGACGTCTCAAGAAGGGACAGGCAACACCCGTGGGTTTATGCCATAGCCTTCTGTCTGCTTCAGCTCAGAGTGGCCAGGCATGATCTGGCCTCCTTTGTTGGAGATGACAAGTGGACAGAAAACCAGAGCACAGTGGGTAGGTCTTGATTCTGTCCCCCGTGTCATCACTTTGTGACTTGGGCAACCCGCATGACCCTATGAAACCCAGAGGCTCCTGGGAGAATTAAACAAAGGTTCAAGTACACTTCAGCAGGCCTGATGATGGGGGCAGGGAGGATGCTGCCAAAGCCGACTTTCAGGTAAAGAGCAGATAGTCTAAGCGCACCTAGATGTACGCACCGGGTATACTTATGCTAAGAATGCTGTGTGGTGGTGTTCTCTGGAAACATCATAAAGCAGCCTGCAAATGGCACAGTGAACCCCAACATCATGTGGAATAAATAAGCACTAACAAAAACAGGTGCATCTGAAATCCAGGGTCAACCGCATCAGTCTACCCATCTCTGTCTCTGGACAGAGCTCAGAGCTTTGAACGTGGTGTAATAGCTTTCTAACGGTGAACGGCCGTCGTGAAAAGGCATCGAGGAATCTGCGCATGGTTGCAGCTGCTGCAAACACGTGTGCACACATGATGAACACATGCTGTAAAACAGAGGACCTTTGAGCACACTGTGCCAAGGGAAAGAAGACAGACTTGACAGAACAGATAAGTGACTCCGTTTACATCACATCCGTCCAGCGTCAAAGTCACAGGGCAGAGAAAAGAGGCTGGTGGCTGCCCTGAGTGGGGAGAATGTTACTTTGTGTCAGTGTGGAGATCCTAGGGGGGAGGGAGGTGGCTGGTGCACTCAATGGTGTTGCTCTGTGTGCTTACAAGGATGGATTTTATGGTGCGCATATTTCACTGCAGTAAACAAATAGGGAGAGGAAGTGGGAGGAACTGCTTCCTGGGCACTGGTTTTACCCCCGGTGTGTGGTGGCTGCCTTGCTCTGATGTTTACTTGGTGTCTGGGAAACCAATGTGGTCCTCTGTTCCCTTTTAAATAATGCTAAAATCACTAGCCATCAGGATCAGTGTTACTGGGTGCTGAACCAAGTCAGGGAGCAGGTTAAACGCTTCCTTCCCATCGGTGATGCTAGTTTTATGCACACAGCCAGCCCTGGAGGTAGAATACACCTGACACATGACTAAAAGGAGGAGCCACAGAGAAGTCAAGTCATTCTCACAACGACACACAGCTAGTCATGGTGGAGGCAGGACCTCAGGATATAAGGAGACAGGCTTTGTGTTCTGCCCCACCCCCACCCCAAGATGCGTCCCAAAGGTGATCTAGCCTAGATAGCTGCAGATTTTTTATTTTATTTTATTTTATTTTTGAGACAATATTTTGTTAGGTAGCCCAGGTTGACCTCAAACCACATGCATTTTCTCTAGTGTTTCTTAGAGGGTGTGTGGGAGGGTGAAGGTCGCTGGTCTGTTGCTTCCAAGAGCGGCCGTCTGTGGCTGTTTCTGCTGTGGCTGTAGGTAAATGTAACCAGAAGGATGGTTCATTAGGGGAGATTCTGGGGTTCCCGGAGTTCTTGCAGTGACACAGAGAGGCCCTGGCTGGGTCCCTCCATCGCCACCAGCCATTATCTTACCCAAAGTGGCTAAGCACAGTGCAAATCCAATTTGCTATTTGCCTCCAAAGCTGTAGCTTCCAGAACCCTAATTGATAGATGCTTATCGGGCATCGGGTACTCTGAGTGTTGTCTGCAGGGGCAGCTTTGAGCATCACGGCAGGGCTCCCTTGTCCCTGTTGGCAAGCGACAGGGCATCTGTGTGTGTGGCAGAGAGAACAGGGAGTGCTGGCGGAGGCTTTGCTTAGGACAGAAGCTCAGGTTCAGAGCGGGAGAGGGCCCTTGCGTCTCTTCTTTCTACATCGTTTGATGCCACATCCAAAGGAAGCCACTGCTTGATGTCCTGGGCAGCACATGCATGTACATACACAGATATAGACAGACAGACACACATAACACACAGACACAGACAGACATATAGACAGATATACACATATGCACACACAGACATACATACACACATGAACACGTGCACACACACATATATTAACACATAGAAACAGACTGATACACACAAAGGTAGAGAAACACACATACACACACACACTTACATTCTCTCTGTCTCATTCTGAGTGATGATCTTACTTTTTGCTTATTAGCTGTGTGTCTTGGGTCCAACTATGATATTGGTTCTCCATCTTGGAGAATGAAGGCCCCTTGGGACCGGCCGCTTGGGTAGGATGTGATGAGAGGGTCCAAGTAAAAAGCTGAGCTCAGGTGGATCTGGGCCCTGGGGTCCTCTTCAAACTATGGTACCAGCCACCGGCTTCGAACCCCTACCCAGATCTACCCAATGGATAGGACATTCTTCACAGTTGAGTAGAGAGTGGGGTCTGACTTTCACACGAACTCTGATGCCCCATGTTTGACCACGTCCCCTGGAGGGGAGACGGTGGCACTCAGAGGAAGGATAGCAGGCTACCAAGAAGAGACTTGATACCCTATGAGCATATACAGGGGGAAGAGGTCACCCTCAGTCACAGTCATAGGGGAAGGGAGTAAAGGGAAAATGGGAGGGGGGAGGAATGGGAGGATACAAGGGATGGGATAACAATTGAGATGTAATAAGAATAAATTAATTTTAAAAAGCTGAGCTCTGCCAGAAATAACAGCCATTGCTGCTGTCGCTGTTGGAATGTGCGGCATGCCAGATACATTAACTAAAAGCTGTGGGCATGAGGGGCTTGCAGAGGTGGCTCAGTGGTTCAGAGCCCTGGCTGCTCTTGCCTAGGACCTGGGTTCGATTCCCAGTACCCACACGCTGCCTCACACAAGTCCCTGTAACTGTAGTTCTGGGAACCCAGTGCTTTCCTCTGGCTTCTCTTGGTACTGCATGTGTGTGGTGCACAGACACCTGTGAGTAAAGCATCCAGATACAGAACAAAACGATAAAAAAAAAAAAAAAAAAAAACTTAGCATGACCTGTCTTCCTCTTAAAGAGTTGTAACCATAGGAGATAATTTTTAGTACTTTTTTTATTAACTAAGTTTACCCTGTGACAATTTCAAACATGTACGTCAGGCGTTCTGATTGCCCTCAGCTGTCTCTCTCACTTCCCTCCCTCTCTCCTTCCATGCCCTTTCCTTTCTTTTTCGTACTAATCTCCTTTCCACATCTCTGTCCTTTCTTTGTTTCTGTCCCTCTGGGTCCATCCAAGGATGTCTGTGTGGCTGTGAGATTAGAACTGGTCCAGCGGAGCCTGGTGGACTTGTGAACCAGTGGCTGTTACTTCAGCAGTAAGGGGCGGGTCCCAGGGGCCCCTCTCCCATCCCTGGCTGCTGTGAGGGCCGTGCAAGCAACCTTAGTCGCCTGGAGTTTCATGGTTGGTTGTGTTCTGTCCAAAGGGTGGAGTCCGTCAGCCTGTCTCCCAGTCTTCTGGCTCTTACATCCTTTCAGGCTGCTCAGTGCTCCCTAAGCCTTGGAGGGCGTAGCGTATTAGATGACTTGGCTAGTGCTGAGCCCCCGTCCATCACTTATTTATTCTCTGCATCTCGGGCAGCTGTGAGTCTGTACTCACCACTGGTTGGCTGCAGAAGAGAGGTTTTTCTGACTAGGGTTGTCAGTAGCTTTTGTCATGCTGGCTGCACGGAGCCAATGAGGAGGTGTGTGTGTGTGTGTGTGTGTGTGTGTGTGTGTGTGTGTGTGTGTGTGTGTTGTGTCTCCTGAGGGGCTGAAGGGAAAAACCAACTTAACATATAAACATTTTAATTGCTACTTTTATGTGTCTGTGTATTTTTCCTGCTTTTGTGTCTGTGCACCATGTGTGTGCCTGGTGCCTGAGGAAGCCAGAGGAGGGAATTGGCGTCCCTGAAACGGAAGTTACAGGTAGTTGCGAGCTACTTCGTGGGCCCAGAGTTTGAACCAGGTCCTCTGGAAGAGCAGCCAGTGCTTTGAACTGAGGGGCCACCTCTCCAGGCTCGGTTTTTTGTTTTGTTTTGTTTTGTTTTTGTGTGTGTGTGTGTTTTGTTTTTTTTCTTTTAAAAATCGGACTCACAGCCTTATCTTAAAGCAAGCAAGCAAACAAACAAACCATTGCCACCACACTCAGCAGGCAACTGCAAATATCACAGTGATCTGAAGGCAGCTTCAAGGATCCAGTGTCAGCTTCCTACAAGCCTCCATCCCAGTGCTGGGCACGCTTGTTCTTTGGGTGTTTTTTTGTTTTCTTTTTAACTTATTTTTATGTACATTGGTGTTCTGTCTGCATGCATGTCTGTGTGAGGGTGTTGGATCCTGGAGTTACAGACAATTGTAAGCCCCCAGGTGGGTTCTGAGAATTGAACCTGGGCCCTCTGGAAGAGCAGTCAGTGCTCTTAACTGCTGAGCCATCTCTCCAGCCCCTGGGTGCTTCTTAATATATTATATTGTATTCAGTCACTAACACTGAGCTCCCCAACTCATGCCCAATGCTTGTCCATACAGAAAGTGCCTCTAGCACAGTGACTCAGTCTGTGGGGCTCAGCCCCATTGTGGGTAGAACAACCCTTTCAAAAGGGTTGCAGATCAGCTCTCCTGCATATCAGTTATTTATATTATGGTTCATAACAATAGCAACATTACAGTTATGAAATAGCAACGAAGTAACGCTGGGGTTCAGGGGGTCACCACAACCTGAGGGACTGTATTAAAGGGCAGCAGTGTTAGGAAGGTTGAGAGCCACGGCTCTGGCGCATGTGCTCTCTCTGTTCCACACGTGACCCTTTTTTACACTTAGATAAATGGGATAGTATTTCTGCCTTAGCTTGGAGACTGTGTGGCCAAGAGAGATGGCTCCACAGGTAAAGGTGCTTTCTGCCAAGGCTGTGGATTCAAGCACCAGAATCCATATGGTAGGTGAGAATTAACTCCCATAGGTTGTCCTCAGATGTCCACACGTACACTGAGGGTTCACAGCTGCGTGCCTGTAAAAAAAAAATGTGTGTGTGTATACATATATACACACTTGATATATATACACACACGTATATACACTTGATATATACATACATGTATATACACTTGATATATATATATGTGTGTATATATATATATACATACACACATATATATATACATACACACACACATATATATATATATATATATATCAAACAAACCAACAGTGACTACTGTATGCAAGGGGTACAGTAAAGAGACTGCTGACATGACCGTTCCATTAGTAGGAGAAGGTTTTTTATTGTGAATAAGGGAGAAAATATCCAGAGGCATCTGGAAACATCCAGAGCAGAGACCAAGAGAAACAGAAGGACATATCCAGGGCTCAGGAAGAGGGAGAGGGTAGTGGAGATAATGAAACAGCAAAGAGATAGAAAATAGAGCAAGAAGACAGACAGACAGACAGACAGACATCATGTGGGTTATAAGTTGGATGAGTAACTGTGGGGAGGTTGGGGCCAGGAGCTAGCCTGGACTCTGAAATGTGTGAAAGGTACCTGTAATACTGAGGCAGCCCAGAGGCCGGCACAGGCTTTAGTACGTGCACTGTGGCAGATTCTGCCAGAGCTAAGGGAAATGACTCCTTTTGGCAGACAGGACCCAGTTTCCCAAGTTTCTGAGGAATGCTGGCTTTTCTCTAGCTGCCAGAAACCCTCCCGTGCTCAAGGTTGAATTCCTGTGGACTGCCTGAGACCCAACAGCTACAGTAAAAGGCACAAAGCCAAGCCAGCCAAGTGCCGCCACACTTGACCGTGGCTGGTGACATGGACTGTGGACGAGTCACATGCTCAAGTGTCCTCAGATGACTGTGGGAATCTGGAAGCTCATATGTATTGATTTTGAGGTTATGAATGAATCTCAGTGTGTGGACAAGACTACAAACAGTGATGGTGACTCATGAGGCTGTGGAGGTTTTCTTTCCTCTGCACGTCCCTTTCTCACTGAGGTGTATGCCCCCAAGGGGTGTGGCCCTGCCTGTGTACCTTTGATGATGATGATGATGATGATGATGATGATGGTAACATGGTCTCACTGCATGGTCCTGGAAGGTCTGGAACTCACTATGTAGATCAGTCTGGCCACAAACCCACAGAGATCCTCCTGCCTCTTGTCTCCTGAGGGCTTGTTTGTTTGAGATGGGTCTAGCATGAGGTCCAGGCTAGCCTTGAACTCACCATCCTCAGTGTTGGGATGATGGGTGTGTCTCACCATCCCTAGCTTGTGCCCTTAGGGCTCTGGATACTTGTTTTCACGATGCTTTATATGTGTTTCTGTTTTCTTTCTATCTGTAGTTAGTTGCCTGTTAGTGCAGCTTAGAGCTGTCGTGGGCATCGGGAGATCAGGTAAAGCTTTGAATTCCAGGCCTCCAGGGCTAGCAGGCATAAAATTGTTCAGATGCTTCAAACTCAACTGCTGTTCCCCTTGGATCCTCTTTAAGGAATTAATAAATGGCGTTTTCTTGTACCTAAAGGTGATTGACACACAGCTTTCCAGCTCCGGAGACTTGGGCTCAGGGTTATTTCATGAGGCTGCCCTCAGAGCTGACCCTGAGCACTGAACTTCAATAGCTTGGGGGAGACTTTCCCAGAAAACTCTCCAGAGTAGTTCAAGGCTGGTAGGGTTTTGTAGGGTGTTGCTAATTTGAGCCTCAGCTGGGTTTGCCCTGTCTTGAGATAGGTGGGAATGTTTCTGGGTGTGATTAACAGCCTAAATATACCACCGTCAACACGCCTGCAGAGAGCCAACCTTCCCGAGAGCTTGGGGAAGGCGCCCTGGCTCCGCCTGGAACACTCCTTCCATTAGCATCTTCAGATTCAGGGAAATAAAACTACAGCTTCCGCAAATAGCTGACACACAAACACAAATGCACGTTCACTACCTACCCCCGAGGGATTGCTTTTATGAAGGGGGGGGGCTTGGAAGTTCCAAATTGCCTCATTAGTTAGTTCTGCACAAGGGTGGGCCTGCTGGAACTTCATCTTCTTGGAAAGGGCCATCTTCATTAGGCGAGCCTGAGGCAAGGCAACACAGTCTGATTGCACTCACTTACTGAGCTTGCATCACTGAGAGCTTTATATCGATCAGGCAGGAGTGTCAATATCTCCCTTTCCTGGGTCGGGAAGCTGAGGCTCAGAAGAGGGAGATCAGCTTCCTAGGACCACACAGCCTGCATGTGGCAGAGTCTTGGTCTGCAGGACTTCAAAGCCTGTGCCCTAACTGCCATGTTGCCTGGCGTCTCTAAATCCTCTTTTTATAATGTGACCTTGCTCTGCGACCTCGGAGGTGATTTTATTAAATTTGCATATCATTTTCTAGACATTTATTATATGAACATACATGGTGGAGTTGGCATCTACGGGAGTAGAGATATCAACAAATAGCAGCCCGTGTTTGCACGGAATTGATCATGACTGACACCGCCCTGAGTGTTCGCTCCCCCCCTCCCCGCCCCCTCTGTGTGTGTGTGTGTGTGTGTGTGTGTGTGTGTGTGTAAAAGCCACAGGCCATCTTCAATTGCTGTTTTTCAGGCATCTCCCACATTATTGTTTTCTTTTGCTCCTTCCTTCCTTCTTTTTTTCATTTTTCGAGACAGGGTTTCTTTGTGTAGCCCTGGCTGTCCTGGATTTACTTTGTAGACCAGGTTGGCTTTGAACTCACAGAGATGCAGAGATCTACCTGCCTCTGCCTCCCGCCGAGTGGTGGGATTACAGGGCTATGCCACTTCCATGTTATTTTTTGAGACAAGGTTTCTCTCTGGCCTGGAGCTTATCGACTAAGCTAAGCTGGTGGCCCAGCAAGCCCCAGGGATCTGCCTGCCTCTGCCTCCCCAGTGCTGGGATCCATGGGTTCTGGGGATTGAACTCAGGTCCTCATGTTTACAAGGCAAGCACTTCATCAACAGAGCTATCTCCACAACCCTGTCCCGAGTTCTTTACATACACCAACCTGAGGAACCGTTGTAATAACCCTTTGAGGCTGGTCTTTTCAATATCCTCCTTTTACACAATAGACATCGGGGGCCCAGAGAGGTGAAATAAGAAAGAAACATCACACAGGATGGAAGTGAAGGCTGGATTTACATAGACATGCAGGTGCTGTCTGTCTGAGCCGTCGCACTAAACTGCGTCTGTGTCTGAAAGATACAAAACAAAACATATTGTTGGGAATGAGAGCAGTGTATGGTTGATTGTGACTGACAGTTGGGACTCAGTTGCCTGGCAGGTCCCAGGGCCATGCGTCACTTTAATGGATGTATTGTCTGTCTGTCTGTTTTTTTCTCTTTTCTCTTTTGCATATATACCTGGGTGTGGGGGGCGGGGCAGGGAAGAGAGAGAGAGAGAGAGAGAGAGAGAGAGAGAGAGAGGGAGGGAGGGAGAGAGAGGGAGGGAGGGAGAGAGAGGAGAGACACTCAAGGTTGGTTGATGGGGTTGACTTCCAGTGTGTTCCTCAGTCACTTTCTCTGAACCTGGGGCTCAGCGCCTCAGGTAGTCTGGCTGGCTACCCAGGCCTTTCATTTCTACTTCACCGCCGGCTTTCTCATGGCAGCTGGGATTCTAAATTCTGCTCGTGAGGCTTGCAAGGCCATCTCCCCAGCTCGGATGAAGTTAATGAACCGTGAGTTAGTTAGCTCACGTTAGGGAGCACCAGCAGCTTCTGTAGTAGGACAGTCTCAGCCTCTGTACTCACTTGCCCGCCACAGGCTGCTCAGGGTCTGTCTAGCTATTTGCCGTTCCAAGCCGTGCTGTCTGGAGTGGCTGGGCGGGCGCTGTCAGTGATTAATATTCCGGCTTATTGTGTTCAGAACCGTGGATGCTCCACGCCCAGCTCCTGTTTTCCCGCTCCGCTGCTCCCCGTCTCATGAAGGCAGCTAAGAGCTATAGAAGATGCAAAAATGCCGCTTAGTAATCTTCTGATTTGGGCATCATGGGAAATCTGGATCATTTCTTTCTTGGCTTGGATCTGTGCAGCCTCGGGGATGATGCTGAGGCAGCAAGCCACCCGAGAGCACAGGGTCGACATCAGGCGTGGTTTTAAAAAGACCGGGAAAAATGGAGAGGCTAGCAGGAGATAACAGAGGACGGCAGGGCCGGGTCTGTGGCTGGGGTCTAAAGAGCTTGGCTGTAGGGTGGTGGTTAGGGCGGTACAGGCATCGGGGAGCATTGGGAGATGGGAAAGTTCATGGGCAGGAGTCAGGGCAGATGTTAGGTTTAGAATCGCAAATAGGCCCAGTGTGTGTGTGTGTGTGTGTGTGTGTGTGTGTGTGTGTGTGTGTGACAGTGTGCATAAGGCATTGGCTGATTGCTATTTACTGAGTGGACAGCTGTCACCATCACCAGGGTGGCTTTGACCAGTTGCAGGAGCCTGATTTGGCCTGCTGACCTCCCTCAGGCACAGTGGGGTGGGGATGGTCACTGGACCCTCACTGGACAGTCCTCCCCCTGCACCTCCCAGCCTTGAGTATGTAATTCCATCCTAGGGAGCTGGAGTATTAACTGTGGGAGCTTAACTGAAGGGGGACTGCACCTATGCCGCTGGGGTGCACATCTATGCTGGGGTGTGGCTGCTTTGGGGGTCCCTCTTGCTCTGTAAGTGAGCCCTCCAAAACCTCATTGGTTCCCCAAGTTTCCCTCTCATGGACTCTTACTTGGGGGCTGAATAGGGAGTAGTGGACCACTGTTTCCATCTTCCCAGGGAAGAAGCTCGCCGTGCCTGAAAATACACGCGGTGTCCCTGACAGCAGCTCTCCCAGTCATTGCACTGCTATCTGGGATCCCTCTTTCCCCCACTGTATGGGCTCTAAGCTCCTTCTTTTCATCGGAAAGCTATCCACAGCGCAGCAGTGGAGTTGCTCCTACTGGGGTGAGACAAGAAAGGTCCCACTGTGTGGAGGAGGCACCAGGCCTGAGGCTGGAAGCAGCCGCTCTGGAGTTCCAGCCAGAGTTTCAGGCTCTACACAATTCCTCCTCATTTTCAAAGCCCAGACAATTAAGGTGACATGAAAAGAGATTTGACCCGGGAGCTATCTGTGTTGGTCATCTGCTGCTGAGGTGAGAGTGAGCGCAGAGAGGCCACGACGCACAGTGTGGCTTCAGAGTCTGGGCTGCCAGGCAGCATCTACAGCTGGGACATCGCTCCTGGGTCGCACGTGGGGGCTTCTTAATCCTTGTCACTTTATTAGTAAAGGATGTGACTCTCAGATACATCCTACAGTGTTGTTATTTTTTCTTACATTACTTAGACACCAGCGCAAGGTAACATGATTGTGTTGCATTATTTTATTTAACTGTTTGTGCGTGCACGTGGCTTGTGTGCGGAGGTCAGAGGACAGCGGGGAGGGAACGGTC
Source organism: Acomys minous (assembly GCF_964271855.1). Lineage (NCBI taxonomy): Eukaryota > Metazoa > Chordata > Mammalia > Rodentia > Muridae > Acomys > Acomys minous. The sequence goes on along the minus strand of NC_140498.1, from coordinate 91,283,041 downwards.
CTCTCCTACCACGTGAGTCCCAAGGACTGAACTCTGCTTCTCAGCCTCTGTACCCTACAGTAGGTATAACAGCTGGCCACAGTGAAGGACATTTCACCCCCAGGTATTCACAGAGCCCAGGTTAAAACTCTTGTGTCCACACAAAGGCGTAACATCTGATATGTTCACTCAGATGCCCAACTGAGGTGGAGGCCAAACCAACGCTCCCAAACCGAATAACAGGCAATTTTGCAAAACCAGGTCATGTCATCGCCTGACATCGGTGATGCAGATATTTTGCTGAGAATAAACTGTTCATTAAAATTCATTGTTCCCAACCTGCCTTTGTGTGGGTCATTTGGTCCCTGGTGGGCCTGAGGCCTGTGCATTTGGTGGCTTAGTTTTTCTGAAGTGTGAGGAGGAATGGGTTGTAGAGTGACTATATTTGGCCTTCACTCAGGGGATGGGGCGTGATCCTGTGCATTGAATCTGCTGAAGTTCGAGTCTCATTAGCTTGTGATAATTAAAGTGGCACAGTTCAGTGCCAACTGTGCTACAGGTTAGAGCTGCCGGAGAGCCCTAGGCTGCACTGGCTTTCAACATGGGTGTCTGGGTCACCCAGTGGGTGTGTGGCCTGGGTTCCATTCTGAAAACTTACATTTAAAATAAAAACTTGAAACTTTATTTTAAAACACTCCTGGGCTGAGGAGATGGCTCAGTGGTTAAAGGCACTGGCTGCTCTTCCAAAGGACCCAGGTTGAATTCCCAGCACCCACTTGGCAGCTCAGGTTTCATGGGACTTGACACCCTTACACAGACATATATGGAGGCAGAACACCTATGTACATTAAATAAATAAGTAGATAGTTAGATGGACTTTATTTTTTTATATTTATTTATTTATTTTTGGTTTTTCGAGACAGAGTTTCTCTCTGTAGCCTTGGCTGTCCTGGACTCGCTTTGTAGACCAGGCTGGCCTCGAACTCACAGTGATCTGCCTGCCTCTGCCTACCGAGTGCTGGGATTAAAGGCGTGCGCCACCACGCCCGGCCTAGACTTTATTTTTAAAAGCACAAAAATCTGTCATTCACAGGAAAATGGATGGAATTGGGTATCATTGTATTAGGAGAAATAGGAAATTAGGAGGAGGGGGGAGTGGAGAAAAAGAGACAGAGAGAAATAGGTAGAGATAGACATGATGTGAAAATAAAGAGGGATCTTTGGGAGATGAAGGGAAGGGGTGAAGTGGGGAGGAAAGGAGGGAAGGGGTGAAGTGGGGAGGAAAGAAGGGAAGGGGTGAAGTGGGGAGGAAAGAAGGGAAGGGGTGAAGTAGGGAGGAAAGAAGGGAAGGGGTGAAGTGGGGAGGAAAGAAGGGAAGGGTGAAGTGGGGAGGAAAGAAGGGAAGGGGTGAAGTGGGGAGGAAAGAAGGGAAGGGGTGAAGTGGGGAGGAAAGGAGGGAAGGGGTGAAGTGGGGAGGAAAGGAGGGAAGGGGTGAAGTGGGGAGGAAAGAAGGGAAGAGGTGAAGTGGGGAGGAAAGAAGGGAAGAGGTGAAGTGGGGAGGAAAGAGTGATTGTGCTAAAAGTATAGCATATACTACAACAAAAATGTCACTGTGAAACAGCACTTTGAATAAAAAACACACTAGAAAAATGGGTTTGGTTGGTGAAGTTGGGGTTATGAGCCAGTGGAAGAGCATTGATGGAGCATGCGTGATGGAGCATGCGTGATGGAGCATGCGTGATGGAGCATGCGTGAGGTCTTAGGTTCTACCCCAGCACTACCGTCTCCCAACCCCAAAAATGCACTGCTAAGTGAAGGCTACCCTGTAATCCTGGCACGTAGAAAGCTGAGGCAGTAGGATTCCTGTGTGTTCAGGGTCAGTCTGAGCTACACAGTGAAACTCTGTCTCAAAGTAAGAAGTTTTTCTTTTGCTTTTAAGATAGAGTATCACCCTGTAGCCTTGGAAGGCATGGAACTCACTCACAGAGATCTGTCTGCCTCTGTTTCCTGAGTGCTGGGAGGAAAGGTATGTGCATCCTGGCTCAAGAGGTTTTTTTATTTTATTTTATTTTATTTTAAACTTCACCAGACCTGACTAAACTGGCACCCTGCTCTTGGACTTGTCTCTTCCAGAACCATTAGAAAGTTATTTCTGTTGTTTATAAGTTGCCTGGTCAATAATGACTTATCATAGCAATGAAATGAAAGCGAAAGGGTTAGTGGGCTTATTAAAACTCTGTGTGTGTGTGTGTGTGTGTGTGTGTGTGTTGTGCATGAGTATATGTGTGTATATATGTATATATATATATATATATATATATGCATGTGACCATGTGTGTGGTGTGCATGAGTGTATACATATGTGCAGGTGAACGTGTGTGTGTGTGTGTGTGTGTGTGTGTGTGTGTGTGTGTGGTGTGGATGAGTGTAAACATGTGCAGGTGAACATATGTGAGTGAGTGAGTGTGTGCGTGAGTGCATAATGTGTGCAGGTGAATGTGTGTGTGTGTGAGTGAGTGGGTGTGAATGTGTGTGCATGTGTAGGTCAAAGGCTGATGGCCAGTCTTCCCTGATTGCTCTCCTCCTTATTCTTTGAGGCAGAGTCTCTCCGTTGAATCTGGATCTTGCCAAGGTGACTAGTCTAGCTTGCCATCGTGCTGTGGGGTTTCCCGTCTCTGTCTTCTGAGCACTGGTATTGCCACAGCCATCTGGCATTTACAGGGGTTCTGAAGCCCTAGACTCTGGTCCTCATGGTTGCTTCTTGTGCCACAAATACTTTAACCACTGAGCTCTCTCTCAGCCCTTGGTTGGATCTTGAATCCTGATTTTCGGTGTGGCAAAAAAAGTCTACTGTGGGTATATGTTACTGGTACAGTAGTGACTTTGGGTGACTTGTACCCTAGCTACTATTGAGTGTTGCTGACTTTCACTGTATTGCTGAGACCCTTGGGTTCCTCCACATGTCCCAATTGGTCTTGTCTATCTCTATCCCTACCCCATGTCATAGCCCCAGTTCTCACAGCGTGAACACATCTCACACATATAGAAGTTTATTGCTTTTTACTCTCATTAGATTATTGGCTCTAGGGGCTGGAGAGATGGTTCAGTGTTTGGTGTGTTGTTGTCCCTATAGAGGACTCCAGTATCGCTCCCAGCACCCATGTTGAGCAGCAATCTTAGTCCCCTTAGCTCCAGCTTCACATCTAGTGCCCTCTTCTGGCCTCACAGGCACCTGCACTCATGTGCACACACCCACACAGAAACACACATGTATACACCAACCAGCCCAAGAGACAGACATGGGTGGAGAGGGGAATAAATCAGAGAGCTTACTAGGGATCATGCCAGCAAGTGCTGGCTGCATCTGAACTGAACTTGTTGGGCTTCTGTTTGGGACAATGACTCCTTTGCAAAGTGCAGGAGTCAAACAAATCACAGCCTGGCAGGCGGATCATCTGTAAAACCAGTGGGGTTTATTATTCAGCAGTGACTAAGTTTCTGAGTCTTCCAGGAATTCCAGAATCCTCCCAGCTCTGTTTTTATTCGAGGCTATACCAAGCACCCTAGGAGAAAAGGCACAATGGAAACTGACTGCAGACTGATTAGGAGAGGGGTGGGGCTGGGGCTGGGGCTGGGGGAGTCTGGTGTAATATTCTTGGCATTGGTCCTCCTAAGGGCAGCACGGTCCCAGAATGTTGTCCTTCCCTGTGTCCAGTGGAGATGACTGCTAGGCGGGCTGTACCATGTCACCTGGGCTGGAAGCGGGTGGAATGCTGGAGCCCACTGCTTCAGAATGAGGGAAGGGCAGGAAAGAAAAGTCTGGGACGAGGTCCAGATGGGGGAAGCCCAGGTCCAGGCTGCAGAGTCACTCAGAGGGGAGAAGATGCGTATATCAGTCCTGTACAGTGACTGTATCAAAGCATCTCGACTCGGGCCCCAGAGGTACAAAAAGTCTGTAAATCAAGGTTTCAGCAGGACCATGACCCCTCTGAAAGCTCCAGAGGACACTCCTGCCTCTGCTAGCATATGGCGGCCTTAGAGTGTCTTGGCTCAGAGCAGGGCTGCTCTCAGCTCGGCCCATCATCTTCTCTGTCTCTACCTTGCGTCCTATTTCCGCATCTTACAAGGATGTTCTCATTGGATTTGGGGACCAGCCTGATATAGTGGGATCCCTCTCAATTCTCACTGTCATTGTACCCTCAGAAGATGCTATTTCTAAGGAAGGTCACATTCCAGAGTGGATTTGGGGGAACGTTTATTCAGTCTGCTACACAGACAGCTTGAGATCCTAGAGGGGCAGATGCCTGATATGTGGAAGTGATGGACAAGGCAAGGAATGATGCCTTCTCCACGCCCCTGGCCAAGCTCTCTGTGTCCTGGACAGGGACAGACATTTTTCTAAGCTTCCTTCCCTGCGATGACACAGGAACCACATACTGCTCAAAAGAAATCAGGTCCCAGAGTCCTGGTCCAGAAATGAACTGCAAATCCCAGGACGCTGCCGCTGCTCTGGGGCCTCCTGGGCTGCTCTGGGGCCTCCTGGGAATGGAGTGCTCTGCCTGTGAAGCAGGACGGGGGAGGGGACACAGATGTCAGAGCCTCCCTGTCTTTAATTGCCCAGGTAGCCCCCGCCCCCACCCCAGGCCTGTGGGAGATTCTCAGCAAAAGGTTAAAATACAACCTCCTAGGGCAGCAGTCAGAGGCGGTGATTCTCCCTAAAGCATTAAGTATAGTTCTCTCTTCTTTTTATTTTATTTATTTATTTATTTATTTATATATATATTTATTTATTTATTTTTAGTTCTCTCTTCTTTGAAGTGTGTGTTCCCTCTGTTTCATATTTTTGAGTCTCTGACTCCTTTTTGAACATTTGGGGCAAGACATAAAGTGTTAAGCAGTGCAAAAATAGCATCCCATAATCCCAACACCCAAAAGCATTTATTTATGGGAACACTTTTGGTTTCTCCCCTTCCCCTTATTTATTTACTTCTTTATTTATTTTTGTGGGTCAGTGTATGCGTGTAGGGTCTGGAGTTCGTGTGGAGGTCAGAGGACAATTTAAAGAAGTCAGTTCCCTCCTTCCATCATGTGGGGCTTGGGGATTGAACTTGTATCATCAGGCTTGGTGGCATGCACCTTTGCTCACTAAGCGACCTCTCGGACCCTTTCGTCTTATGTACCGACATCATCTGAACAGAATGGTCCGCATCTTGTTTAACCTCTATCACTAAGATGTTATCTGTGGGCACCCTCCCATGCAACAGAACACAGAACTTACTCCTTCTCTCAGACCTACTCTTGTTTTTTTAGCAAGGAAAAGAAGCTGCAGCAGTTACCAAGCTCAGACTTCCAAGTAACCCATCGTCCCCAAGTGACGTAGCCTTTTCCTAACTTTGGCTGCTTTTGATGACAGCTAAAGAAAGTTGAGCAGAAGAGAGGCCTTTGGGATGGGGTTTGGAAGGATGCATAAAAGTTTATCATGCATGATGGTTTAGAAGCACTTGGGGTCAGTGAGCTGGCCCAGAAAATAAAGGTGCTTGCAGCCAGTCCTGACAACGTAAGTTCAGTCCCTGGGACTGGCACGGTGGAAGGCGGGACTGTCTGGTAGGGGACTACAATCATGACTGGGTGGGGAGGTGCTGAACTGCCATCCTTCTGAGGTGTATCTCTACGCTTGCAAGTTGGTCAGACTGAAACGGAACACAGCTCTCACTGCCTGACGGCCTCATGGCCTCAAAAGCCCAGAGGTTTCCGCAGTGCACTGTGGGTGTTCGGATGTGATCTGCCTGGCATGTGTGCCTCTTTTTTGTAATAGACCATTTGTTGAAGCAATGGTACTTGATGCCCTATGTTAGCATAATCTACTTATTTATGTTTGAGGTGGGTCTTACTCTGTAGCCCAGATTGGCTTCGAGTGAGTGGTCCTCCTGCCTCAGCCTGTGGCTGATACTGAAGTATCTTTTACAGCAGCTGCTGAAAGGACTTAGTAGGTAAAGGGACTTCCCACCAAGCCTGACCACCTGAGTTTGATCCTTGGGACCCACAGGCTAAAAGGGAAGAACTGATTCCTGCAAGTTGTCCTCTGACCTGCAAAAGTCCACTGTGGTACCCGGTCTTTCCAGTTCCAAATAATTGTGATAATAGCAAAAAAAAAAAAAAATAAATAAAATAAAAAATAAAAAAAAATAAAAAAAATCTTGTAGCTCTATGGCGGATTTGAAAACATACCTGATCAACTACTGGCTTCTTGTCATAGAGATGGGTAGAGTGTGACGTTCTCCGGGGAGGAGAAAGGGCAGATAGCATGGCTCTTGCCTCTGCCCATGGATCTGTTCTGAAGGCAACTTGCCTAGGAATACTTTGTGTTGGTGCATTTCCTTAGAAGCAGTGGTGGGTGTCCACACAACTGCCTTCGTACAGATGTGAGTAGCCTTGTGCATCTCGTAAAGCCACCCTGATCATCAGCGTGGCTGAGGGGTTCTGACACACCATCTAGGAGAAAGCCAAGACCAATGAACAGTTAGTTCGAGGGAAAAACAAACAGAGCCAAGCTAAGCCACAGTTGATGAGTTTTTAAACGATTTTCCCCCCTGATGTTTCTTTAGAAACAGCTCTATGTGGTTGTGTGGGAAACTCATTTAAATATGTTCTTGGATTTGCTTTTCCATATGTGACTTATTTTTATTTCAACTTGAAATACAAATTGAGAGCCAACTGTGGTAGCTCATACCATACATGGGAGACTGAGGCAGGGGAATTGCTGTGAATCTGATACCAGCCTAGGGTACAGAGTGAGATTCTGTCTCAGAGTGGGGGATGGGAGGGGACAAAAGAAGTACAAATGGAAGACTGTAGTCAGTTTTTTTCTTTCACCTGACCAGAATCTTCCAGAATCTTCTAGCTCTCACCAGTTAGCTCTCACACTTCCAGTTAGTTCTTTTCTCTCTGGAAGCCAAGCATGTCATTATTTTAAATACTTTTCCAGTGATTTTCTAGCCCCTAAAGAAGGGTGGTGAGAACATTATTTTATATAAAGCCATATTTTATAATTGTAGGGGAAATAACAAAGGAAATTTAAAAAGAAACGGACACCCCCCCTGGGTGTTTTGGAAATCTTTCAGGTTAATTTCTCCCCATTTGTATTCCATAACTCAGCAGTGTACGGTTCACCCGCATCAGCTCTACTCCTTTCCAGGTGGCCGCTCTCCGAGCCCATTTTTCCGTTCACTGTTTTTGATATTCTCCCGCGCCCTCTGGTCTGTGTTCTTAATCTCTAAACAGGTCAGGCCAGGAGAACAGTTTCCACCGGGCTGACGTCAATTCAGCCCTGTAGATTACTTAGTGCAGGGTGTCAGGAGAGGGGTGCAGCTGTTCTGCCTTTACCTGGAGACCAGATCTCACCGGAGATACCTGCCGAGTGTCGCCCTGAGCTCCTAGACCCGGCATCTCTGAGTCACAGGTGGAGGATTGATTTCTTTGTTTTTTTTTTTTTTTTAACCAACCCTGTACTGTAAAGAGTGTGTGTGCTCCATCTTGAACAAAGGCAGGATGTCACCAGGGCTGGTGATGTTGAAGGCTGTCACTGTGTCAGAAGGAGCCAGGTGTGACGGTCACACCTTCACCTACGCTGACTTTCCCTGAGAGCCCCGGTTTCCCTGACTGCTTAATTCTCCCTAGGAGAATTGTTTTGTTGTTGGCTGTCAGTGGCATCTCTGACCAGCGTCAGCAGTGTCACCCGGGTGTCCCCCTTGTTAGGAACACAAATGGTAACATCTCACCTCGGAACTGTGGGGGGGGGGGTCGTGCAGCTATGAGGGAGGAGCCCAGCTGTCTGTGTTGTCACAAGCTGGCAGTGGGGGTGGGGGCGGGATGTGATGCAGGCACATCTCCAGGGTGAGGAGTGGGAGCTGGGCCTGCCTCTGCCTAGAGTGGGTGCACTGCGAAGCTAAGAGTCCATGGCTGCTCCTCTTCCTCCTCTTCCTCTTCCTTCTCCTCCACCTTGTTGAGACCCTTGTTGAGGGTCTTGTGTAACCCAGGCCGACAGGCAGTTTGCTCTGGCACTAAAGATGGCTGTGGACTTCTGGTTCTCCTGCCTCCACCTCCTGAGTGACGGGCTATCGGTGTGCGCCGTCACACCCTGCTTCTGAGAAGGTTGGCATGGAACCTAGTGGTTTGCACATGCTAAGCCAGCACCCACCCTATCAGCTGAGACACATCTCCAGCCTGTCCTTATTAATTAATTAATTAATCTATCAACGTGTGTTCCTAGTACCTGGGACAGCGCCTGGCACTAAGAACAGTCCCAGTGATGATCTGAACTGAATAAATGAGTGTTATCACTCTTTTTATTATTTGCCATTCATTTTCTCTTCCTACTCTTTTTTTTTTTAAATATAGGATCTTGCTGTGCAGCTGGCTGGTCTTGAACTCATGATACATTTATTTATTTATTTAGTTTTGGTTTTCTGAGGTTGGGTTTCTCTATGCAGCCCTGGCTATCCTGGAACATGATCTGTAGACCAGGCTGGCTTTGAACTCAAGGAATCTGTTTGCTTTTGCACACACCCCCGCCCGCCTACCCCCACCCCTGCGTGCTGGGATTAACGGCGTGCACTACATATCCAGCTCACGATCCACTCTCAACCTCTCTAGTTCTGTGATGACAGACTTATGCTATCTTGATTAGACTTGCCTTCTATTTCCAAAGGTCAGAATAAAGTGAACTTGGAGCTGGGGATGTGGTTCAGAGGGTAGAGCACTCGCCTAGCATACACAAAGCCCCGGGGTTCAATTCCCAGCACTGCATGAATAGATGTGATGCTGCAACCCCAGCACTTAGGAGGTGGAGGCAGGAGCATCAGAAGTTCAAGATTATCCTTGGCTAGCTAGTGACTTCAGGAGCAATCTGTGATGTGTGTGTGTGTGTGTGTGTGTGTGTGTGTGTGTGTGTGTGTGTGTGTTGAAAAGGGGGATTTCTTAGAGTTGCTGATAGTTCTGAATGGTCCAACAGTAGCTGCCTTGTGAGGCGAAGGCTTAGAGTGCAGTGTTCAATCCACGAGGCTGGATACTTCTGTTGCCGCAGTCCTAGAGGACGCCTGGGGCTGCCTGTCTTCCGTCTGTGTGGGAGTCGGAAGGAGCGGGTTCTAGTGCCGTGGGAGGAACGCCTCAGCAGCGGGTGGGAGTGAGGGCAAGGGGGTGAAAGCAAACGCTTCCTTCTCCAAGTTCTTCCACGTGGGCTGCCCGCAGAAGGTGCGGCCCAGACTTAGGGCGGGTCTCTCTGCCTTAAATATCAGATCAGGACAAACCCCTCACAGGCGTGGCCGGATGCTGGGGTTTGAGTTGACTCCAGACGACCTAGATCCGCCATACAAATCACTGCTTGTCATCTTCACACACAACCACATCTTCTTGCTTAATTTCCAGATGAAAACAATGACAGGTCATAATGCTACCCAACATGGTAAAACCATCCCATATGTAACTGCGAAGACTTCATGTGTTCTGGAGAGGTGACAGTATTTCTCGGGAAGTGCTTAGTCTTCTGGTGCCATATAACTTAAATGCGGTTACAACTATTAATATTGTGTCAATCAATCAATGTTATATTACATGATAAAGAAATAGAGGAAAGAAAATACAAATATATGCGTGTGGATGTGTGTGCGCGCACACACATTTTTTTTCTTCTTTCCTTTTTTTTTTTCCCCCCAAGACAGGGTTTCTCTGTGTATCCTTGGCTGTCCTGGACTCACTTTGTAGACCAGGCTGGTCTCGAACTCACAGAGATCTACCTGCCTCTGTTTTCCAAGTGCTGGGATTAAAGGCGTGCACCACCACTGCCCGGCTTTTTTAAAAAAAAATTCTTTTTAATGATTTGTTTTTATTTTATGTGTATTGGTATTTTACCTGCATGTATGCCTGTGTGAGGGTGTCAGATCCCCTGGAACTGGAGTTACAGACAGTTGAGAGCTGCCAGGTGGGTGCTGGGATTTGAACTCGGTTCCTCTGGAAGAGCAGCCAGTGCTCTTTACTGCTGAGCCATCTCTCTAGTCCTCTTTTTTGTCTTTTTGAGTCAAGGTTTTACTTTGTAGCTGTGACTGTCCCGAAACTCACTCTGTAGAGCAGGCTGGCTGGCTCCAACTCAGACATTCACCTGCCTCTGCCTCCTGAGTCCTGGGACTAAAGGTGTGCACCACCACGCCTAGTTCATAGACACATTCTTAACAAAATAGAGCAGAGATACACATGTTTGTTACAGTTTCCACTTCTGCAGCAGGTCAAAAGGCGCTGGCTGGTATTGAGAACCAGCTTTCGTATTCTCTTTCTGTATTTCCCCATCCCCAGCAAGCACCCCACAGGTCTTGGTTTTTCCTGGAGGAAGTGACCCATAGGTTGATCCCTGAAGTGTCTTGGTCATTTGTCACCCTACCTGGATTAGGTTGTTGTGGTTTCACACTGACGTTAGTCACAGGATGCGATAGCACCAAGAGGCACCCTGGGGATCTCCTCTCTTTCAGATGTACTTTTCCTTAGCAGGGGTAGCACATAGGTAAAACATAGATTTTCAAAAATGTCCTGTGGGGTGTGTGTGTGTGTGTGTGTGTGTGTGTGTGTGTGTGTGTGTGTATGATGTGTGTGTGTCTGGGTGAGGAAGGGCATGCTCTTACCACATGTGTGTAATGGTCAAAGGATGAAATCAAGTGTTACCCCTTGCCTTTTACTCTGAGGCAGAGTCTCTTGTTCACTGCTGTGTAGGCCCAGTCAGCTGACCCAGGAGCTTCCAAGGATTCCACCCTTCCTCCCTCAGGGCCCCCCATCCGCCCCTGACCCCCTCCTATCCCCCAGTAGGCGCTCTGGAAATTCAGACCTGGTCCTCGTGCTTATCCAGCAGATCCAACAGTTATCACCGTTAACACTGTTTATCCATGTTACTCACTGGACCATCTCCCCAGCCCACTGTTCACATTCTCACTCACAGCCCTGCAGTTACTTTGACTTGTGTTAGGAGATGTATAAACCAGGCTGTCACATTTGTGGCCTCCCAGAGGTAAGTAAGGGAGGCTTCCAGGAGACGAGTGCTTCGGTTACATTAGCTTGAACACATGGTTTTATTTTTTAAAAGATTTATTTTAGTTATTTATGTGTGTGTGTGTGTGTGTGTGTGTGTGTGTGTGTGTGTGTGTATCTGTGCATGTGAGTGCAGGTACCTGTGGAGGCCAGTAGAGGGCGTCAGATTCCACCTAGGGCTGGAGTTGCAGGTGGCTGTGAACCACCTGAAGTGGGTGGTTGGAAGTTGTTGGTCTACCTCGCTAGCTCCACTGAGCATGCATTTTAAAAAGCCAGTGGTAATTGTTGCTTTCAGAGGCACAGTGATGTTGGTGGCCAAGGCCACAGAGAAGGCAGGCAGGCAACAGGATTGGGAAACAGTGCTCCAGCTGTTTGTATTATCCTAGGAGTTACACCTAGCTGGATTTGAGTTTGAAATCTGATACTTCTCAGAGCTGGGGCTTCGGCTTAGCACCCTTAAGCCACTGTGGCCTCAGCCTTTAGATGGGATGGGCACTATCTCCTCCCTCGCAGGCCCTTGGGTGGATGGCCAGCTGATACCTGGTAGAAGCTCCAGTGTATGTATGATGGTGGGGATTTTGTTTTTAATGAGATGAAGCTGTTGCCTTGGCTAGGCTGGTCTCATGCTCTGGGGGCTCAAGCAATCCTCCTGCCTCAGCAAAGTAGCTAGTACTACAGGTATGCACCACCATGCCCAGCCATGCTAGGATATTTATTTCTTGGGGAGTATGTTAAACATTCATTCATTCATTCATTCATTCATTCATTCAGAATGTGTGTGTGTGTGTGTGTATGTACTCCAGGGCATACCTGTGGAGATCAGAGGACAACTTGTGGGAATTAGTTCTCTTCTACCATGTGGGTCCCAAGGATTGAAGCCAAGTTGTCAGACTTGGCTTGCAGGCATAGGCCTGGGTCAGGAGCATAGGCACAGCTGGCTGGATGCCACGCCCAGGACCTCACGTGCCTGCAGTCGCCATTGGCTGGACTGTGTTTTCAACCAGAGCCAGGTCTGTGTTGGATAGACTCTCATTCAAGTTTCTTGGCAGTATTCATTTCCTGGAGCTTTCTGACAGAGGACCCCGACTTCCTCTGATTCTCACTGGAGACCAGCCTTCTGTCCTGGGTTACTGTCCTAGGAGTCACCTCGGGTCCCTTCTTCTCAATGTCCCCAACATGGTTTGCTGTTTCTGCAGAGCCAGCAAAGAAGTCTTTCCCTCCTAGATCCTGGTGGAGGGCCGCCTGCCGCCCAGGCCTTCCCCTAATGGTTGGGGTGGCCTGGGGTCATCGAAGTAGAGGGAACATACAAGGCCCAATCTAAGAGGGGAAGGTCCTGGGGCCATTAGACTTCTGCCTCTTGCAGGCACCTTAGGGAGCCTCTTCTGTACTGTTGTCTTCACTTGGTGAAAACTCCAATTTCTCATGGACTTTACTGATTCTTTCTCGGTTTGTGTGCCTAAGTGGGGGATGAGAGCAGTTGATTGTTCAATTTGGGGATAGAGATTTTTTTGACCTTAAAAAAAGTCATGTTTAGTATCTGTAATGTACCAACCAAATCTACAGCTGTTGACAAGCTGGGAAGATAGTGAGGTAAAACGTTTCCCTTTCAAATGTGTTTGGGCCTCAGAAAGCACTCCCTACCCTCACCCCCACCCCTGCCATGATGTGTCTATTTGAATGAGAAATGTCCCCGTAAGCTCTTGTCCCTGGTTGGTGATGCTGTCTGGGGGAGGGTTCTGGAGCTTGTCAGTCAGGAGGAGCCACAGGGATGGGCTTTGAGGCGTTATATCCTTGTCTTTCCAATTCATGCTCTCTGCTCCCTGTGTGCGGTTGAGATGTGATCTCTCATCTACCTTCTCCTGCTGCCATGCCTTTCCCACCATTATGTACAGCCAGCTCTCTGGAGCCATGACCCAAATTTAACTGCTCGCGCGCGCATGTGTGTGTGTGTGTGTGTGTGTGTGTGTGTGTGTGTGTGTGTGCGCGCGCGCGTGTAGATGTATTATGTATTCTTGCCTCATATATTACACTCTGACTGCAGTTTCCCCTTCTCCCCTCCTCCCAGCTTCTTGCCCTCTTCCTTCGCCCCCGGATCCACTGTTCCTCGTTTCCCTTCAGAAAAGAGTATGGCTCCCAGGGATACCAACCAAACATGCCATTAAAAATTACAATAAGACCAGGCACCTTCCCTAATATCAAGGCGGGGCAAGGCAACGCAGGAGGAGGAAAAGGGTCCCAGGAGCAGGCAGAGGGCCACAGACAGCCCACAATCCCACTGTTAGGAGTCCGGCAAGAAGACCAAGCTACACAATCATAACATATACACAAAGGGCCTAGGTCAGACCCATGCAGACTCTGTGGTTGCTGCTTTAGCCCCTGTCAGCCCCTGTGAGCCCCTGTGAGCATGTTTATAAACTCTTACTCTTAAGTTGTCTTTGGTTACAGTATTTTATCACAACAGAAAACTAAGTAATACCTCAGGCATGAAGATGCACACTTGCAATCCCAGGAGTGGGCAGGCTGAGACAGGGGATCCCTGGGCCTCACTGACATAGGCTACTTGGTAAGTTCTAGGCCAGAAAGAAAGAGAGAGGAAGGGAGGGAGGGAGGGAGAGAGGGAGAAAGAGAGAGAGAGAGAGAGAGAGAGAGAGAGAGAGAGAGAGAGAGAAAGAGAGGAGGAAAAATGGTTGGAGACACCCGAGGATGACATCGGAACTTGACCTCCAGTCTCCACACATGTGTACATACACACACACACACACACACATACACACACACACACACACACACACACACACACACACACACAGAGTTTATAGCTGGTATGAGTCAGGCATGTGTGTATAAAAGAGATAGACTTTAAGCACCAGTTGGAACAGAAGGGGGCTCCTTCTGGGATCACCTGGCTCTGCTTGCTGCTTCAGGCTGGGATTTACTCTACACTTTCCTCACCCAAACAAAAACAAGATGACCAACTTCTCCTATTATTTTCTTAAAGAAAGTGCAAAAAGAAGTGGTTGTCTCTTGCTTCTTGAGTCTGAGGACTTTTGAAGTGTGATTGCACTTAGCTCAAGATGGCTGTTTAGGGGGATGAATTCTGTCAGACCTTCCCTCCCTCCGTCCCTCCCTCCCTTCCTCCTTTCCTTCCCCCACCCTCCCTTCCTCTCTCTCTCTCTCTCTCTCTCTCTCTCTCTCTGTGTGTGTGTGTGTGTGTGTGACTTCATGACTCTTGTCTCTCTCCATCTATTTTGTGACATGGTGTCATGTAGCTCAGGCTGGCCTCCAACTCACTATGTAGCCGAGGATGACCTTGAACTCCTGAACTTCAAGGATCCTCTAATCTACCTGCTAGGTCCTATGACTACAGGCTTGTGCCATTCTGTTAGATTTGTACAGTAATGGGGGATAGAACCCAGGGCTTCATGCATGCTAGGCAAGGACTCTACCAAGTGAGGTACATCCCAGCCTTTCTGAAGCTCATCTGAACTTCCTGGTTCCCTATGACAGTCCAGAGTGCAGGGGCAGAGGTCAAGGAGGAAGCTGCCCAGTGGGGCGTCTAGTGCTATATTTGGTTCTGCAGTCACACTGTGTGACTTGACATTTCAGATGGAGTGTGAAAACACACACACACACACACACACACACACACACACACACACACACCTGCTGGCCCTTTTTTGGGGAGTGGTGGTTTTGTTCTCTGGCCAGCTGAATGTTGGAGTGTTTTCGGTGAGACCTAAAGAGAAATTGATACTTCTAGTCGCTTAGGCAGCAGATACCTCTGGGTTATAGCGCACCGACTTGGTGCTTTCTGCAGCGCTTAAACTGCAGCATCCCCAAGTCAGCATCTCTGTGATGTCAGCCCCTTCGGCAGCCAGCTCACATCCTCACACAGGAGAATCACCGAGCCAGGACTTATTTTTGTACCAAAGGGGATTTCCACAGGGGAGAGAATTTTCTCCGCACCGAAGGCCATCGGCACCGTGAAAGCACGCGTATGCTGCTGGGTGCCGAGGACATGAAGAAACCCGGATGTGGGCTTGCCCCGGCATGGCGGGAGGCAGCAGTGCAGAGCTGGTGTGGGCCGACCTCTCTGTCTGCCTTCCAGTTGTGCAGGCTGCGGAAGGACAGCACTTGCTTCTCATCAAAGAAGCAGAGACGGGAGCCTCGCAGGGGCTGGGGAGGCAGCCCTCGCCCTCTAGCGGAGCCTGCTGGGAGCAGGGCTGTTCTGGGCAGCCATGCTCTTCCTTGGCATCGGTGCCTGCATCAGTAACGTTTACCACCGCCACCTGCCCATGTTCTGCCTGGACCTGGCACCTGCCGCCTGCCGCCTGCCGCAGCCTGGAACACGGTCGCTAGCGAAAGTGAAGCCGTGGAGTCTAATAATGAAAGTGAGAGCCTGGCTCCTCCCCCGAGCCCATCCCATCCCTGCTGACTTGGGTAGAGAGAGACCAGGGCAGGGGGCAGACAGCCCCCACCCTGATGCCTCCTGTGTGGAAGGAGAAGGTCACAGCCATATGTAGCATAGGAATGCCTTGCCAAGCTCTGTCCAAGGAATGCCCAGCCTCAAACCCTGGGGGAGCCTTAGCTTTGAGGCTGGTGACTGGCAGCCCACCCATTTAACCCACTGGACAGTGAATGGTTGCTGAGTTCTGGACTCACCTGGAGGGTGTTTTCCATTTAAGATATAATTTGCCCCCCCCCCTTCTTTTTTAATTTCTGAGATGGTATTCATCTCAGTAGCCCAGGTTAGACTGAATTTATGATCCTCCTGCCTTGGCCTCTTGAGTGCTGGGATTATGGGCACACTCCACTGTGTCCCCCAACAGTCACCCTTTTAAACTATGCAGGCCAACTCTTTTTTTTTAAATCACAATTACAAGGCCATGCAGTATGAATCTAATTCCAGAGTACTTTCATCTCCCCAAAGTCACCCCTCGGGCATCACTCCCCAACTGCTTCCTTCAGCCCCGATAAACCATTACCCTTTGTTTTTGTAGATTTGGGGGACTTCTTTTAGAATAAAACATAGCCAGGTGTCGTGGCGCACGCTTTAATCCCAGCACTAGGGAGACAGAGGTAGGTGGATCTTTGTGAGCTTGAGGCCAGCCTGGTCTACAAAGAGAGTCCAGGCTAGCCAGGGCTACACAGAGAACCAAAAAAAAAAAAAAAATTATGTGTGTATGTATTTGTGTGTGTGTGTGTGTGTGTGTGTGTGTGTGTGTGTGTGCGCACATAGGATACACATGGAGGTCTGCGCGCACCATAGGATACACATGGAGGTCTGAGCATGACTTGCAGAGACTCTGTCCTTTCCTTCAGTCATGCAGATCCCAGGGATGGAAGTCAGGTCTCATGCTTTGGCAGCAAGCTCCTTTACCCACTGAGCCATCTCACTGGCCCCTTTTCCGGTTTGGGCATTTCTTATCAACGGGATTATGCCAGATGTAGTCCTTTCACTCAGAGTGTTTTCAAGGTTCGTCTGTACTGTAGTGCACACCGGTAGTGTGTTCTTTTTCCTGGCTGAATGCTATTCCTCCGCTGTTGGGCTGTAGCCGCCGAACATTTCTCTGTTTTCCCGCTGATGGCCATTTGGGTTGGTGCCACCGTAGACTGTTATAATAGTCCTCCGAGTGCTCCCCTGCAAGCCTGCATGCATGTTCTCAAATTTCTGTACTGCTGACTTTATGCTTAATGTTTTGAGGGGCTCCAGACAGCTCTCTTCGGTGCCTGCACTGTTCCCACACCCCGCATATGATGTAGGAGGGTCAAGTCCTCTGCACATGTGCCAACACTTGTTACTGTCTTTTTGCACTACATTTAAAGATGTATTACATTTCTCTATTAATTGGTGTGTGGCATGGCATGTGTGGAGGTCAGAGGACAGCTCACAGAAGATAATTTTCTTCTTCTACCTTGTGGGGTTTGGGGATTGAACGCAGCTTGTCAGGCTTGGCAGCCAGCCCTCTACCTAATGAGCCATGTCCAAGGCCCCATCGCCAACCTAGTAAGGGCGAAGCAGTCTGGGGACTTCTTACAAACACCAAGTGAAGGCTCCACTTCTTTCCACCCAGAGCAATTGTTTCATTATTACATTTAAATCCCCCAGGCTGAGTCACAGGCACAGTGGGTTTGAAACCCCCTTGGGCTGGTGGGAGAATTTTCTTGGGAGATATTTAATAGGCCTCCAGCTGGGGTCTGGAGGGGGTGAAGGTCAGGGGGTGAAGGTCAAGGGGTGAAGGTCAACAAAGCCTCGGTACCCTGTTGTCCACAGAGCTCAGGGATGTTCAGAATCAGCGGTGGCTCAGGCTGGGTGGCTCAGGCTGGCCTGGAAGTCATTATTTTCCTGTCTCTCTCTGGGCACTGAGATTACAGGCGTGTGCTGGCAAACCAGCCACCATACGCAATGTTGTAATAGGAAATGCTTTCATACAATATTTTGGACACCCAGAAAGTGCCAGATGCTCACAAAAGGTCAACAGAGAGTTTCACATAAAGCTAGCCACGGACCCAAACGTAAATATGTCGCCTCACTGTCCCCATCCTAACGTCAGCAGGTTAGATCCTTCTGCAGTTACTATTTTGAACGTTTTTCTTCATGGATTTTTTTTGGTGTTGATTTTTTAATTTTAAAAGATTATATTTTATGAACCAGGTTGTGGCTCAGTATAGGCGTTCATCTAGCGTGTGCACAGCCCCAGACTCCATCCTTAGCACCGCTAAGTGAGGAAGGACAGTGCTGCGTAGAGGATCGAGGTTTGGGAACCACCGCAGTTTCTGCACCCAGGAGAAAGAAGAAATTTTATCCACCACGGGCGGGAGTGTGAACCGGTGCAGCCACCGTGGGAATCGGGATGGAGGCCCCTCAGGAAACGAAAGACTGAGTGGCCGTATGATCCAGCAGTTTCACTCCCGGGGGAGGAGGAGACTCAGTCAGCTCATCACGGAGATCCTCGCATGTCTGTGGTTATGGCTGCAGTAGCCGTGGTGGCCGGGAGACAGAGCCCACTGTGCCGCCCCCCTGGAGATGGGTGGGTGGGGGGATGTGCGCTGGGCATTCACAGTGGGATTTTATTCAGCTGTGAGAACAACATGAAATCAGGACACGAGCAGGAGCATGACGGAACTGGAGACCCCGTGTTGAGAGAGGAGCGGGGGTGGGGCGTGGGGCATTGGAAACACACGGACCGTGTGTTTTCTCACACCGGACTCTGGACTTGAGTGTGTGTGTGTGTGTGTGTGTGTGTGTGTGTGTGTGTGTGTGTAAGTCATGAGAATTGAAAAGGGAAAAGGAGGTTGTGAAGGGGGGGGGGACCTTAAGGGAAGGGAGGGGCTGACAAAGGAGAGGGTAATGGATGCAGGTGACAATTTAAAAAGAAGGTGCTGTTTAGAGGGATGAAGGAGAGTAGTGCATGGAGGGGGGCGATGGAAGGGACCAGGGAGGGGTGAACAAGGAAAATGCGCGCACGCACACACACACACACACAATGTACATACACACATACATATACACACAAATGTACACATATGCACATACATACACACGTACACACATACATACACACACACGCACACATACACACATATATACACACGCACACATACACACATACATACACATACGCACATACATACACACGCACATATACACACATGCATACACAACCTAGCAGTGTACACGCTAACTTATTTGGGGACGGGGGATATTGATAGAGCCTCCATGAAGCCCTGGGCTCAACGCCTCCCCCAGCATAGCATAAACGACATGCATTGGTGTATGCCTATAATCTCAGCATTTGGGACGTGGAGGCAGGGGGATCAGAAGTTTAAGGTCATCCTTGGATACGCAGCAAGTTGGACGTCAGCCGGGGCGATGTGAGACCTTGTCTCAATTTGTTCCTCCATTTTACACCCAAGGGCCTCCCTCCTTCTCCTCATCCTTCTTCCGGCCCCAGAAGCTGGGAAGTCAGCGTGCCAGCCACCTGGAGGCTCGCCCCACATCTGGTTCCCTTGCATCTAGTGTCACAGCAACCCTTGTTCAGAGATGTGATGGAACTTGTCCCACAGCACACAGCCCGTGACCTCTTTGCTGACAAATGGTGCCCAGCACACCTGCTGTGTGGTACCTTAGGTTCACAGGCCTCAGCTAGGTCTTCGGAGTCTGAAGGGAGGGACATGTTCCTTTTCACCTATAGGTGAGGTTAAACCAGTTTCTTTCACCAAGTCTTTGGGGACTAGTTTGCTCTTTTGAAAAGGCTTGAGTCTGCAGTTTACACACCCAATTTCATCCTCAATTGTCATTGGCATCTCATTGTTTTAGTACAGCAAACCCTGTTGAGTCCGACTGTGTGGCCGCTCTTGTGCTGATTGCCAGGCAGGGGCATAAAGGCAACCATAACACAGGACCTGAAGTCTAGCTACAGTACGATTTATAAAAATTCATTCCACAAGCAACTTATGAAATGTATTCATTTCTTCTTACTCTGAGCAATGGCCAGCAAACATTTCTGTAAAGAGCCATAGAGTGAATATTTTACGTTGTTCTAGGTCATCCGGTTTCTGTGCCAACTACTCAGCTCTACAGTTGCAGCCTAAAAGGAGCCCCAGACAATATGTAAGTAGAGGACTAAGGT